>NC_068301.1:39727058-40077591 GCF_025860055.1 Xyrauchen texanus | reverse complement strand
GTCTTTGGAACATTTTTAAATCTAGTTTTTGATTACGGTTCTTGTGCATACATATTTGAGTAGTATTTTAGTACTGACTAAAACTCTGTTTTGTTTGTAGACTACAGCTCAGCATTCAACACCATGGTGCCCTCCAAGCTTGATGTGAAACTCTGGCCTCTGGGCTTAAACAGCTCACTGTGCAGCTGGATCCTGAACTTCCTGTCAAGCAGATGCCAGGGGGTTAGAATGGGCAGCAACATCTCCTCATCACTGACCCTCAACACTGTAGCCCCAGAGGGCTGTGTTCTCAGCCCACTCCTGTATTCCCTGTACACACATGACTGTGTGCAACACATAGCTCCAATGCCATCATCAAGTTTACTGATGATACGACAGTGGTAGGTCTGATCACTGACAATGTTGAAACAGCCCACAGAGAGAAGGTGCATACTCTGACACGCTGGTGTCAGGAGCACAACCTCTCCCTCAACGTCAGTAAGACCAAGTAGCTGGTGGTGTATGTGGTGTAGGGACGTGGTCATGTGTCGGTCTGCGGGAGAGAAAGAGCGGTAAGGCTTGTCACCTGGTTCATAATTAACCTTAACACTTGTCTCTTGTTATAGTGATGTGGAGGGAGACATAAAAGGCACGCCGAGTGTCCAAAGAGGGGGGAGAGAGTGACCTAGAAGCCGATAGTACTTTCCTTTGTTTTGATTCCGACGGTGACCATCGATTGTGATTGTGTGTTAGACTGAAGAAATTAAAGACTGACCTTGAACCTGCTTTGCTGTCTCCTGACTCCTCCATTGCTCCGAACAAAGAGCTTTTTACAGTGGACTTCAGAAGAAAGTCAGAGAACACTACCCCATCACCATCAATGGAGTCAGCAACTTCCACATCACAGAGGAACTCACATGGTCCGTCCACACTGAGGTCATTGTGAAAAAGGCTCACCAGCGTCTCTTCTTCCTGAGACAGCTGAGGAAGTTTGGAATGAACCACCACATCCTCACATGGTTCTACACCAGCAATGTAGAGAGCATCCTGACTGGCTGCATCACTGCCTGGTACGGCAACAGCACCGCCCACAACCGCAAATCCCTGCAAAGTGGGTTGCAACCTGCCAGAAACATCATCAGAGGTGAACTTCCCTCCCTCCAGGACATATATAACAGGTAGTGTGTGAAAAAAGCACAGAGGACCATCAGAGAATCCAGCTACCTGAGCCATGGGATGCTCTCACTGCTACCATCAGGCAGGCGGTCTCGCAGCATCAGCACCCACACCAGCCAACATATTGACAGCATCTTACACCAAGGGATCAGACGTTGAACACTTGATCTCTCATGATCAATATACATCCACACTGCACTTTATTAATCTTACACTGGACTGTAATAAATTATATTCTCTCTTAACTCTCTGGGGTCGACAGACGCGCCGGCGCGTCCTGCTGGATTTTTCTGTCATTACAGCGGAAACAACATAAAATTCTCTGTCAATTTTGGGTATACAGATAAGTGTAAGACATCATTAGAGACTTTTATTTGTGTACACTCACAATAACAACAAAACCTTGTGTTTTGTAAAATAAAGAAAATAAAAAGGTTGCGCATTCAGCAGTTTCTGTGTTCACGAGCATATTTCTGAAACCCTGTGAATACTTATCACACAAACATGAAACATATGTCTAAAGAAAGCTTAAAATGTCTACTTTTAAATAAAACAATTCAAATTTAAAACAAATATTCTCCTGTAATGTAATATGTATGTAACAAAGTGATGTACAGTTTCTCCTGTCACAGCTAATTATCCCTAATGTGATCACACCCACAGGCAGAGGGCGCTATTCATACAGTAATGTGCTGAGGTTATCAATGCATATGGTAAACGCCCCCAACTGTGCCTTAAAAACCATCTAGTTCATTCACTTATCTGCACGTTTGAAAGATCCCAAGATACACAGGCGAGGAAACTCCTTTATAGTGACGAAGACTTAACATTTTCCTCAGAAGAAGAGTGGGACTCCGATGAACGTTTATATTTTGAAGAGAGACTTGATCCAGCCGAGGATACCATTTCAGATGATTAAGTCATTTAGTTTTAATTGGTTGACATGCTATTTTATATAAACATGTACATATTTTACTAGTGGGACTGTTTCCAGACTTGCCAGCCAGGATTCAGAGTATTGACATTTTAAATATGTCCTAATAAGCAAGTTTTAGTTACATTTAAATGCTGTTTCGGCTAAAGCAGGCATTTAAATTGTATGCTGTATGATATAAATATGATATGTAATATGATATAAAAATAATATGAATGCTTAGATTATATGATGCTTTCCCCATGTGAATTTCATTGTTTTTTCAAATGTACAGTCATTTCAAATCAGATTATTGCAACACACTCCAAAAAGTTGAGACAGGGACAATTTACGACTAATAACAATTTGATGAGTTGAAATAAAAAGGCGATGTGAAACAGGTGAGGCAATCGTGTCATAGTATATAAAGAGCCTCCAAAAACAGCCTAGTCCTTCAAGAGCAAGGATCATTTGAGACTTGTCAAATTGCCAACAGATGCTTCAGCAAGTAATCCAGCACTTTCAGAACAATGTTCCCCAAAGACAAATTGAAGGATTTGGCATTTCACCCTCTACAGTGCACAATATAGTTAAAAGAAATATAGTTAAAAGATTCAAGGAATCTTGTCAAATCTCAGTGTGTAAAGGGCAAGACGAAAACCACTTCTGAATGTGCGTGATCTCTGATCCTTCAGACATCACTGTCTTAAAAACTAGTGGTCGACCGATATATCGCCGAGGCCGATATATCGGCCGATATTGGGAATTTTTTAGATATCGGCATCGGCCGATAAATATTACCGTTTGGCCGACATATTTCAAAACAGTCTGTGACAGTGCATTAGCGCTTTTTTCCACTGGCGCGAGCAGAGCGAGCATGAATGAACTGAATATGCTCGCTCTGCTCCGCCCAGCACTGTAAGACAAGCCACTCAGAAGTGAAGCAGACATCTGACAGACACAGTAAATGACCAATCAGCATTCGCTTTCTAACTTGACGCTACATTGTGTTGCACACAAAAACACTCCGGTGTGCAGCGAAGTCTATTCAAACAGTACTGTGATATGTCAGATCCGCAGCCCAGCGGTAGCTCCAGTGGGGGTCACAGATGTGACAAATAAATTTAAACAAAACAGAAAACATTTAACCTCACAAACAGTCAAAAATCCCGTGACTGGCTGTTCCTCAGATCTTGCGCGCTGTTCTCGATACGTTTAAACTAGACGCTGTTTTCCCACGGACTGAAAAGCTGGGTCGCGTGCACTACGGATCAGTGATCGCGTGAGGTGGATGAGAAGAGAACACTGTCTGGTAAGTAATAATACGTTTGAGAAAAAAATATTCCTTAATCTGAATTAAGTTATTCACTATCTCTGTCTGCTGTATTTAATTATCCATGATTGGCGTAATATTGTGTGTAGTATACCTTTTCATATGTTCGGTCGGATTTGATGCTAATCGAGCATGCAAATACATGTGACGGCTTACAAAGTTTCAAAGAAACAAACAAGCAAAACTAAACAGACATAAATCATTATTATTTAAAGGGTTAGTTCGGTATTTTACACTTAAAGCCCTGTTTTAAGATCGTTTCTGATGAAATAGAACGGTTAAGATTGAAATTTGGACAAATGCTGCTGATCCGAGAATTTTCGGTTTCTGTGTTAGTACTTTAGTTTACAAAGACGTGAAACTCACCGAGTGGTCTGGGGTGTTTACTGATATGCTCACACAAAAATCGCTGCAAAAGATGCTTTCCAACAGGTTTTATCGTAGTTTTTGTCCGACTCCATTGACTTGACTTGGTACAAAAACTACGTTAAAACCTGTTGGAAAGCATCTTTTGCAGCGATTTTGTGTGAGCATATCAGTGAACACCCCAGACCACTCGGTGAGTTTCACGTCTTTGTAAACTAAAGTTTAATGCGTTTTATGAATGATTGTTCCAGTGCACACAGACAACCATTGTGTAGGTGGGGGGGTGCTAACACAGAAACTGAAACTAAAGATTCTCGGAACAGCAGCATTTAAATATACTTAAAGTAAACAACCTGTTTAAACTTAATAGTGTAAATAAATGTATATTTATGAGATGGAATTGGAATTGCACATACTATTTTGTCATTAATTTATGAATATTGTTTAGATTGGTTAATTAATGATAAATGTTATTTGTAACCTGCAGTAAGCAGCAGTAATTATTTATGTGACATTTAATAATTTAATCTAAAATGTTTTTTTGTGTGTGTGTGTGTGTGTTTTCATTCTGCTAGATGGCTGGACAGAAAACAAATCCCCTGTGGGAATACTTTACAGAGACAACACCAGGGAATGCAAAGTGCAATATTTGCAGTGACGTGGTGAAAATGGGAGCTACAACAGGGAAGAAAAAAATACCACAAACATGTGGAGTCACCTAAAGTCTCGCCATGCATCTGTGCATGAAGAAGCACAGAAGAAAAGAGATGCTGCTTCAAGCTCTGCCTCAGTGAGCAAAGTCCAGACAACACTCACTCACATTGACACGCAAAGAAAATGGCAAAACTCTGATCCTAGGTCAAAAGCTATTGACACATTAATAACAGAGATGATTGCCACTGACAATCAGCCTTTTACAGTAGTTTCAGATGTTGGCTTTAAATGGTTGTTGGGTGTGGCTGAGCCAAGGTACACCCTAAAAAGTGAAAAATACTACCGCACAGACATGCTTGACAGTGTACACAAAAAAGCAACAGATAAGATCAAAACTTTGATTGCACCTGAGAATGCTGGATCCCATTTAGCTTTCACCACAGACTGTTGGTCTGGAGAAGCTGAATCGCTGATGAGCCTCACCTGCCATTTTATTGACAAGAACTGGGAAAGGAGACAAGTTATCTTGAATGTAAGGGCCATGTTTGGCTCTCATACTGGAGATTATATCAGTCAGATGTTCCTTGACTTGCTTGACCAGTGGAATGTTTCAAAGGATAGAGTTGTGCTTGTGCTCAGAGATGGTGGTGCAAATGTTGTAAAAGGCATGCGACTTGCAGAAATGCCAGACTTTAGCTGCTGTGCTCATACGCTGCAGCTTGTCGTGAATGATGGCATCAGTAGCCAGAGAGTAGCTGGGGATATAATTGCAAGTTTGAGGACATGTGCAACCCACTTTAATCACTCTGTGTTAGCAAAACAACGTCTGAGGGCCATACAAGAAGAGCTTGGCATTCCAAAGAATGGCATCATTCAAGCTGTGCCTACCCGCTGGAACTCCACTCTGCACATGTTGCAAAGGATGTTGGAGCAGAAGCGTGCTTTGAGTGTTTATGGAGGGGAACATGGGAAAATTTCAAGCCCAACTGCAGATCAATGGGACATCATTTCAAATCTGGTAGACACACTGAGCCCCATTGAGGAAGTCACTCTTGAAATGAGCAAAGCAGAAGCATCTTCCTCTTGCATTATTCCCAGTATTGCTGTGCTGAAGATGCTTCTTCAAGCAGAAGGTCCCACAACACGAGTCCAAACACTGAGGCAGACAATGGTGCAGAGCTTGGAAAGAAGGTTTTCCAAAATAGAAGACAACAAATGTTTGGTGTTGGCAACACTGCTGGATCCGCGTTATAAAGGCCATATGTTTACAGCTGCAGAAACACTGGATAAAGCCAAAAAGTGGATAGGGGAGGAACATGCTACTGCCTCAGCACAGCCAGAAGTCACTGCCACACAGGAAGAAAGCCAAGGACCAACAAGTCCTCCTAAACAACCAAGGAGAGAGGCAGAAGAACCCACTGGTATTGTTGATCAAATTTATGCCAACATCCTTGGAGCTCAAACACCTCTGGAAATGAGAGTGAACATCACAGAGGAACTGAATCTTTACCTCAGGGAGCCACTTATTGACCGAAAGAGTGGTCAATCACTGGAATGGTGGAAACAGAATGAGTCACGACTGAGTCTCCTTGCACCATTGGCAAGGAAATATCTCTGTCCTCCGCCATCAACTGTTCCAAGTGAGAGAGTATTTAGTGAGGTTGGGGAAATTTATCAGAAGAAGAGGAACAGGCTCACTGGAATAAATGCAGAGAAACTTTGTTTCCTGCATTACAACTTGCCACTGTTAAACTGGAACTACTAACTAAAGGGACTGGTGGTGATGCTGTGAGCACTTTAGTCTTAACATTTTCTGTTTGTAAAAATAGTTGAGTGTGTGTAAACCAAATAAGTGCACTTTGTAAAAAACACAAGGCTGCTTTCAATTGCACAAAAAAACTTTATTTATTGAAGTGTTACAGTACCTCATTGCATTTGTTTACATTTTGTTTACGTTTTATTAATAAACATTTTATTTCTGTAAATGTTTAAGCAGACAAGAAGCTGCACTAAAACTTTATTTATTGAAGTGTTACCTTACCTCATTTGTTTACATTTTAACTACTTAATTAGTAAATAATATTTGTGCAATATAGTTTTTGCAATTAAAAATATGTACAATAAATGTTCATTTAGTTTCATCAATATTCTTTGTCTCTCATTTACTGTATTCACATGTATTGTATCGGCCTCATATCGGCCAATCGGCCAGATTGATTTCTCAATATCGGCATCGGCATCGGCCATTAAAAATCCCATATCGGTCGACCACTATTAAAAACATCATTCATCTGTAATGCATATCATGAACATGGACTTGGGATTACTTTAGTAAACTTTTGTTAGTCAACACCACTCGCCGTTGCATTCACAGATGTAAGTTAAGACTTTACTATGTAAAGGAGATGCCATACATCAACACTGTCCAGAAGAGCTGCTGACTTCTCTGGGCTCGGTCTCATTTTAGATGAAAGCAGAAAAGTGGAACTGTATTTTTTGGTCTGAAGAATCCACATTTCAAAAAGATTTTGAAAAACAAATCCATCGTGTTATCCAGGCCAAAGAGGAAAAGGGCAATCCAAGCTGTTATTACCATCAGGTCCAAAAGCCATTGTCTGTATGAGTCAGTGCCCATTTCATGGGTAAATCGCACATCTGTGAGAACACCATGAATGCAGACATATATGTACATATTTTGGAGCAACATATACTGCCATCCAGAACCGTCTTTTCCAGGGACATCCCTGCATTTTGCAGCAAGACATCTTCAAACCACATACTGCCCGGATTTCAAGTGCATGGCTGTGTAAGCAGAGATTGCGGGTGCTAGATTGGCCTGCCTGTAGTCATGACCTGTCTCCAATTGAGAATGTGTGGCACATTATTAAGCACACCATATGGCAACAAAGACCCTGTACAATTGTGCAGCTGAAGACCTGCATAATGGATGATTGGGGGAAAATTACACTTTCAAAACTTAAAAACTTGTATTCAGTGCCCAAGTGTTATTAAAAGAAATGGTGACGTTTCACAGTGGTAAACAATCGACTGTAAGTAAGTCAGAGACCTTGTCACAGTAGTGTCAAAACCTGGGATTTGGAGGAAGTTATGCCGTCATGAAGTCCTCGAACTTCACCAATCTGATCAAGACCCTTGCCAGCATCCACCAAATGCAACATCAAGCTCTGCTTGAGCTGCACCAGGAACAGGAGCAGCGATTCCAGGTTATCCTTTAAGCTCAAGTAGAGGACCGGCAGGTGCTATGGAGCTTGATACTTCCACTGGTGCGCCCCCGCCATGACCTGCTTCCTGCTCGCCAAGTTGGGGCCAGAGGACGACCCGGAGGCCTTTTTGTTGCTGATTGAGCATGCAACTTAAAACACCCCATCTTGCAACGGGTCAGCCGCAGCGCTCGCTGATCAAGAATGTCAAACCCAACTGTATAATGGGGTACTTGACCAAAGCAATTTACATCGGGAGATAAAGTCCTTGTATTGCTCCCTAAACAAGCTCTAAATTTCTCGCCAAGTGGTGAGGACCTTTTTTTAGTTGCCATGTGGCAAGTTGGAGAAATCAATTATGAGGTGAAATGAATAGATAGAGGCAGAGCATGTCAGATTTCCCAACTCAATCTCTTAAAACTGTGGAGAGAGGTGGTCCCCGTGAATTTGGCGATGGTGGTTCTGGAGTGGGAGGAGCTCAGACTGCAATGTAAAAGCCACTGATCAAGTCACCCCGATCATCACTTGTGGAGACCACTTCTCACCATAACAAGTCATGGAGGTTGCCAGGTTGCAAGGAGAATTTTCAGAGAATTTTTTGTACGAATCTTATAGAGTACCATATCGAAATGACCCCTGGGGTTGTGGTACATAGTCGTCCCTAACAATTACCGAGCACAAAAAAGTGGTTCGGGATTAACTAAAGGCCATGCTGGACATGGGGGTAATAGAAGAATCCCACAGTGACTGGGCCAGCTCGGTGGTTTTGGTTCCTAAGAGTGATACCAAGCTCCAGTTCAGTACGGATTATAGAAAAGTCCATGCGGTGTCTTAATTTGATGCGTATCCAATGCCTCATATTGACGAACTGCTTGATCAGTTGGGCTTGGCTTGCTTTTACTCAACACTGGACTTAACAAAGAGTTATTGGAAGATAACCTTAACAGCGATGTCTCGTGAGAAAATTGACTGCTCCACACCGTTTGGATTGCACCAGTTTGTGACCCTTCCATTCGGTTTGTTTGGGACACCGGCTACATTTCAGTGTCTGATGGACAGAGTCCTCAGACCGCATGCTGCATATGTCGCTGCTTTTTTGATGATAAAAAAATGCATATTCTGAGGTTGCTGTGACCAAGCGGGGCTACAGCAAACCCAAAGAAGTGAGCAATTGGATGGGTGGAGGTAAGGTATCTGAGGTTCCACTTGGGGCATGGGGAGGTGCGACCACAAATTGATTAAACTGAGACCTTATTCCAAAAGTAGGCGAGATAGTTTTTGGGGCTGGCTGGCTATTATCGAAGGTTTGTGCCTAATTATTTGGATGTAACCTGCCCGCTGACAGATCGCACTAAAAAGGGAGCTCCAGACCTGGTCCAGTGGACAGAGCCGTGCCAACAGGCATTCATACATGTAAAAGCTGCACTTTGTTGCAGGCCACTTGTGCATTCGCCTGATTTCTCCCTCCCTTTTGTTTTGCAGATGGACGCATCGGACAGGGGGATGGGTGCTCTACTGTCCCAAGTGGTGGAAGGGGAGGAGCACCGGTGCTGTACATTTGTCGAAAGCTCTCTATGAGAGAGACGAAGTACAGCACCATAGAGAAAGTGTGTCTAGCCATCAAGTGGGCAGTCCTCACCCTCCGCTCCTATTTGCTGGGATGAGCATTCACCCTCTGTTCACGCCCCGCTCCAGTGGCTCCACTGCATGAAGGATGCCAATGCCCGGATCACCCATTGGTATCTGGCACTACAGCCATTTAAGTTCGAGGTGGTCCACAGACTGGGGCACAGATGGCTGTTGTGGACTTCCTTGCCAGAAAAGGGGAGTCGGATGGTCGGGATGTGGAGGTGAGTGCGTGGTCGAGCACCCATCTGGGAAGAGAGAAAGCCTTAAGGACATCCAACTGAGATGAATTGTGGCTAATTACCATTTCTATGTTCACAGTGAGAGTCTGGGGAGATAAAAGACAGTCCAGTCCTCTGAAAGAGGGAGAGCTGAATCTGAGCACAGTGTGTGTGTTATGGAAGCTTCACTATCAGGCTGAAAATCAGCAGCTTTACATAGGCCACTGAAAAGTGTTATTTTTGTTTGAGTTGCATGAGTGTGTAAATAAACTCATATGGTTTGCTGAAGCCGTCTCCCACTTCCTCCTTTTGATCAAAATACGAAAATCTATTACAAAACATTTTAAACTAATCGCATTATGTTAATGTATTCATTCTGACAGCTCTTAATTATATTATATTTTATTATATTATATTATATTACATTATATTATATTATGGGCCATTATGGGTTTCCATAATTATGTCCTCATGTGAATGATATTATGTTATCACTTTCACACATACTCACTGGTCCACACTCACCATATCATAATCTCTATTTCACACACAGATTCATCCCCTATCAAAGTTTTTATTACTTTATAATATTCTTTTTATTTTTAATTTTGCCCATTCGTCATATCACAGAGCCACAAAATTAACTTGTGCTAATGGCCTTTCAAGTGTGCCTGTAAAGTGCTAGAGAGAGAGAGAGAGAGAGAGAGAGAGAGAGAGAGAGAGAGAGAGAGATGTGGTTGTAATTAGCACATATCACACTGGTGTAATGGAGGGAGATGTGCAAATATCTGACTCTACTCTCTCCAAACGCCTCTTATGTTGTCTTCACATGCTCAGACTAAAGGGTTCAAATGCAGCCAAGATGACAGACTGCAATCTGGGAATACTGCCTTTTTGAACCCAACACAAATTTGATGTGTTCAACAGCATCAATTACAATGGTTAATGGATATGTTACCATAGATCCCCAAAATCTGGTTGATTTGAGAGGGATTTGGACTAGGTTACAGCAAATAAATTGACAGCTGTGAAGTCTGTAGCTATTAAGTCCCTAAAGAAGATTTTAGGATGGTCTTAGACATTTCTCTTCTGTTTGTCAATTGTTTTGTGATATCTTTGAGACACCATATGTGCATAATTATTTCTATTCTCTTTACAATACATATTATAAAACAAATAGTTCTGGTCCTGGATGCTGATTGGTTAATAGAGCATTCCAGTGGTGCAACAATACACAATAACAGCTGTGAAAATTTGCACCCTTAATATTTGATTATATAGTAAAAGAGTCATAAAAGAAAGAAAGTGGCTGTACTATTTTGTGCATGCATTGAGCCTAACAACACCCTTTTGCTGTGACTTACAGTGTATACTTATATTCACAATATAATCCTTATAATGCAGCTATCCTATTTAATATGAATCTAAGTGCACTAGAATTAACCTTCAAAAAGAAATAATATAAAAAACACTATAATATTCTGTTTCTCTTTGCTCCACATTATGATCAGAGATGTATGTAACAAGCTCACATTATCAATGCCACTAATACCGTGAAGACTTCAATTATCTCAAATAAATAAATAAATTAATTAATTAACTACAATATATCTCAATGAGCCTGATGAGAGACTCTTTGATTACAAAACAAAATCAGATGGGATCTAATTTGAACATAAAAGAGTGAAAAACCTTTGGACGTATTACTACAAAAAGTGTGAAATAAAGATCAAAAGAGTTGAAACATAGAGACCTTCATAATCTTTTTCCCAGATTCATTGCTTCACAGATAACACAATTCAACAATGCACACTAACAACAGTAATTTTCTAATTCACTGAGATGCACATTAAGCATATTTAGGTAGCTTAATTAAAAAAAATGGCTTGGACTATTTAATATAATTTAATACTCTTAGTTGCTTAAACAAAGAACACAATATAAAGGACATAATAACCTCATAAGTTTAAATATATATAATATATATATATATATATATATATATATATATATATATATATATATATATATATATATATATATGAAATTAGTTTTGTAGACAAAAATATAATTGTGCCACCATATTAACTTATTTCATTATAAAAATAAAATATATTAAAAAAACGTTTTTGAAATTGATGACTTGGACCAAATAATAAAGAAAAGCAGCCAATAAGTGTCCAACACAAATGGAAACTCCTTCAATACTGTTTAAAAAGCATCCCAGGGTGATACCTCAAGACGTTTGTTGAGAAAATGTCAAGAGCGCATGTCTGCAAATTCTAGGCAAAGGCTGACTACTCTGAAAATGATAAAACATAAAAGTTTTGATTTATTTTACATTTTGTTTAGTCACAATATAATTCCCATAGTTCCATTTATGTTATTCCATAGGTTTGATGACTTTACTGTTATTCTAAAATGTGAAAACAAATTATAATAAAGAATGAGCAAGTGTTTCAAAACTTTTGACTGGTAGTATATATATAAATATATATATATATATATCACAAACTACCTTGTGTTTTCATGGACTTCATTTCCCAGGATGAACCTTTATGATTACCCTCCATCTTCTACAGCTGTTTCCTGTTCCCTCATCATTTTTCTGTGTATAAATATCCTATAGTTTCCTTCCCTTATTGTCGGTTCTTGTTAGTTTGTCTGTTAGCATGTTAATTTGAATGCTACATACATATTTAACCAGCAAACTGCTGTTATGTTTGATTTTCCCTTTATCTCAACTGTTTTATTTTCATATTTATTTCTTCTTCATCTTCTGAGTAGCATAAATAAATAATTCTGCCTTTGGATCCACACTCTCGTCTCGTCCTTCCGATCAGCGACAGTAGATAGATATGTAAAGATACATCAGCTCACATAAGAAGACTGACACATACTAAATAGAATAAATATAATTATATTAATTCAGCATGTATATGTATTCATACACACACACACACATATACTTTTTCACTGTGTACTTCTAAAATGTGTTGTCTTTTTGGTTGTATGCTGCTTTTTTAATTTTGGAAGAAGACTTTTCACAGACCAATCTAATCCTGTTTTTTATTTGATGTATCATAGTAATAATATAATTCATTTAAACATTGTCATATTATTTCAGTTGTTTTAAAGCATCCTTTTTCTGTATATTTGCAGTGGTTTGGGTGACAAGATTTATAAAACTGACATATACATTTATAAATGTAGACATGTCAACACATAAATAGGCTGAAATACTGTGATGAACCAGGCTTAGACAAAGAGGTAAGATCCATTAGCAGAGTTTTAATAAAAAGAGTAGTGGAGTCAGGCAAGGGTCAAAACCAGGTAAGCAGGCAATACACAGTTCAAACAAATTCAAATCGACAGGCAATAGAGAATAATCCAGGGAGACAACTGCTATGAGATTGGCAAGATTTCACAAAGATACACAGATTGAGTGGAGTATAAATTTATTTATTTAAATTTTATTTGACAGGGACAATGCAAACAAACATAGTGTCAAAACCAAGCATGTCACTAATGTGTTGCACATAAAGTTTATAGCTATAGCTAATTTTCAACTCCTGTCCCTGGAAGGGATTTTATACACAATAAAATGTACATGATTAACTACTAAAAAAAAAAAAAATAATAATAATAATATAAACATACATACATATCATGTACAACTTTTATAATAATTAAAAATGAGTACACTTTTGGTTTATTTTTAACCAGTTTTTAAGCCTGGAAGTGAACATCTTAAAGTCAGGCACAGTCTTGATTTCAAAAGGTAATGAGTTCCAGAGTTTAGAACTATTCACAGAGAAGGTCGTCTGTCCAAAGCTGGTCCTGCAGTATGCTATTTTACAGTCATGATTTGTGGAGCTCCTAGTGACTCGGATGTTGTCCTGCCTCTCAATAAATGTACTTAGTGGCTCAGGTGCTAAATGATTAATGCACTTATAAATTAGTTTAAGAAAGGAAAAATTGCTAAAGCTATCAAAATTCATTAAATTATATTTCTTAAAGATGCTGCAATGATGATATCGTAATGGTTTTTTATCCAAAAGTTTTATTGCTCGATTATATAAAGAACCTATGCGTTTTATTGCAGTGGGAGCGGCTTGTGCCCATGTTGTCATGCAATATGATATATGAGAAAATATCATAGCATGCATGTACAGCAGGGCTGCCTGACTTGGTATGTAGCTTCTAATTAGTTTAAAACAATTGAGATTACTTTGTAATGTTTTTAAGATTTTCTTTATATGTTTTTCAAATTTAAGTTGAGGATCTAAAACTAAACCTAAATATTTAAATTCTGCAACTGGATGAATTTCTTTATTTTGTAATTTAATATTAAATCTTCCTTTTATATCTATTTTTTTAATGGAAAAACACATGGAAACTGTTTTTGAGAAATTTAAAACTAACTGATTTTGAATGAGACACTGTTGAATGTCAGACATACTAGTAGACAGTACGGCTGCAGCCTGCTCAGGTGACTTGGCGGGTACATAAAGAACTGAGCTGACATCTGGCACCTGAGCAGTGCAGAGGTAAGTCACTTATAAAGAGACTAAACAGCAAAGGGCCAAGTATAGAGCCCTGTGGAATGCCCATTTTTATGTTTGAAAGTGCAGATACCTTTTGATCAACTTTAACACACTGCACTCTAGAGTGGAGATAAGATGTAAACCACAACACTGCCTCATTTGAAAAATTAAAATTTAACATTTTGGATAAATGTAAACTATGATTGACCGTATCGAATGCTTTTGTAAGGTTGATAAATACGGCTCCTACCACATTACCTTTGTCTAGGGACTTTTTTACATTTTCAATTAAACAGCAGTTTGCTATTTCTGTCGAGTAACGTGGTCTAAACCCAAACTGGTGACAATGGAGGAGCTGTCTGTCTTCTAAATGGTCCACCAGTTGCACTACTACTACTTTTTCAATTATTTTTGATAAAACCGGTAAAATCGATATAGGGCGATAGTTGCTCATAGAGTTTTGGCTACCACCTTTAAACACAGGGATAATTATTCCTTTCTTCCATGCACTGGGAAATGTACTGGTTCTTATGGAGAGATTAATGAGATGGGTCAATGGTTTGACGAGAACATCTTTATAATTTTTAAGAAAACAACTATTCATCATAAAAATGTCATTTGACTTGGAATTTGAAAGTTTATTAATTATTTCTGCAACTTTTGCTTCCGACACCTCTTTAATATAAAATGAATCTGTTGAGGTGTCTCTCAATGAAAGATTAAAAGGATTAACAGGCTGGAAATCTTTTGATAATTGTTCAACTGACTGTACAAAATAGGAGTTGAATTCATCAGCAATAATGGCGCGATCGGTTATACTATTGCCATTGATATTAATTTCTGTGATCTTTTTATGTTTATTTGATTTGTTAGTCAAATTGTTTAAATGCTTCCATAGTGAGTTATTTATGCCTTTGGAACTATCAATTAAATTAGTGTAATATGTTACTTTTGCTTTCCGCAACTCAAATACAACTTTATTCCTTAAACCTTTATAAATCAAGAAATCTGTATCGAGTTTAGATCTTAAAGATGTTTTCAAGGCTAAATCTCGCTTCTTCATGAGAATCCGTAATTCATTATTTATCCAAGGCACCGTGATAATCCTTTTTTTCAATTTGATTTGCTTTGTAAATTTTTCCATCAGACATGTAATAGCTGTAGTCAAGGAATTACAACATTCCTCTACATCATCTAGTGTCAAAATTTGTCCCCAATTTATATTTTTAAGTTCTCTTTCAAATTGTGCAGTTTTACATTTAGGAAGAATGAAATGTGTTTTTTCATGATCTGATTTACCAAAGTACTGTAGGCGCTTCTTCGTCAGTTTCCTAACAGTCAAAGTCATGTTATGGTCGGAGAGTCCGGTAATCAAATTATAAGTCCTTGTGATTCGTTCTGGTCTATTAGTAAATGCCAAATCAATGAGGGTCTTAGTCTGTCTTGTTATTCGTGTAGGTCCTTCAATCATTTGTCTATAGTTAAATTTTGTCATAAGTGCTTTGAGTTTATGTTTAAATTTTTTATCAGACCAACAAATATTGTAGTCTCCATACCATATTGTCTCTTTATAAAAGTCCAGTTGTTTAACTACAACATTTAGGTCATCATAAAACTTGACCTTATAAGAAGGGGGATTATAGAGGACAGTAATATTAAAATTCATAGTAGGTGATAGAATTACATTTAATGCTAGACATTCCAGGGGGGTGTTCAATTCAATTAAGTGACATTTTAATTTGTCTTTAATGTATATTAATACTCCTCCTCCCTTACCTGTAATTCTATCCTTTCTAAAACACTGATACCCAGCAATGTCAATCATATTCGTTGGAATGTTTCTATGAAGCCATGATTCCGTTAAACAGAGATAATCCAAGTTAGAGTCCAGGAGAAGTGCAGAGACCTGATCACGTTTAGGGATAAGGCTGCGTATGTTTAACTGTCCACCTAATATTCCCTTTGGTTTGCACTTTACATCCCAAAGCACACGGGCGTGATTAACAGTTTGAACTTGTACATAATACCTTTGTTTCTGTGCAGCGCGACTATCCGAGCGTATATGTAGCGTGTTGACTGTTACCCCAGACTCAGAGAGGTTAGCATGCTCCGCCATAGCTAACGCCGCTGCATAATCATCCGACCGAGAGCAGAAGCCCTCAGCGCCTCCTACAGTCGCAGTAGCTCCCGGTCCAGACCTTAGCTGGTGATCAATCAAGCGGGATAACTCACCGGAGAGGTCACAATCCGATGTCCTCACACGGGGCTCTGATGTGCTCCGCATCCCAGCATAACGCTGCTCCGGCAGCTCCTGGCACTGGGCCAACATTTCCTTCAACTCCACTGCGTGAGTCGCCGGTGTAATCAGGTGCGGTATCTCCTGCAGGGTTACACCTATGTCAGGCATTACCTCCTCTTGGCTCGCCTGGTGTTCAAGCGTGGGGCCTGGGTTCAGATGTATGTCTCCAGCCAAAAGTATTAGCACCATTATTACTTTAGATACATGCGCTCCCTCTTGACGTGGTGTTGACCTATTAGCGCTGTTTCTATCATGCTTACATAGACTTTTAGATGCCCAGGTAGTGTGGAGAATAGCGTGTCCATGTCCAAAAAAATAAAGTTTAGTGTATTCATTCTCATTCAGACCAACCAGGTTGTCCTTATTATGCAGAAAAACGTTGTAAGTCCAAGCACTCAATAACATTAAAAAACACTGTAAAATACAGAGGGCATGAATGGAGCCCAACGAACCACTCCTGCCCTCAGCAGCCATCTTTTTCAGCCATCCAGGGAGAGTAATCAGTGTGATAGTGAACAGGTGTGGAGTGAGAGTCAATATTCCCCCCAGCATACAGGAGGTCTCCACAGGGGTCTAGGGGCTGGATGGTTGGGATGAGCTTACCTCTTGATTCAGATGTTCCATTTGACCATTGGACTCGGGATGATAACCAGATGTGAGATTGATATTGATATTTAACAGTTTGCAAAACTCCCTCCAGACCCGTGAAGTAAGCTGCAAACCTTGGTCGGAGACAACGTCCTCGGGTAGGCCGTGGAACTGTAAAACCTGATGATAAATAGTCTCTGCAGTTTCTAGAGCAGAGGGAAGCTTCTTGAGAGGAATAAGATGACAAGCCTTGGAGAACCGGTCCACAACTACCATGATGGTGGTGTTGCTCTGGGAAGGGGGCAAGTCCGTGAGGAAGTCCACTGCAATGTGTGACATGGGGCACTGAGGAATAGGTAAGGGTCGAAGGAGGCCTGCTGGAGGAAGTCTAGACGATTTGGTTTTGAGCACAGCGAGAAAAACTCTTGACATGCTGAGAGACATCGTGGGACAGGGTAGGCCACCAAAACTTATTTTGTACCAATCGTGTGGTGCGGTTCTCCCCTGGATGCCCGGAGGAGAGTCATGTATGGACCAACTGGATGAGTCGAGATCGTAGTGAAGAAGGCACATAAATCCACTCAGGAGGACATGTCTCTGGTGCTTTATTAGTCTGGGATGCTTGAGTAATCTAACTCATGATATCCCATTGGACAGGAGCTGCAATGATAAAGGTAGGTAGAGTTTGTTCTGGTTCAGGGGTACTAGGCGCATACATGCGGGACAGAGCATCAGCCTTAGTATTTTTGGACCCAGGACTGAAGGTAACTGTAAAGTTGAATCTGTCGAAGAACATGGACCACCGAGCTTGATGTGGGGACAGGCGTTTTGCTGTTTGGAGGTACTTGAGATTTCGGGGATCAGTTAATACCGTGAATGGATGTTGAGCCCACTAAAGCCAACGGTGACACTCCTCAAAAGCTGCTTTCATAGCCAGTAACTCACGACTCCTCACATCGTAATTTGCTCAGCAGAATTAAGCTTTCGAAAGAAGCACAGGGATGCATATCTGGAGGATTCCCATGCCATTGAGACCACACCAACACCGGTATACGAAGCGTCTACCTCCATGATGAACGGAAAGTTAGGGTCAAGGTGACGAAGAACAGGCAGAGTTTTGCAGCACTGTCCCCCACAGTACAATTTTCCGTAAATGTTTTATTTTTATTTAGGCCTAACTTTGTGTTAATCTTCACTTTCAAATGGATTATTCCAGTTGTTACAAAGGTGATCAGTTGCCTTCAGAACTTTTTTAGCAGAATGGCATGGGATATTCATGAATTTTCCATCAATGAGTACGCTTAACAAAAAAAAACCAATTTGTCCTGCAAGGTGGTGACGTTAATCCAGATTGCCAGTTCAAAATGTCAAGCTAAGGAACATTTTGAATTTGTTGATGTATTTAATAGACAATGTCTTTTAATGGCTCTGGAGATATACATATTGTTACTTATTTTTATTATGTAAATAAATACGTAATGTTGGCAAAACAATAGCAAAATTATTACTATGTGGTTCCTGTGAAAATGCAGTTGTATCGCAAATTCATGGATATTTGTAATTTGATAGTGACTCCAATGAATTAACTAGTACTTGTTGCAATGAAGCTTGGTACCTTAATCCATAAGAACTCCACATGGGCACTTGCTTTGGTGTCGTCACACCTCATAGTCTGCATGCCACCCCGTTGCCACCCAATATAAAAAATTCTAGATCCACCCCTGCCCCACAACCTCCGTGAACATCATTTGCGAAGATGAATGTAGGCAAAGTCAAAATACGGTAGGCAGGCTAAAGAGCCCATTACATAAGAAACACATCCAGATACACTTTTACCAGTTTTGAAATGACTTAATATAGCTTTATAGGTGACTAACTCGCCACAGCACTTGCAAACTTATGACAGGCCAACTGTTTGTTCATACATTTTATTTAACCCTATAAATGGCAATAATATAACAATACAGAAAACTAATTTATTTCTATTTTTCAACGCATTAGATTCCAAATTATACAATTCTGTTTTTCTCCAAAAATAGCTTTTATTTTCAATTTTACAGCTTGTAGAACTCATGATATACATTTGCCTCAATGCTACTCAATGCTTAGTCACAGCGCAACATAAGTATACAATGTGTTTATTACTAATGTTTTATTTGTAAAGTTTAAAAAGTGCTTAAGGCCTACAGAACAAAATGGCAGCACTAGAAAAAGAAAAACACCAACATAAAAACGGCAATAAATGCTAATTATAGTTTTACCTTGTCGGTGTAGTTAGCTTTTTATTTTTAGGAAGGTAGGCCCATTTAAAATCGAACTAAATTACAAACACATATAAAAGTAGGCCTAACTGCCGGAATAAAATCAATAAAATTGGCTATCGTGAAAATCTCATACAGGGACCAGGGTGATACTCGCCATCCGTGCAGACAATTAAATTACCCATCAGTTTAGTTTTACCATATGCAATTTATTTGTTTAAAAGACGATGAAAGATCAGGCTTCTCAAAAGAAAAGACGGGGTTATCATTAAAACGCTTTACAGCAGACATCACAGCGTGATTTCACATTGTTCTTTACGATTGTCACGGGATGTGTGTGAATGGATTACGGGAATGCTCTTGCAGTGTGAATGAACACAATTTGCAGTCCCATAACAGTTACGGGAATTACTTTTCCCAGGATTAAATACCAGGATCTTCAGATTCAGATTTCATCATCTCTGACAAGGATGAAAGACAAAAATCTTACTAGTTTGTAGCATTTACATTTAGCAGCATCCACATGCTTTTTTGTATGAACAAGCTGCGTGATGTTGATGCGGCCTCCATGGACAATGGAAAAGTGAGCTCAAACCTCACTTTACTAAGCTCTGTCTGTGACTCCTTTTTTAGAAATGTAAACTCTTTTTGAAGATCCTCATTAAATGTACATGCTTCCTTGACATTTTTCCAGCCGCAATTTCATCTGTGTGCACATTCAAACTGACTCTTCAATCAGTTCACTAACTGGACATCTATTGATAGGGGATTGTGATTGGATAGTTTAATCCAATCATGTGCTTTAAATTACATGGTGTGATTTTATTGGTTTTACAACCTGTATCCTTGGCTACCTTTGATTAGAATACTCACGTGACTGAGAAAACCACATAGACGACAGAGACATTTTAGGAGAGGAGAAATACTGGACAAAACACGATTTTTTTCAGAATAAGTTGGGACACAAGAAAAAGTGCTTAAATACAAACGGGACGTCTGGCCACCCTAGTCATAAATCAGATGTTATTGTGTCACACTGTGTGGACAGAGTGTGGTAATTGCTTTTGTACTGCCTGTGCATGCTCAGTACTGTTACTGTCTGTGAGAGCTTGAGTGGACTGTTGACACCGTCAGATGTCTGCCGTCCGATAAGGGCAACTTTCCTTTGATTTGTGTCCACTGAGCAAACACATATGGAGAACTGACTGTGAGTGCACTGTGCACTCAGTTCTGTCTTCATGAGGGTCATTAGAACATAAAAATATATAATGCTTATGGCGGCAGAGGACTATAGACACTTAATTATATAGACGATGTGCTTTTGAAATAAATGCGACCTCAATCAAACAGATAATTTGTTGTTTCTCAGTGTTATGAAGTCAGTTTCAGGTGTGTGTGTGTGTGTGTGTGTGTGTGTGTGTGTGTGTGTGTGTGTGTGTGTGTGTGTGTGTGTGTGTGTGTGTGTGTGTGTGTGTGTGTGTAGGTAGTGGCCAGTGGATGTCAAAGTCATGAGTGTTTACAGAACACATTCCCAAAGCTGTTGTTCTGCGACCATAAATCTCATAGTGAAAACAGCTTCCACGCCATACAGCTAGTGTTTGGCTGCATACTAAAAAGCAAGTGTGCTGCCAAAAATGTCAAGGTAGCCCATTGCATTTACAGTATTAAATATGTTGTATTTAAATGGGTGAGAATATAAAAGAAAAATTATACAACTCAATTGCATCCTCCCCTGAATTTAAAAATGTAATTTATTGCCACTCTATTATAACTATTATGTCATATTTCATACTTGATCTGACTATAAACATCAAGCAAGAATCTGTTTGGTAACACTTATAACAGTGTTCATGTTACATATATCGCATGTCACTGCAAGTAATTACTGTAGTAAAAACAATAACAAGCAGTGTCAAAGTGATAACACAATAAGTACAAGCTATTCATTAGTATCACTCCATATATAATTACACAGTAACCTGAACACATATATAAAGAGTAACCATGTTTCTATCCTTACGAGAAGGTACCATAGTGATGGTAGCAGATGTTACATACTACTGCATTATTACCATGGTAGGTGTCCAAAAAAACATAATATTACCATTTTACTTTGATATACACTACGGTGCTGAATTATTAACATGTACCACAGTATTTAAAAGGCACTCCATACTATAGTGGTACCATGGTATATGTTCAAAAACACAGTATTGCTATGGAACATTAGAACAACATTACATGATAATGGTACTGAATTACTATTTATAATTAGTATATTCATGTATCATGATATTTACATGGTACTCCACGCAACTTCAAAGAATACCATGGTAAATCATAGTGAATACCCAAACATTGATTGTTATACCATGGTACTTTTATATTTTACCGTGATTAAGTGATTAACTTGTTCATATTTTTCGGTATTTATCTGGTAAACTGAGGAAACCATGGTACTCCCATATACATAATCAACAACAAAATTTGTTTACACTTTATGAAACTTTTTTGTTAGTGTATATTAAAATATTTTTTTTCCTTAAAATTAAAAAATATAAAAGGTAATTAAAGGATTAATAGTCATTAATTAAATGTCATGCATGTGTAAATAAGGAAAACATGAAAATGCAGACATACAGTGTTTGGAGCGTCGGTGCTGCCAGTTGAAGCACGCGCTGAGCGCTTTCTCCTGTAACATACATGACGAGCGACTGGACGAATAAAACTCCAGCATATGTCCCGATAACACGTCCATACAGTCAAACATCCTGCACTTTATATTACTTATTCAAAAAAAAAGGAGAAAAAAATCAGTCTGTTTATCCTTCAGCTGTTCAGAGAAACTCCATCCAACTCTCTCAGTGTGTTTGGCGCGCGTGAATCTCTGTTTCCAAACACAATCAGCGGATAACACGGCAAACCCCCAGCGATACATCCATATCCGCACTCGACATTTTTCCTTTTTTGTAGAATTGAAAAATAAAAAATAAGCGCTTTTCGTTTCTACATACGGTTCTGCTCGTGTTGTGCTTGGTCCCGCTCCGTTTACCGACAGCAGTTCTCCATGACGAGAGATGATTTTATAAATATATCGCGTATAAAAGCGCAATGATGGATCTGTGCTTCTGTCTGCGTGCAGCTCATTTCCTACTAGTTCATTCCGACACAATGAAAGATTGAGTTGCCTAATATATGCGAGTGAACTTTCTGTGAACCCTTCCGAGGCAGCTAACCTTCAAATGACCCACGCTGGTGTGACATCACCAACACACACACACACACACACACACACACACACACACACACACACACACACACACACACACACACACCGCAGTAAAGGCAGAGGAAAGATACAACTCAACATTGCTTTTCCCTCGAAAGAATATTCCACATACATTCATATTCAACTTCACAGTGGCAGAGTAAAGAAGGATGAGACATAGTAAAAGGTGTAGAATAGAACGGCGAAGAAAAGTCGAGCTGAGTAGAATAAAGACAATGTAACAATGTAAAGAAGATTATAGTAAAGAGTAGAACAGAGAAGAGTAGAGAAGAAAAAGTAGAATAGCATGATATAATAAAGTAGAATACAGAAAAGAAGAGCAATTTATTGGCATGTGTACAAACAAACTCTACTCGCAGTATAAAGAAAAGTGTTCAATAAGATTAAGAATATTGCTCTGTATATGTGCAGTATGTGTACTATGTAGGTATAAAGGAGCCTATAAAATGTTCAGTATAGTGAGAAAGGTCTGAATGTTTGGCAAAATAATTTGTATTAATAATAACAAAATAATATACATTAAATACATGTTTTATATAATACTTGGACAAAAGTTATATAGAATAAAATATTAAGATATTTCAAACATGAATAAATTTAGAAAAATGAACTTGCATTCTTCACTGGTGTGCTTGTACTTTAATGTGCTGCTGCTGCAGTGCAGGTGTTGTAAATAACACAGTATTTTCAGATGTTACATAAGATATATAAGGGTCTCATGGATTATATATCTTACTGTATATAGATGGGGGAAAAAACTATTAAAAAAGAAGTGTTGTCAATGTATTTTTTCATTGCCTTTAAATATTTATTTTATTTAGTCTTTTTTGTAATTATCTTTGAAAACCTAAAGCAGCTTTACATATTTTTAAACATAAAATGTCACAAATTCATGATTTATGACACAATGCATCAACATTAGACTATTATAGTGAGATTAAAACAGGAGGGATTATGTACTTTTGTGTTTATATTCATTAATCTTTCAACTCACTAGTGTTGTCACTTTCCTTGTCATGTTGACGTCAAAAGAATGGTGCATCTCCGAGTGCTGTCCCAACTTAACTTGTCCTAGTTACCTCTGCAAAAATACTTTTCAGCTCTTCATCACCATTAAACCATACTGATGTTTATGAACAGGTTTCCAATGTTGGCAACTCCTTAAATGCTGCATACATGTCTTTATATTAAGGTGCATTTACATAGGTTACTAATGTTGAATATGTGTTATTAAGCATGTACATGTGAGGTAAAATGGCTCATTTACACATTTATGCATTTGGCAGAAACTTTTATCCAAAGCGACTTACAGTGCCCTTATTACAGGGACAATACCCCCGAAGCAACCTGGAGTTAAGTGCCTTACTCAAGGACACAATGGTGGTGACTGTGGGGATCAAACCGACAACCTTCTGCTTAACAGTTTAGTGCTTTAGCCCACTACGCCTCCACCACTCCATAATTTTGCAGGTATTGCAAGGTATTGTTATAAACTCATATCAATGTAAAAAATTAATTACTAGCCACCCTTTATAAACCCTTATAGGGAAAATTTATGTAAAGTGTTATCCAAATACTTTTAGTGATTAACCTGTGTATTTGTCTTGTTTTTTTATATTATTAAATCCAGGCCAAAACTGTGTTGAGGACAAACTTACATTTCTGTGCACAGGTGTAAGTGTGTTTGAGCACACTACTGTACTGTAGTGTATGTGCATGACATATTATATTGGTCTCTGCATGTGTGTTTTGTAGAGGTGTGGATCGCAGGGGGAATTACACACCCTCCACGACTGCCCAAATGTTCCATTAGATTCTGTTCCATCCCACATGTGCAGCTCAGAGATCCTCCATAAAACACAACTGATGCCCAGACACAAAACATCAGCCGCTTCAGTAACTTCTCACTACAGCTGCTTTAGATTGTGACTAACCAGAGTAATAAGTAAGAGCATGGTGTAATGATATACATGATAATTATTTCTAATGGAATTAAATGCATACAATATAATAAAAGGGGAGCACTGGGGGTAAGGTGGGGTTGGTTTTGAGAGTTCCGACAAAATAGGGGACATCCTAGTTGGCAGTTGGCAACACTATGCATACCACAGGGGTTGACTCGCAAATTATTTCAATATTGAAAATGCAAAAGGACTGGCATAATACTCTAATAGCATACATATAGAGTACATTTAAGGCTCAGTAGTATTTTTTATCATTTCTTACCAATACATTTTAGTATTAAATGGTTTATATGTTAAATTCTCTTGATTTGTCCGCCATCTTGGATTTATTTTTTAATGAGACAGCATTTTTGGATTGCCTTCCCAAGGAAAAATACAGCTTCTATTTTTTATTTATTTTTTGCCATAAGGAGGTATCTTCAGAGACTAATAATTGCACCTACCTTTTGAAACACACTTCATGTTTGGAGAGTGTGAAATGATTTTGATTTTTGAAACAGACCCACTGTGAATGGCGTAGAGGTGGGCCTAAGTGGGCTGGGATCACCCACTGGAAATTCAGGCTCACCCATGTGATGCTACAGTATATCTGCTTATTATACATCTACACCAATGGTGTCAAGCACATGACCAGTGGAGAAGTAAAAAAAAACTTACAGCCACTACTTTTTGTGTTTTAGTTTGCAAGCGTGCTTTTCAACTGGATCTGTGAGTGAGATTGTCATCATTTAACTGTAAATTTGTATTGCTTATTTTAGACCTTACATTGTGATAACGTTTGGTTTCATATGGCTTATTGCTGCTAAAAAGCCATAATTAAAATGTTTATATATTGGTTATTAAAGAAGTATAAAGTTAATCCAGGACTATTAGCTCGAATATATACTTTGCATGCACTCTCTATAGGTAGGATACTCCAAGGTTTAATAAAATATATATCAGCATAAAAGGTTTTAAAACAGTTTAGTCTAAACTGGCCTGCGATATAAACTGAGCTTGACATGATGATATCATCATTAATCACCATAGTTTCTCCTGTCCCTTCACTTCCACAATGCTGCTGAAATTTAAAAAAATTAATTCTAGGGGAATACCCCCAGATCCCCAAATAATAATCAATCTCTGTTCTCGGCCACAAGGCCTTCTAATGCTCAATTATTTTATGAAATGTATGTGAATAAAAAAAATTGTCTGAATGAACTCAAATATGAACTGTTGCTTAATCTTTTAATATTCTTAAAGGTCAGAAGACAAACTTTAGTAGGCTAAATGTCTTTAAATCCTACATATGACCTTTCAAATAATTACCATATATGTTTTAGATAACATAATCACACAGGAAGTCTGTATGTTGTTTCCGAATGTTACGGTACCCTAGAATCGGCAACATTATACCGACTCACTGACAAGTTTATTTCCCACCAGGCATTTTAGCATTGACTCAAGAGTGTTTTCCTTCCCTTGTGGTGTGACTGGAAGCACGTTGTTACAGCTGCATGTGAGATCTAAATGCATATCCTGCATTGAAACCAGGAAGTAATTGCTGTCACGTAATCAGTGATGAGCGTGATTTGGAGGTAAAATTTTTCCCACTAACATTACATTTTTACTTACTGATGTTAGGTTTATTTTTGGGTTGCTGGGGGGGATACAGTTTCTAAAATATGCATTCCTCTTCACTGTGTTACATCCTGTACAGCTGAAAACTACTCCTACGTGCTCATACGCCTCAACAACCATTACTGCTTTGGTCTTTGGGGGCAATGTTTCGAATATTATGTATGTAGGCACAGACCGATTTTACAACAACGCAATATTGACCAGGAGCAACTTAAATTTAGGTGCGTTCTTTATATATATATCTATATACATGGAAAATACAGGTTAGCTATATGAGTTTATTTCTCTTGGCTCACCCACCCAAACATTTCTGGCTACACAACTGCCCACTGTGTTATTGCTTTATTGAACCATACTAAAATGGTATTAACATGGTGTACTACATTTGTAAGTGTAGTTTCAGTAGTCATTGAAGGCAGTGGTCAATGCTAGTCACAGTTTCATCAGATAGATTCTCCTGTTCTTTATAAATAATAGAGCAATCAGCACAAGAACAGAAAATAACTCCCCCACCTGTCCACATGTTCCCCTAAGACCACCCCCCCACCCCCGTCCCACTCGCTGCTAACCCTCACTCACCCGCCTGCACAGGTAATCAATCCGCCTGGACATGCACCTGTAATTAGAAGGTGATAATGAATGTGTCCATCAAGATTAGACTGTTTGTGGCATTGTTGCACAGCATCAGTGTGTATGCTTTGCCAAGAGTCCCTCGAGCAGAACTATACAGTAGAGTCATTGATCATTTCATTATGCTGGATGTAGCCTGATGTTCTGATGCAGCGCAGCACATCTCTGTCATTATTCATGGATAAACTTCCTGTACTCTGTATTTCTCAAATATCATACACACTTTAAATTTTTTCAAAGTTGTTCCCTATCAAAAAGCTACACTTTGATGCTGCGCTGATTTAGCGCTTTGGGAACAAATTTAGGTGTGACCAGTTGTGAATGTGTGCAACACGTCAATGAAATTGACTAGAATTTATAGCCTCTGCTGGTGACATCAGTGGATGCACCTGTAGCAGGGCTATAAATAGATGCGTCACAGGTGCATCGTCAGATCTTTTGTCTTCAGATCATTCTGTGTGTGTTGTGCTTTTTGATTGTCAGAACTTTGTACTTTCCTCTGTTAGGAGTTATTTATTTTTTTTTTAAAAAAAAAGAAGAAAAAGAATGAGTGATAAACAAAGCAAGCGGTTTTGTTTTGTGTGTTTGGGGAAGAGCATGCTGCTCTTGCGTTGGGGCAGGGCGGGTGCGAGCATTGCGATCTGTTTACAGTCAAAATGCTTCGCCCTCGTCTCGCTTACTTCGGGTCCGTCCCTATCGCTCGCTCTCTCCACAAATCCAGCTAATCCTTCTCGTAAGCCTGAAGCACGCTTCGGCACCTCTTCGGTTCACGAGGGGGAAGCTGAACCTCTGAACATTCCACACACAACAATAAAGCAGCTGAGGAATTACACGTGGTGGTTACTCGGGCTGTGGCCAGACTACAGTTAGACTGGCCACATGAACAAGAGACCCCAAACGCTGGTGGCCAAAAAAAAAAAAAAAGGGAAGGGAACGCTATATCAGTCCCTTCCTTTCTTTGATGACCTCCATGACGAGCTCTCTCGTTCATGGAGGAAACCTTATACTTCCCGTTTCTTCGTGCCTTCGATGTCGACATATTCAACTGTCGTCGGTGCCAAGGTACGGGGGTATTCATTGATGCCGCCGGTAGAAGAGACTCTTGCGGTTTATCTCTCGCCTGGCTCGGCATCATCAATAAAGAGACCCACTCTCCCCACAAAGCCGTGCAAGACCACCTCCACGCTTGTGGGGAAGGCTTATCAGGCAGCAGGTCAGGCTGGTGCTGCCCTGCACACTATGGCAGTGTTACAGGCTTACCAGGCTGATCTGTTGAAGGACCTGAGTGCGGGCACCACATTCGATGAAGAGGCTTTCTCTGAGCTTCGTCAAGCCATGGATCTGTCTCTCCGAGTGACCAAGCAGATGGCTCACGCCATTGGCTGGTCTATGTCTCAACCTGAGACAAGGACACATTTTTCCTTCTCGATGTCCCAGTTTCGACCTCCTGGCTTATATGAATGTAGTTATCACCGGATTCCAGGAGGCAAAGAGTCATGGAGGAAGCCTTCAGGCAATTCCTTCCTCGCCGCACTCAGGGAGAGGGGCGGTCGGCCACCCAGCCCTGCCACGGTCCTTCTAGAAGGGAGGCTCAAAAACGAAGCATGGCGAGTCGTGCTCCCCCTCGTAGAGACTTGGCCGGCTCGTCGCCCTCAGCAGCCCCCAAAGCAAGAACTCAGGACAGTCATTTCTAGTCTTGTGCCCAGCCTTGTGGGGATAGCCCCCCTCGGGTCAGGGTGCGTGAAGCATTCACCTGTACCTTCCTGATACACCTCGAAACCACTCCATTCCCGCCGCCTCTGGTGTTTCGGGAGTTAGAGGTTTCCAGCTAAATGTGGGGTGTTTAGTTGCTCCACTACCGTGAAACTGGGACAAGCATGTCTACTGTGGAACGAACTGCAAAATCTCTTGGTCAAAGGGGCCATAGAACATGTTCCCCTTCCAGAGAAAGAGTCAGGTTATTACAGCAGATATTTCCTGGTTCCCAAGAAGGGTGGGGGGTTGCGTCCAATCTTAGATCTTCGAGGCTTGAATCGCTCAGCAGGGCGTTCAAGTTCAAGATGCTAACTATCAAGACGGTCGTGTCCCAAATCCAACATCACGATTGGTTGGTCACGATCGATCTCATGGATGCATACTTTCATATAGAAATTCTGCCACAACACAGGAAGTTCCTGAGGTTCGCTTTCGGGGGCGAAGCCTTCCAATATTGGGTTCTTCCATTCGACCAAGCCCTATCACCCCGCACATTCACAAAATGCATGGATGCAGCACTGGTTCCTTTGCGACTCCGGGGCATCCACATTCTGAATTACATAGACGACTGGCTGATACTAGCACAGTCTCAAGAACTGGAAGTTCAGCACAGGGATATCGTATTTGCTCATCTGGTTTCTCTGGGTCTGAGACTCAGCGTCAAAAAGAGCGTTCTCTCTCCCACTAAGGGAATTACCTATCTGGCCGTTGTATGGAATTCGATCATGATGTGGGCACAATTGTCTCCCAAATCGTAATCTTTCAGAACACCCTGAGCAAAGTCAGGCTAGGCCAAGGTTGCACTGTTCGTCAGTATCAACGAATACTAGGTCTCATGGCATCTGTGTCTTCAGTGATCCCTTTGGGCCTTCTGCACATGAGACCGTTTCAGTTGTGGCTCAAAGCCAGGGGATTTCATCAAAGGGCCAGTCCCCTAAGGCTAATAAGGGTTACGCGCAGCACGCTTTGTACCCTTTCTATGTGGTTCAGACCCCGGTTCCTTACTTTGGGTCCCACTCTAGGTGTGTCTTGCCGTCACAAGTTGCTAACGACAGACGCCTCCCTGACGGGCTGGGGAGCGGTCGGTCTTAAGTGGTGGTCCAGCTCAAGGGGAATGGGAGGGTCATCAGCTCGATTGGCACATCAACTGCCTCGAGTTGATGGCTGTAGTTCTGGCCCTGAAATACTTCCTCCAGCATTTGAGAGGCTACCATGTCCTGGTGCGGGTGAACAACACAGCAGCAGTCTCTTACATAAATCATCAAGGGGGTCTATGTTCACGCAAGCTGACCACTCTGGCATGTCAGATTCTCCTTTGGGCCCAGGGCAAGCTTCTGTCAGTCAGGGCAATTTATATCCCTGGATGCCTCAATGTGGGAGCAGATTTACTGTCCAGACAGAAGATAAGACGGGGGAGTGGAAACTCCACCCCGAGGTAGTGGAAAAATCTGGGTCAGATTTTACAGGACAGAAGTGGACCTCTTCGCCTCTCAACAGACAGCGCAATGTCCCCTCTACTTCTCTCTGAGTCACCCAGCCCCCCTTGGTCTGGACACGATGGCACATATATGGCACATAATGCGCCTGAATGTACCTGTTGTACTGACGTCATTGGACTTCCTGTTTCTGACGGCACAGCATGCACGCTGCACGAGAGTTTGTTTGTGGCCTGCTTAGCACTGCTTATTCTCATACATTCAACGTTATAGTCATCGTTCATAGTTATATCCTTTGTCATTTTACCGCGTTTCAGATTCTTCCGCTTTTTCTCCCGTTTCATCTGCGTGTATTTTACCGGTTGCTGCTGACACCTAGCTAGAGTCTGTGTTTGTAGCCTTTAATCCTTAAAAATCTGCCATTTTTAAGCACGCATCGGGTCTTCCCATATTATTCTCTTATCGGGATTCAACTGCGCGCATATTCCACCTGTATCCGCGTTCTATTTTTATCGCGGTTAAACTGCGTGCATTTTTTCAGCGCGCACCCGTTTTTTCTCCTCTGCGGTACACAGATTATTGCATCGATCTCAAAGCACCACTTATCAAGAACAACCACCACCAACAACAAACAATTTTGTGAGGGATTCAAATCAATCTCAAAACCCTCACTGCTCAGGAACAACGAACAATTTGCGGTAAGTCATGGCATCGGCTCATGTTATTTGTTCATGCATTGCATGTCACATGTTTAAAATAGCCTCCTCCATCAGCAGTGAGGGATTCACTTGTGATAAATGTAAGGAATTAGTCAGGCTGACGGAGAAGGTTAATGAGTTAGAGACTCGCATCTGAACGCTAGTAGAGGTCAGTGAGAAAGAGAAGCCGGTAGATACTGTTTCGGATGCGGGCAGTACAGAGAGCAACACACACACTTTGGTTCTGGTTATAGAGCCCCTGCAGCAGGGCATTTGGGTGACGTCTCGGCGGCATACTCGTTCAGCAAAGAGACACCACTCTCCCGCTCCTGTTAGGGTTTCCAATAAATTCTCCCCACTCAGTGATACACCCACTGAGAATCATATTGAAAGAGCCCTTGTTATCGGTGATTCTATTGTAATGAACGTGGAAATAGAGACTCCAGCCACTATTGTTAATTGCATTTCGGGGGCCAGAGCGTCTGACATCAAATCAAATTTACAAGTGCTGGCTAATGCTAAACGTAGATTTTCTAAAATTGTTATCCATGTTGGCACTAATGATGTCCGGCTTCGCCAGTCGGAGATCACTAAAGATAATGTTAAAGAGGTGTGCAAATTTGCAAAAACGATGTCAGACACTGTAATATGCTCTGGTCCCCTCCCTGCTCGTCGTGGTGACGAGGTTTATAGTAGATTAGTGTCACTGAATGGCTGGATGTCTGAGTGGTGTCTGCAGAATAAAATAGGATTTATAGACAATTGGAAAAGTTTTTGGGGTAGACCTGACCTGCTAAGAGAGATGGACTCCATCCCTCCAGGGAAGGTGCCGCTCTCCTCTCTAGTAATTTGGCTCATAGACTTAATAATGATATTAATTGACTAAATGGGGCCCAGGTCAGGAAGCAGACAAACTCGTTAATCCGAACGTCTGCTAACTGCCTTGAGACCTCACACAGGTCACATAAACTACAACACATAGAGACTGTATCACCTAGATATCTCATAGAGACTGTGTCTGTTCCACGAACTACGAAACACAATACCCTCACTAAATCATTTAGAAAAAATTTGATTAAGGTCAAACTTGAACAAAACAAACAAATTAAAAATGTACATCATATAAAAATAGGGCTACTAAACATTAGATCTCTTTCTACCAAAGCACTAATTGTCAGTGAAATGATTACAGATCATAGATTGGATGCGCTCTGTTTGACTGAAACCTGGCTTAAACCGGATGAATATATTAGTTTAAATGAATCTACTCCCCCAGGTTATTGTTATAAACATGAGCCTCGTCTGAAGGGTTGAGGAGGAGGTGTTGCTACAATTTACAGTGAAGTTTTTGGTGTTACTCAGAGGACAGGATATAAATGTAAGTCTTTTGAACTAATAATGCTTAAGGTGACACCGTCAAATACAAATAAAAATTCTCTGTCATCCTTTACCCTTGCTACAGTGTATAGATCACCCGGGCCTTATTCAGATTTCCTTAGTGAATTTGCACATTTTTTATCAGATCTTGTAGTTACTGTAGATAGAGCCTTAATTGTTGGTGACTTCAACATTCGCATAGATAATGAAAATGATACTTTGGGATTAGCATTTATCGATATTCTCAACTCTCTTGGAGTCAGACAAAATGTAACAGGACCAACTCATCGCCATAATCATACGCTAGATTTAATTCTTTCATATGGAGTTGATCTTGATAATATAGAAATTCTGCAGCAGAGTGATGACATCTCGGATCATTACCTTGTCTCTTGCATGCTGCAATCAGCTAATGTTACTCAATCTACACCACGCTATCGTTCAGGTAGAACTATTCTTTCGACCACTAAAGATAGCTTCACTAATACTCTTCCAGATCTATCTCATATACTCAATAAACCCCAAAGCCCAGAAGAACTTGATGAAATAACAAAAAAATTTAAATGCAGTCTTCTCTAGCACACTTGATGTTGTCTCCCCACTTCGATTAAAGAAAATTAAAGAAATAAGCCCTGCACCATGGTACAATGATCACACTCATGCTCTCAAGAGAGCAGCTCGGAAAATGGAGCGCATGTGGAAAAATAAAAAATTAGAAGTATTTCAGGGTGCATGGAAGGATAGTGTCTGTAGCTACAAACACGCACTCAAAGCTGCCAGGTCAGCATATTTTAGTAAACTCATAGAAAATAACCACAACAATCCTAGATGTTTATTCAGTACTGTGGCTAAATTGGTTAGGAATAAAGCCTCAACCGAACCAGATATTACGTCACAGCTCAAGAGTAATGACTTCATGAATTTCTTTACAGATAAAATTGAAATAATCAGAAATAAAATTGGAATTATGCAATCATCTGTCATAGCACCTCAGAAAACAGTGTCGAATAATTTCCCTCATGTGCAACTTCAATCCTTCAGCTATCATAGGTCATGAAGAGCTAACAAAACTTATCGAAACATCAAAAGCCACAACTTGTTTGTTAGATCCTATACCAACTAAGCTCTTAAAAGAGGTATCTCCTGTAATATCAGAACCTCTTCTTAATATCATTAACTCCTCGCTATGCTTAGGACATGTCCCAAGAAACTTTAAAATGGCAATTATCAAACCGCTAATTAAGAAGCCACAACTTAATCCTGGAGAACTTGCTAATTATAGACCGATTTCAAATCTCCCGTTTATGTCAAAAATACTAGAAAAGGTAGTATCCTCCCAAATATGTTCATTTCTACAGAGAAATAGTATATATGAAGAATTTCAATCAGGATTTAGGCCTCATCACAGTACAGAGACTGCACTTATCAGAGTTACAAATGACTTGCTCTTATCATCTGATCGCGGCTGCATTTCTCTTCTAGTGCTTTTAGATCTTAGTGCTGCATTCGACATGATAGATCACGACATTCTCTTGAATAGGCTAGAGAATTATGTTGGAATTTGTGGAGTGGCATTAGCATGGTTTAGGTCATATTTAGCAGACCGCTACCACTTTGTCTATGTAAATGGGGAATTGTCAAACCAAACAAAAGTAAAATATGGAGTGCCACAGGGATCAGTTTTAGGGCCTCTGCTTTTCTCCATGTATATGCTTCCCCTGGGAGATATTATCAGGGATCGTGGAATAAGTTTCCACTGCTATGCTGACGATATACAACTTTATATTTCTTCAAAACCTGATGAGATTTCACAATTCTCAAAATTAGCAGAGTGTATTAATGAAATAAAAGATTGGATGGCCAGAAATTTCCTTCTACTCAATTCTGACAAAACAGAGGTTCTAATTATTGGACCAAAAAACTCTAAAAATAAGCCACTAAAATATAATTTGACTCTAGATGGATGTACTGTTACATCATCTTCAACAGCGAAGAACTTAGGTGTTATATTTGATACCAATCTGTCCTTTGAAAATCAAATTACAAATGTTTGTAGAACAGCATTCTTCCACCTAAGAAATATTGCTAAATTAAGGCATATGCTCTCAGTTGCTGATGCCGAAAAACTAATTCATTCGTTCATGACCTCAAGACTAGATTATTGTAATGCATTACTGGGAGGATGTCCAGCAAGATCAATAAATAAACTTCAATTGGTTCAAAATTCAGCAGCCAGAGTGCTGACGAGAACCAAGAAATATGATCATATTAGCCCCATTTTATCATCGTTACATTGGCTACCTGTTAAATTCCGTATTGATTTTAAAATTCTGTTAACTACATACAAAGCTTTGAATAGTCTAGCTCCGCAGTACTTAAGTGATCTTCTACCATGCTATATTCCAACACGTTCATTAAGATCGTAAAATTCTGGCCTATTAATAGTTCCTAGAATATCAAAATCCACTAAAGGAGGAAGATCCTTTTCATATTTGGCTCCTAAACTATGGAATAGTCTCCCAAACACTGTTCGAGATGCAGACACACTCTCTCAGTTTAAGTCTAGACTAAAGACTCATCTATTTAGCCAGGCATACACCTAATTTATCCTCCAACCCACAATTAGGCTGCTTTAGTTGGGTCTGCCGGAACCAGAAACCAGAAACATTGAGCATGATCTCTAACTCTGCAATAAATTAAATGGCATCTACGTTTACATCTTTTTATTTGTTTCCCTGTCTCAACCTCGGGACTCCTATCCTGAGGTCACCAGAACCGGCTGGATCCAGCACCATTCCTGCATCATGTTGGACTCCACTGCTACATGTCGCAGAATGATGATGACTAAATGCAGCCGGTGCCAGCCAAACATCACTTCAATCTATTATGATAGACTTCAGAGGATGAAATGATGCCAACTCCAACCTGCATCACCTCAGTCTATTTATGGACTACGATCTTGAAATGAAATGCTTAGCCTAACTATTGCCAACAAAAGCCTTCATCAGCCAATTAACAAGGACAATTGCATCTATGTGAACTTCTGCAATTAATCAAGATGGACTTCAAAGACTTTGGTCATTAATCTTACAGTTCAAACACAATCGATGTTTAATCACTGACCCTTAACACTTAGTTTAATAATTTTAAACCATGATTTTACCTATACATAATTAATATTTACATTACATTCATAATGTTAGCCAGAGGGGAACTGGCCCCCACAGTGAGTCTGGTTTCTCCCAAGGTTATTTTTCTCCATTAATCTCCATCTTATGGAGTTTTGTGTTCCTTGCCACAGTCGCCTACAGCTTGCTCACTGGGGTTATTAATACAATTATCATTTAATTATTTTTAAACACTATTAAAAATCATATTTTATCTAAATTACAAAATGATGATTAATCGACTTTATAGACATTACAGTTTTATCGTCTGTTAATGCTGATATTCTGTAAAGCTGCTTTGAAACGATGTGTGTTGTGAAAGGCGCTATACAAATAAAATTGACTTGACTTGACTGAATGCGTTTCCCTTGTTTCTCTCCCGGGAGTCTTGGCCAGAGTTTGCCAGCAAGGGTCCTGCCTCTTACTGATAGCACCACACTGGGCGGACAGGGTATGGTTCTCGGAGATAATATCTCTCCTCGACGGCTCGCCTTGGGCGATTCCGGACAGGAGGGACCTTCTGTCTCAGGCGCAGGGGACAATATTCCATCCCCGGCCAGAGCTGTGAAACCTTCATGTTTGGACCCTGAAGTGTACCAACTGAGGGACACTGGGCTTTCACCTGAATTTATCGAGACCATTCTAAGTGCTATGGCTCCCTCTACTAAAAAAGTTACGGCAATAAATGGGGTGTCTTTGAAAGATGGTGCACTGCACATAATGCAGATCCAGTTAACTGCCAGATTTTTTCTGCAGGAAAAATTATCAGCAGGCACATGCCCCGCCACGGGTTTACGTGGCTGCTCTATCGGCTTGCCACGCCTTGATTGATGGGGTGACATTGGAGAGACATTTTCTGCTCGCTCGCTTCGTTCGTGGAGACATGTGACTGAGCCCCCCTGCTAGGACCAGGATCCCTTCATGGGACTTAGCAATAGTCCTTGAGGGTCTGGTTGAGACCCCCTTCGAACCTCTAGAGTCATCGTCTGATAAACATTTGACTCTCAAGATGGTTTTTCTTATGGCAATTACTTCTCTGTCTATCTTGCCAGCCTGCTTAGATTTTGCCCCAGGAATGGCTAAAGCAAATTGCACCCTCATCCTGACTACCTGCCTAAGGTTCCTTTCTCGACTGTACATCCGGTCAAAGAATTCTGCTCCTGCCGTTTACAATGCCGGAGCAGGAAAGATTTCACGGACTTTGTCCAGTCCGTGCCCTTCAGACTTATGTCCACCACACTAGCCATTGTTGTAAGTCAGGGCAACTATTCATTTTCCATGGGGGCCGCAAAAGGGGGGCAGCCACCACCAAGCAGACAATGTCGCATTGGGTGAGGGACGCTATTGCCCTGGACTACGAGACGCGCAGTCAAGCTTCGCCAGTAGGTTTCAGGGCTCACTCTACCAGAGGGGTCACCTCCTCTAAAGCCTTGGCCTGAGGTTTCCCTCTGCAGCATGTTTGTGATGCGGCAGGCTTGTCCTCTCCGCACACATTCATAAGATTTTATTGTTTGGATGTTCATTCCACTCCGGGCTCTTATGTCCTTGAGTCAACATCACAAGCTCATGTCTGAGACCTCTCGCGCTCTTTTGAGCACAACTACACAACCGTAAGGGGTCTGGACATCTACAGTGCGGCGGCATGGGTATTCTTGTTCCCCAAGCGCTAAATCAGCGCAGCATGAAAGTGTAGCTTTTTGATAGGGAACGTCTCGGCTTACTTAAATGTAACCCCTGTTCCCTGATAAAAGCGGAATGAGATGCTGCGCTTCATTGCCGCACTGGGATGTCCAGGGCTGCTCTTCAGACAAAATACCTGACGATGCACCTGTGACGCATCTATTTATAGCCCTGCTACAGGTGCAACCAATGATCTCATCAGCAGAGGCTATAAATTCTAGTCAATTTCATTGACGTGTTGCACACATATTCACAGCTGGTCACACCTAAATTTGTTCCAAAAGAGTTAAATCAGCACAGCATCTCGTTCTGCTTTTATCACGGAACAGGGGTTACAGTTAAGTAACCCGAGGCGATGTGTCGCTATTGGTGATACAGGACATAATTTATTTCACAACATGATGTCACATGATAATTACATTTCAGAAGTGCAGTGGAGAGGATAATTATCCCTGGGGGGCACCAGTGCTGATTGTACATCTGCTGGAGGTGAATTTCCCCATTCTCACTAGCTGCAGCCTATCAGTCAGAAAGCTGGTGTTCTACTAACTGATACAACCGGGAACAGAGAGCTGGGTTAATTTTGTCAATAGGTGAGCAGAGTTGAACTGAAGTCAACAAAGAGTACCCTTGCATAAGTCCCTGGTCTGTCTAGATGCTGAAATATGTAATAGTCCCATTTTGACTGCATCATCCACAGACCTGTTTGCTCTATAAGCAAATTGAAGGGGATCCAGAAAGGGTTCAGTGATGTCCTTCAGGTGGTCCATCACCAGTCTCAAATGACTGCATGACCACAGACATCAGAGCGGCAGGTTGGTAGACAGCTCATGAGCAACTTCACTCCTTCGCTGTCATAGGTCATGAAGAGCTAACAAAAAAAAGATTTATAAAAAAAATAAAGCTCATAAAAAAAAATCAAAAGCCACAACATGTATGTTAGATCCAATACAAACTATGCTCTTAAAATAGGTATTCCCTGTAATCTCAGAACCTCTTCTTAATATTATTAACTCCTCGCTATCCTTAGGAAATGTACCAAGAATCTTTAAAATGGGAGTTATCAAACTGCTTATTAAGAAGCCACAGCTTGATCCTGGAGAATTTGCTAATTATAGACTGATTTCAAATCTACCATTTATGTCTAAAATACTACAAAATATAGTGTCCTTCCAACTATGTTCATTTCTACAGAGAAATGTTATATAAGAACAATTTCAGTCAGGATTTAGGCCCCATCACAGTACAGAGACTGCACTTATCAGAGTTACCAATAACATCCTCTTATCATCTAAATGTAGCTGCATTTATCTTCTAGTGCTTTTAAATCTTAGTGCTGCCTTCGACACGATAGATCACGACATTCTCTTGAATAGGCGGGAGAATTATGTTGGCATTAGTGGACTTGCATTAGCATGGTTTAGGTCCTATTTATCAGACTGCTACAACTTTGTATGTGTAAACGAGGAATTGTCAAATCAAACAAAAGTTAAGTATGGAGTGCCATAGGGATCAGATTTAGGGCCTCTGCTTTTCTCCTTATACATGCTTCCCCTGGGAGATATTATCAGGAATGATGGAATAAGTTTCCACTGTTAGTCTGACGATACCCAACTTTATATTTCTTCTAAACCCAACGAAAATTCACAATTCTCCAAATTAGCAGAGTGTATCAATGAAATCAAAAATTGGATGGCCAGAAATTTCCTTCTACTCAAATGGCCAGAAATGATCCTTCTACCTGCTAGAGTTGTGCCGAAAACAAAAGACAAGGATCCTGTGCTAACCAGCTGGTCCCCATATTCACAATGATCTTCAATAGATCATTGGAGCAGTGTGAAGTCCCATGCTGCTTCAGATGCTAAATCATCCTTCCTGTTCCAAAGAAACCAAACAAAATCACAGGACTTAATGATTAAAGACCCGTTGCCCTGACGTCTGTAGTCATGAAATAATTTGAGAGTCTGGTATTGGCCCACCTGAAGGACATCACTGGACCCTTTCTAGATCACCTTCATTTTTCTTATCGAGCAAACAGTTCTGGATGCAGTCAACATGGGATTGCATCATATCCTGCAACATCTGGACAGGTCAGGGACATATGCAAGGATCCTTTTTGTGGACTTCAGTTCGGCTTTCAACACCATCATCCCAGCTATTCTCCAGACTAAATTACACCAAATCTCTGTTCCCACATCTATCTGTCAGTGGATTACCAGATTTCTGATGGACAGGCAGCAGCTAGTGAGACAAGTGAAATTCTCTTCCAGCACCTGTACAATCAGCACAGGTGCCCCCCAGGGATGTGTGTTCTCCCCACTAATCTTCTCCCTTTATACAAATGACTGCACTGCCAAGGACCCTTCTGTCAAGCTCCTGAAGTTTGCAGATGACACCACTGTCATCGGCCTCTTCCAAGATGACGATGAGTCTGCATACAGAAGGGAGGTTGAACAGCTGGCTGATGTGGAGATGACGATTGTGGACTTTAGGAAGAACACCCCTCACCCCCTCCAATTTGGAATGCCCAATTCCCATTACGCTCCAAGTCCTCTTGGTGGCATAGTGACTTGACAAAATTCAGGGTGGCAGAGGACGAATCTCAGTTCTCCACATCTGAGACCGTCAATCCGCATATCTTATCACGTGGCTTGTTGAGCACGTTAACACGGAAACATAGCGCATGCGGATCACCATGCCCTCCCTTCAATAACTGTACACTTTCAGAGTTAGGAAAAAGGCTGGAAAAAACACTCTGGACCCCACTCACCATGCCCACTACCTTTATTAACTGTTGCCTTCTGGCTGACAGTACAGAGCTCTGAGAACCAGCACTGTCAGCCACAGTTCAGCCACAGATTTGCCTTGAGGCTATCCATCCCATGAACAGTTAAAACTGCCCCAATGAACAATAATTATGTGCAATTCATAGTTTAGTCTTTTTATATTTATCCAACACATCCTACCTCTTTGGCCAATACATTCCCTTGCACTGTATATAACAGATTTGCGACTTCACAGGATGAACTCCAACTGTAAGACATTGGATATGCCACTGCTTGAACCTTTGACTTAGGATGGACCCCAATGAACCTCACCGAAATGACCTGACAGTTGAACTTCAGTGCACCTCATTAATCTCTACCTGCATCAACTATGTCTATTGATGGACTACACTCTTCAAATGGAATACATAAACTATCATTTAATTGCTATCAAAAGCTTTCATCAGCCAACTAACAAATGACAATGTATCTATGTGAACTTCTGCAGTTAATCCAGGATGGACTTCAGAGACATTAGTCATTCCATCTTGCAGTTCATTAAAAATCATTTTTTGAAGCACTGGAACTTAACACTTACATAGTTTACTCATCTTAAACCGTGACATGCACTGCACATAAATAACCAATATTGGCATTATATTCATGCTGGTTAGCCAGAGGGGAACTGGCCCCCACAGTGAGCCTGGTTTCTCTCAAGGTTTTTTCTCCATTAACCAACTTCTTATATAGTTTTGTGTTCCTTGCCACAGTCACATTGAACTTGCTCACAGGGGTTCTAAATACAATTATTATTTAATTTTTTTATTTTTATCCACAATTTAAAATCATGTTTAATCAAACTACACAATGATCACTCTAAGACTTTATAGATATTACAGTTTAATTTTTTTGTTTATGCATGATTTTCTGTAAAGCTGCTTTGAAATATTGTAAAAAGTGCTATACAAATAAAAATGACTTGACTTGTCCTCCATTGAATGAGTGTGGCTGGAGCATTGAAGACGGCCTGGTTTTCAGTTGATAAATATCTTAAGGTTTCAGAAACCACAACTCTTGAGCTCTCTCACTCAAGGCTTCTAACCTTGTGCTCTCTAGATACCCCAGCTTAGTATCCTCCAGCAGACATGAGTGCAGGCTGGCTGAAGCCAATAGTTTTGAGGGTAAAAAGGGTTGAGAAACAAAGGCTCCTCAAACAACCAACTCCAAGCCAGTGTATCTGGTTCACGTGAGATATAAAATATAAACATCACTGGCTTGAAAACAACAACATTTTTAACCCATTTCTACCCCACCTAAAATTCACTGTAAATGTGTTAATTTATTCCAATTAACCTTTGCTGAGGAAGCTTTAGCATATCATTTAAGTGTGCTGGACAGAGCAATTAAATCCTAACTGGGATTCACAAAAACTGTTATTTCATGAGCATAAACAGAGTGTAACTCCTGACCTTTGGAAAACCCCTGGTATAAAGAACCAAAATAGTGATGCTTGCAGGTGATAAAGTAAAGGCTCAGTTGCTAAACTATAGAGTTGATCTGATAGCGGGCAACCTTGCCTTATACCCCTCGAAATTGGAAGCGATTGGCTCAGTTACACCCCACTTTGAAAAAGCAAGATACCACATTATACAACAACTTCACTAACTATCACTAAAAGTATCCCCAAACCCAAAAGCATGTAATACCCTAAAAAGATAGATATGATCAACTCTATCAAGGGCTTTTTTTTGTCAAGTGAGATTAGTCAAACATTCATTTTAAAGACTTTGCAAATGTCAAAGATAACTTAAAATAAAAAATAAATTATCCATAATAGACCTCACTGGGATGCAGTATGATTGGTCCTGATGCACAATTAAATTAAATTAAATATGATCTCTGAGTCTATTTGCAAGACATTTTGAAAGTATTTTGCTCCCTGTTGTCAATAGAGCTACAGGTTGCCATAGCTATAGTAGATCTCCCTTCTTAGGTAAAAGCGACAAAAAAGCATATCTGCAGCTGATAGGCAAAGACTCATCCTTAACAAAGTCCTTGAAAACCTTATGGACCCCGTTTCCACCTGGTATTAAGATGCATTTCAGGTGATCCGATCACATGCGGTCAGACATAAATACAAGTCAAAACAGGGTCTAAACAGTTTAGTGATCAGATAACAAAAACTAAATATGAATGTGGTCAAAAATTAATGTGACCAGATCGCATTTGAGGTGTTAATGCTAATCTGTCCTGTATGCATCCCAGGAGCAGTGAAGCGCCACCCCGTACCTGTCAATGAACTGCTGCACTAAACTTTAAACTTTGTCGTTTACGAGTGGCTTTCAATGAAATAACATTTCGATCTGACATTTTTTAAAAACCGTATACATACACAATCACAAGCTTCACAGATCTTCTTTAGTGTGTCTGATATCCACACAGATAACAAGAACGAACACCTGAAGCTCCTTTAATACAGGAAATCCACTAAAATTATGGATAATTCTACTTGACATGTTGTATTTGTGCTTAGATTAAATTTCAACTGCATCGTTGTACTTAAATATCATGTAGTAACACACTGACATAGTGACTGATGTATGTCATCAAAATAGAGATAATCTCCTCCAAATCCGAACCCAAGTGGTCACAGGAGACGCATTTAAATGACCAGGTTTAAACAGTGATATGTCTCACCTGACCACATGTGATAGGATCACCCTAGATGCATCATAAACCAGGAGTAAATGGTGCCATGAATATCTTTCCCAATATGCTCCCAAAAGTGTTTATAAAATCCGGAGGCAAACCATCAATGCCAGGGGACCGACCACAGCAGCGCTGTCGACAACAGTAGTGAGTTCTTGGTATGTAATATCAGTACTGTATCTAGGTCCACTTTGGAATCAGGGCTTACTTAGATAATCCACAAAGTCAGAGTCAAACATATACAGATCTGTGTAAAAGTCTACAGCATACTGGTGCATTTCAGGAATGCTGGTAGTTACGCAGCCACCAGGAAGGCGAAGACATGCCATCTGCTTCTGCTGCGCCACTGACCTCTCCAAGTTATAGTAGAAAACATTTGGGGCATCCATCTCAGCAATACAAGTGAAATAAGATCTAACCAAAACCCCCTTCGCCCTCTCATTCAAACAGGAGCTTAACTGTTTTTTCTCTGCTGTAAATCATTTAACACAGCAGGATCATTACTGTCTTTAGCTAGTTAACCTTCTAAAAAAAATAATATCTCTTTCAAGAGTTTCTACAGTTTTTCTGATGGTCTTGGTATAGTTGTCTTTATACTCCTGACAAATTAATTTTATCCAATCATTGTCTATCTTTTTTGTTTTATACTGTGGAAGGCTTTGTTTGGAAAATGTGTATATACGTATATATAACTTCGCATGCGTTAATGCGTGATAGATTTTCTATGAACTGTAAGATTACTTAACTGCGGAAGTGCGCACAGATGCATTGTCTTTTGTTATTTGAAGGCTTTAGTTGCCAAATAATTTATTGTCTATTTATTCCATTTTAAGAGAGTGAAGTCCATCCTATGTCCAAGGTTCAGGCAGTGACCAGTGAACTATCACATGTTTTACGGCTGGAGTTGGCAGCAGATCATCCTCCGTATAGTTGTAATGATTACCCTGTCTTGTCTTCGTGCTTTTATTTTGAAGTTCAGTTTAGTCCTTGTTTCACTTGTGTTCATTTGTGTTCCCTTATTTAACTCCTTAGTCCACCCTGTCTTGTCTCTCTGTTGCCCCCTTGTTTTCCATCTTGTCACTTTTCACTTCTTAAGTTTTCACTTTAGTCCCTTATTTAATTCCATAGTCCACCCTGTCTCGTTTCACTGTTGCTCTCTCGTTTTCCATCTTGTTGTCACTTTAGTCCTTTATTTGATTCCACAACCCTCTGTTAGCGTTCGTATTCACTGTTCATTGTTTACACCTGCCCTGGTTAATTTGCCTTTGGTTTCTGTTTATCACCTTGTTACCTTGTTTGAGTTCTGTTCTTTCATTGGCCACCTTTCCCACGTTTGTCTATTTATACCCCGTGTCTTTGTGCTGTCTTTGTCGATCGTCGTTTGATGTTTGCCTGATGTTTACGTCTCTCCCTCGTTCCCTGTTTTGTCTCTACCGTGGTTACCCTATCTAGTTTACGTTTCTTTTCCCATCGTGGGTTGTTCCTTTGTTCATTTAGTGTTTTGTGATCAAATAAACTCAAACTGCGTTTGGATCCGCATCTCCTCGTCAGCCTCATTCTTCAAGCATAACAGAACGATCGAACACACAATGGATCCAGCAGTTTTTCAAGCAAATTACGATCTGCTCAGCCTGAAGCAAGGGGACCGACCTATTGAAGACCACATCCACGACTTTCTGGCTCTGGCAAACGTCTCTGACTTTCCTAATTACTCTCTCGTGGTCTTCTTCCGAGGCAACCTGAATGATGGGCTGAAGGAGCGGCTGCCACCGGCAACGCGCGACTGGACGCTTGACGCGTTCGTTGAGGAGACCCTACAGATCTGCGGTTCTCATCTAACTGTGGACATCATCGAGGAGAACCCCGTAGCGCCTCCCGCAGAATTGACCCTCCATTCGCCCGTGGTTCGTCCTTTCGCGCCGGTCAACGAGCCAGCGCGGTCCTCCTCGTCTGCCCGGAGAAGGAGGAGAAGACGGGCTTCCGCCTCCCGGCCCACGCATGTCACGGTGAGCGAGCTAGAGCCCACGCGTGTCACGGTGAGCGAGCTAGAGCCCACGCATGTCACGGTGAGCGAGCTAGAGCCCACGCATGTCGCCGTGAGCGAGCTAGAGCCCATGCATGTCACCGTGAGCGAGCCCGAATCCTCGCCAACCACGGTAACCCAGCCAGAGCCTGTAGCCTCAGACGTCAGTGAGCCAGTGCCGCTAGCCTCAACCGTCAGTGAGCCAGTGCCGCAAGCCTCAAACGTCAATGAGCCAGTGCCGCAAGCCTCAAACGTCAATGAGCCAGTGCCGCAAGCCTCAAACGTCAATGAGCCAGCGCCTGTAGCCTCGACCGTCCCTGAGCCAGCGCCTGTAGCCTCGACCGTCCCTGAGCCAGCGCCTGTAGCCTCGACCGTCCCCGAGCCAGCGCCTGTAGCCTCGACCGTCCCCGAGCCAGCGCCTGTAGCCTCGACCGTCCCCGAGCCAGCGCCTGTAGCCTCGACCGTCCCTGAGCCAGCGCCTGTGGCCTCGACCGTCCAAGAGCCAGTGCCCAAAGCCACGACCGTCCCTGAGCCAGTGCCAGCAGCCATGACCGTCCAAGAGCCAGTGCCCAAAGCCTTGACCGTCCAAGAGCCAGAGCCAGTAGCCATGACCGTCCAAGAGCCAGTGCCAGTGCCAATGGCCGTGACCGTCCAAGAGCCAGCGCCTCTCGAGCCCCCTAGGGCTCCGCCTCCCAAGTCTCTCAAGCCCCTCGAGTCTTCCAGGGCTCCTCCTCCCGAGCTTTCCAGAGCTCAGCCATCCGAGTTTCCCGAGCTTTCCAGAGCTCAGCCATCCGAGTTTCCCGAGCTTTCCAGAGCTCAGCCATCCGAGTTTCCCGAGCTTTCCAGAGCTCAGCCATCCGAGTTTCCCGAGCTTTCCAGAGCTCAGCCATCCGAGCTTTCCAGAGCTCCGCCTCCCGAGCTTTCCAGAGCTCCGCCTCCCGAGCTTTCCAGAGCTCCGCCTCCCGAGCTTTCCAGAGCTCCGCCTCCCGAGCTTTCCAGAGCTCCGCCTCCCGAGCTTTCCAGAGCTCCGCCATCCGAGTTTCCCAAGCTTTCCAGAGCTCAGCCATCCGAGTTTCCCGAGCTTTCCAGAGCTCAGCCATCCGAGTTTCCCGAGCTTTCCAGAGCTCAGCCATCCGAGTTTCCCGAGCTTTCCAGAGCTCAGCCATCCGAGTTTCCCAGAGCTCCGCCCCTCGAGCCTCTCGAGCCTTCCAGGGCTCCGCCCCTCAAGCCTCTCAAGCCTTCCAGGGCTCCGCCTCTCGAGCCTCCCAGGGCTCCGCCACTCGAGCCTCTCGAGCCTCCCAGGGCTCCGCCTCTCAAGCCTCTCGAGCCTTCCAGGGCTCCGCCCCTCAAGCCTCTCGAGCCTTCCAGGGCTCCACCCTCAAGCCTCTCGAGCCTACCATGACTCCGCCCCTCAAGCCTCTCGAGCCTTCCAGGGCTCCGCCCCTCAAGCCTCTCGAGCCTTCCAGGGCTCCGCCCCTCAAGCCTCTCGAGCCTCCCAGGGCTCCACCCCTCAAGCCTCTCGAGCCATCCACGGCTCTGCCTCCCGAGCCTTCTGCGGCTCCGCCTCCAGAGCCTCCTGCGGCTCCGTCTCCTAGGCCTTCCTTTGCTCCGTCTTCTGAGCCTTCCTCAGCCCCGCCTCCAGAGCCTCCCTCAGCTCCGCCTCCTGGGCCTCCGGAGCCTTCTAGGGCTCCGCCTCTAGAGCATCCTACGGCGCCACCTCCCTCGGCTCCACCTCCAGAGCCCTCCAAGCCTCCGCCTCTAGAACCTCCTTCGGCTCCGCCTCCTAAGCCTCCCTCAGCTCCGCCTTCTGAGCCTTCTACGCCATCGCCCCCTCCGGCTCCACCTCCCGAGCCTCCCTCGGCTCCGTCTCCCGAGCCTTCTACGGCGCCGCCGCCCAAGCCTTCTACTGCTCCGCCCCCAGGGTCTCCTGCGGCCCTGCCTATACCTCCTGCGGCGCCGCCACCCAAGTCTTCGACTGCCCCGCCTCAGAGGTCCTCCTTAGCTCCGCCTCACGCGGCTCCGCCAGCTCCTCCAGAGGCTACACCTCCCAGGTTCCCTGAACCAGCCCTTGCCCTGCGGTCATCTCCCCGGTCCCCTGAACCGGCCATTGGCCCACAACCGCCTCCCAGGCCTCCTGACCCGGTCCCTGTCTTGTGGCCTCCACCTAGGCCTCCTGCCCCTGTTCCCGTCCTGAGTCCTCTCTCCTGGCCTCCTGACCCGGTCCCTGTCCAGTGGCCTCCACCCGGGCCCCCCGACCCGGTCCCTGTCCGTGCCAAATGGCCAGCTCCCGGGCCGTCTGGACTGGCCTCTCTTCTGCGGCCACCTCCCTGGGCTCCTAGATCTATCCCTACCCGGTGGATGCCCACCAGGCCACCTGACCCTGGTCCCCTGACACACCCCCATAGACTACCTGCCTGCCCTCTCGGCCCCCATGTTCTGCCTGTCTTGCCCTCTGTGACCCCCGGACTTCCTGCCTGCCCAGTGTACCCCCCGGTCTACCTGTCTACCCTCTCCACCTCCCTGGACTGCCTAATGGCCCCCGTGGACTGTCGCAGTGCCCCTTGTACCCCCGTGAACTGTCTCTGTGTGTTTGCCCCTGGTGCCCTCATTTTGTTTTTGCCTTGTGGGTCTTTTTGTCTTTTGTGTTTTTTTTTTACTTTTTTGATCGTCTGGAATCCGATCTTTAAAGGGGGGGGCTCTGTAATGATTACCCTGTCTTGTCTTCGTGCTTTTATTTTGAAGTTCAGTTTAGTCCTTGTTTCACTTGTGTTCATTTGTGTTCCCTTATTTAACTCCTTAGTCCACCCTGTCTTGTCTCTCTGTTGCCCCCTTGTTTTCCATCTTGTCAGTTTTCACTTTAGTCCCTTATTTAATTCCATAGTCCACCCTGTCTCGTTTCACTGTTGCCCTCTCGTTTTCCATCTTGTTGTCACTTTAGTCCTTTATTTGATTCCACAACCCTCTGTTAGCGTTCGTATTCACTGTTCATTGTTTACACCTGCCCTGGTTAATTTGCCTTTGGTTTCTGTTTATCACCTTGTTACCTTGTTTGAGTTCTGTTCTTTCATTGGCCACCTTTCCCACGTTTGTCTATTTATACCCCGTGTCTTTGTGCTGTCTTTGTCGATCGTCGTTTGATGTTTGCCTGATGTTTACGTCTCTCCCTCGTTCCCGGTTTTGTCTCTACCGTGGTTACCCTATCTAGTTTACGTTTCTTTTCCCATCATGGGTTGTTCCTTTGTTCATTTAGTGTTTTGTGATCAAATAAACTCAAACTGCGTTTGGATCCGCATCTCCTCGTCAGCCTCATTCTTCAAGCATAACAATAGTCCATCATAGTAGACTGAAGTTATCTGGCTGGCACAGGATGCAGTTAGTCGTCATCACTCAGCAACATGTGGCAGTGGGAGTTGGACATCAGACAGAATCGGAGCTGGATCTGGCAGGATCTAGTAACATCAGGATATGTATCCCCAGGTTCAGAAATGGAAAAAAAATAGAGTAATATTAAAATAGATGCCATTCAATTTAATGCAGAGTTAAAGAATATTAGAACTGTTTCCGGTTCCGGCAGATCTGACTAATGTAGTATAACTATAAGGTGAGGAATAAATGAGGTGTATGCCTGGCTGAAGAGATGAGTCTTTAGTCCAGACCAGGGATGGGAAAATATTTGAGCACAGGGATATATTTGTGTACTCAATTTTCTGAAGTGTATATGTGATGGATATTCTGAAAGTATTGTATTGCTCTACAAAGTGGTGGCGTAGTGGCTAAAGCACAGGGCTGTTAATCAGAAGGTCGCTGGTTCGAACCCCAAGACCACCACCATGGTGCCCTTGAGCAAGGCACTTAACTCCAGGTTGCTCTGGGGGGATTGTCCCTGTAATAATTGCACTGTAAGTGGCTTTGGATAAAAGCATCTGCCAAATGCATAAATGTAAATGTAACTTTTAATGTTTGTCACAAAGTGGGCCAGTTTTCTTATTTTATTCTCAAAACATTACCTGTTTACGCATTAAAAGGGTCATGATGCAGATCTTGTCAATGGTTTGGCTTTCCATTCAGCACATAACTAAATAAAACAGGCTGCAAGACTATGATAAATTCTTACTACTTAGATTAACATACAGGTGCAAGGGACTTAAACATGTCTAAATGACTCAAATAAAAAATACATTTCTCCCTTGCTTTAGCTCGGGCGTCAAGAATGACACCTCCGCATAATTGAGAAGGTTTGCTTACCTAGTAAGGTTCGCAAACTTAGTAGCACGAAACAGCACAAGCAGCCTTAAAAATGGACATGGAGTGGCCGTATAACACTTTTCTTTGAGCTGAAGAATATTGCACTAGATATTGCTAAATTTGTTCAAAGGGGAAAGGGAGAGCTAGAAAGATAATGCTGTCATGCATGGATGTTAGCTTGTATAAAACAGGCATAATATTTTACATTTTCCCAAGTATAAATCTCTAATTGGAGGGTTTGAATCTCTTATCTGGCAACCCAGAGCATGGTAAATGCTTATGGAGGTGCATTAGGTCCCAATGCAAGATAACTGAAATTTAGGATAACTGAGCCGTGGGCCAGATTAAACCATGTGGAGGGCTGGATCTGGCCCGCAGGCTGTAAGTTGCCCATGTGTGGTCTAGACTTAAACTGAGATAGTGTGTCTGAGTCTTGAACAATGCTAGGAAGACTATTCCATAGTTTCATAGCATGGTAAGTAATTAACAGAATTTTAAAGAGGCCCTATTATGATTTTGGGGATTTTACCTTTCCTTTAGTGTATGACATAGATCTTTGTGCATGTAAAAGGTCTGCAAAGTTACAAAGTACAAAGAAACCGCTGGTTTGTAGTCCAGTCATTTCTTCCATAAAGTATCTACCTCACTATGTAACACATTTGCATAATGCCCCTAAGGGCTACTTTGGCCTGCCCTCCAACAAACGTAGTTATAACTGATGAGAGGAGTTAGTGTTGGGTTACTGTTTTTGGCGCCATGTCGAGAATATGCGGTTTTCTTCAAAACCTCTTTGTTTAGACATCCAAAGGCAGACGAATTGAAGAATCAGTGTTTCAAATTTATTTTAATTATTTAGCAGTATAACCACAACCAATGCCGGATTTTCAAGTTGGTTACTCCTAAAAGATGGTGCAGTTCCCACTTTGTTGGGACAATCTGGCGCTTCAGGATCACAACCTGTAGGCATGCTTGATTATTTTTGAGCTGCTCTCTTGAGAACAAGAGTGTGATCATTGCACCACAGTGTGGAGCTTTTCTCTTTAACTTTCTTTAATTGAAGGGGGTAACAATGTCAAGAGTGCTAGAGAAGACTGTCTCTATATTTTATGTGACTACATCAACTTCTACACCAACTTTTTGACTTACTGACTATTTGAGACAAGTCTGGAAGATTATTAGTGAAGCTATCTTTAGCGGTCAAAAGAATAGTTATGTCTGATCGATAACAAGGCATCGATTGAGTGAAATTAGCTAAATGCAACATATAAGAGATGAGGTAATGATCTGAGGTTTCATCGTTCTGTGGCAGAATTGCTATATTATCAACATCAACTCTTTGTTGGACCCCAACAGAGTAGAGAATATCGCTAAATGCTAATCCCAATGTATCATTTTCATTATCTATGAGAATCTAAATGTCACCAACAATAAAAGCTCTATACTACTAGATCTGACAGAAAATCAGCAAATTTACTAAGAAAATCCCAGGTCGTCTATATACTGTAGCAACAGCAAAAGAGGATAAAGATTAATTCATTTTATCAGATGATGTCACATTAAGCACTATCACTTTAAGATATTTCAATTAATATTCTGACCTCTTAGTAACACTAAAGAACATCACTGTAAATCATAGTAACACCTCCTCCTTGACCTTTCAGGCAAGGATCATGTTTATAACAATAACCTGGCAGAGAAGACTCATTTAAACTAATATATCCTTCTGGTTTAAACCAGGTTTCAGTCAAACAGAGTGAATCCAAACTATGATCTGTAATAATTTAATTTACAATTAGTGCTTTGAATGAAAGCGATCAATTGTTTAGTAGTCCCACATTTATATGATGATTATCTTAATTGGTTTTTGTTATTTTTAAGTTTGACATCTATCAGATTTTTTCTGAATGACTTAATGAGGTTTTGTGTTTGATAGTTTGAGGAACAGACACAGTCTCTCTATAATATCTAAGGTATACAGTCTCTATGTGTTGTAGTTTATGTGACCTGTGAGATGTTCCAAGGCAGCTAGCAGATGGTTGGTTATGCCAGTCTGTCTGTTTCTGACACCACTAAGACATGCAGCCATTCAGTGACACTAATCTACTACAAACTTTGTCATCAATATGAGCAGGGAAGGGACCAGGAGCATATAATAGTATCTGACATAATCTTTGCAAGTTTACACACCTCTTTAACATTATCTCTAGTGATCTCCGACTGATGAAGCTGGATATCGTTAGTGCCGATCTGAATAACAATCTTAGAAAATCTATGTTTGGCATTAGCCAGCACATATACATTTTATCTGATGTCAGATGCTTCGCCCCGGAAAGCATTTAATAATGCTGGCTGGTGTCTCTATTTTCAATTTCCGTACAAAAGAATCCCCTATAACCAAGGTGCTTCCAACAGGCTTCTCAGTGGGTGAAGTGTTTGTGTTGCTTGTTGTACTACCCGCATCCGAAACAATATCTACCGGCTTCTCTTTCTCACTGAACTCCACTAGCATTCGGATGCATGTCACTAACTCATTAAGCCTAACCAATTCCTTACATTTATCACATGTCAATTCTGCACTGTTATTGTGGCATGCAGTGCAGTAGCGATAACTTGTGCTGATGCCATGACTTACCGCAGTTGTTTGTTGATATTGTGATGGTGGTTCCTGAGCATTGAGGGTTTGAGATCAATGTCGCCTACCGGCCGCTGAAACGCAGTGGGGTTTAAGACCGCCGACCGCGAGCGGGGAGGGGCTCCTGGCGACCGCCTGGAGCTGGAGAACCTCTGCCAGGGGCGAGGGAGACCCCTTCTGTTCCCCGAGAATGCGGCAGGGCGTTACATCCGCCAGGGGCTGGAGGACTGCCTCTGATCCGCCCGGAGAGGCATGGCTGTCGTCCGATAGAGGGTGGAGGAGTGGCCGAGGAACAAGCTGCGGCGTATAGGAGAACTGGCGAGTAAGAGTTTTTTTTTTTCATCTCTCTCTCCTCTCTCTCTCTCTCACTGTCGCTCACTTTTAAATTTTACAGTTTTTTGTTTCCCTCCCCTTGTCCCCTCCCTCGTCCAGGTAATAGGGATGACCTGCCGGCAGACAGCGCAGAAGGCGCGCCCTCCCCCAGGGAAAGAGGGGGGGAGGTGTACATCAGGCCTGGGGCTCCCCAGCTTGAGAGAACGAGGGAGGAATGTGGCAGGGTGGAGGGCGGGGCCGGGTCGTGATCCTACACACCCGGTCCCGTATTAGGCTTATCAAGCCTCTGAGGGATAAAGGTCTACTGCGGAGGGTCGTGCGAGAGAGAGATCGTTAACGGACATGTCCGTCATGTGTGTGTTTGTGTCTCCTTTTAAGTTTATCATTAAACTATTATTTATATTGAAAAGCCGGTTCTCGCCTCCTCCTTTCCATTGATCCCTTTACAAATAGATTAGGAGGTAAAGTCATTCACTACATAGCGAGCAAGGGAGCATCCTAGCTCTCTATGCAGCTACGTGCATTCAATCCAAACTTCGTATCAAAAGTTGTTTCAGGCTGCAGATGATGTTTGGACACTCAACATGTTTGGCAGACATGGGACAATGATAATCAGTACATATATTCAGAATTTTATATTGCTACATTTTATTTTAACATGGTTGGCAGTGGATGATGCAGGCCATTATTTAGAATCAGAAATCACTATGCTAATTTCTGATGAAATGTCTGTAATGTCTCAAAAGCATGAATAACCAACACTCCTGCAAACATAAACTATTTGATAAACAAAGTTTGATATGAGAAATGAGAAACTAAACAAACAAACAAACAAACACAGAACACAAATGCAAAGTGCATTTCTCTCTCTCTCTCTCTCTCTCTCTCTCTCTCTCTCTCTCTCTCGAACTGCTGTCTCTGGCTGCCCCTTAGTTCACTCTCCTGCTGATCAGCTGATTCAGTTCTCCATCACGGTCCGGCCTCACCCTCCTGACATGAGGGAGCAACAAATTAATTTTCCACTCAGTTTTATGACACACCCCCTCTCCGACATCCCACTCGAAGGAGATATAAGATGGTCTGTCATTGAATGGTTATAGATAGAGGTTTTGAGCAGTTCTATGAATCTCACGCAAAAGAAATGAATGCGAAGCGTATCAGAAGTTAATGGTCTTTTGTCATCGCTGCTGTTAAATTCTAAGTGTGGCCCTCCTCAAGTGTGCACAATGGAAGGGACCCGTTAAGGTACCAAACCGCTGGAGAAAGCCTATCAGTTATATCACATTCCTTTTAAGACAGTTTATTTCTACCTTTTAAATATGTTAGGGTCCTTTTTTTTTTAATAATTGCACATGTATGATCTGGAAAAGGTTGGACCAGCAGAGGATACACAGAAGGCAAGTGAGCACACTTTTGTTTAAGCTACTTTTATGTTTTACTTGTTGTCAAGCATTTAAAATGCTTGACAACAAAAATGTCTCTTTTGAATGATAATTAAAAAATAATATATATATTACATAAACCTGCTTTGTACATGAATGTTTAATGTCTCAAATAAAGTCTGCTTCTCAATCTTGTGTTATGCACCTCTTCATAAATATATTTATTGACTAACAGTTGCTTTACACACATTTAAACACAAACTGTACATTGGCATTGGCGTGCTTTATAAATTATTGCTACTTTAATCACATGCCTCTTACAATCATAGTCTTAGTGTTATGGGTTAAACCGTTGAATTAATTTAGATTAATTGTATCAGACTCGATAACAATGGCAACTAACATGTCATAGATGTTTGAGATAAAATGGCAAAGCTTGAAGCTAAACCTTTTCCAAAAATAAAATAGCAAACATCAACAAGTGTTTTACCCCTGCTTGTTTACTGCTTGAAATGTGTAAAATAAAGCCATGTCACATAAATGATATAACTTTTATTGAAAGAAAAAAAAAATCGAAAAGCATTTTATTAAGCTATATAAACAGAAATGTCATGGTTACTGTCATAACCTCTGTTCCCTGAGGGAGGGACATTGTGTTGAATGAAGTGACACAAGGGGTCTTCCTGGGATGCCAAACATACCTCTGAACTTGAGAAAAGGCCAATGTTAAATTGGCAGACAGAATTTGCATGCCCCGCCCCGGATATACGGGTATAAAGGGAAGCGGGGCAGCATCTGTCAGTCAGGATTTTGCACTGAGGAGCCGAGAATAAGGCACAGCTGTTTACAGTGGTAGGTGTAGTACTGTGGCAGGAGGGACACAAAGCCTCATTCCCTCCCTCAGGGAACCATGACGTTCCCCTTCTGTCACTCACTCAACGTTGTGTTGACAAGGGTTCCCATCTAAAAATGTGAACTGTGTCGGCTGCACGTAGCCCTCCCCAACGCCCCCAAAAGAGATGTCATATACAGACCTTAGGTTCCCCGCATCCCAGAGGGGGGGATAGGTCCTACATGACTAGCATGGGAGCAAGCTCGGCAGCCACGGGGAGTTTGCTTGAGAAGGGAACTAAGCCCGTGGAGCCCGACCACAGTACAGATCACCTGTGACTCGTAGTGGGTCTGGACGCAAATTGCTCTGCTGAATTCACAGGCCAGAAGGCTAGGGAGGAGAACATCCAGGGAGCGATGCTTAGTAGCTAACCTGGGATAGAAGGAGCACTGGATCAACTTGGTAAAGGGCGATGGGTGCAAGCGGAAACACCCGGTCAGTTGAGCCACGTTACCGAGTTCTACAGGCTCAGACCTGACAAAACACGGGACGAGACCGACTCAATCCTGAGATTGAAAATCTGGTGAAGGTATTGGGTGCTGCCCAGCCCGCCGCTCTGCAGATGTCTGCTAAGGAGGTGCCATGTGCCAGTGCCCACGAGGATGCCACACTTCTTGTAGAGTGTGCTCAAACCCACAAGGGGGCGGGCACGGCCTGGGTGTGATAGGCTGTTCCAGCTACATACACCTTTAAGGTGGAGGGGGACAGCCTACCCTCCAGCCTCTCCTGCATGAATGAATGCACTGACCGAACTGCGCACCTCTGTGGGTCTTCGGCTCGGGAAGAACACCAATTTGCGAACAAGCGGCACTTTAGGGCGTAAAGTTGCCTGGTGGATAGAGCTCTGGCTTGGTTGATTGTGTCTACGACTGCAGGCGTTAGATCCGCTAGATCTTCTGCGTCCCATCCAGGGGCCAGATGTGGAGGTTCCAGAGATCTGGGCGTGAGGGCCAGAGGGTGCCCCCGTCCCTGACTCCAAAGGAGGAGAACTCAGCTTGCTGTTGCACAACCTTTCGGCTCCGAAGAAAAATCCTGACTGACAGATGCTGCCTCGCTTCCCTTTATACCCGTATGTCCGGGACAGGGCGTGCAAATTCTGTCTGCCAATTTGACATTGGCCTTTTCTCAAGTTCAGAGGTATGTTTGGTGTCCCAGGAAGACCCTTGGTCACTTCTTTCGACACAACATCAAGTGAGTGACAGAAGGGGAACAGTTTTGCAAAGTTTTATCGGTTTGAATCCCAGTGGCTGTGGATGATCCAGCGCAGAACACTGAAGAAACAGGGTTTCTTCGCAAATATGACAGAGTGATCAATAAGTAAAGTCAATTGAAACATTTGGTACAATAGGTTCAAGATCCAGTGGCCATTGAAGCCCGGAGGTTCAGCGGATTTCTCCAGCGGTTTGGAACCTTAATGGCTCCCTTCCACTGTGCACACTTGAGGAGAGCCGCACTTGGAATTTAACAGCAGCGGTTACAAGAGACCATTAACTTCTGATACACGTCGCGTTTGCTTCTTTTGCATGAGTTTCATAGAGCACAAGCTGCTCGTACTTCTATAAATAACCGTCCAATAACAGGCCGTCTTTCATCTCATTTGAGTGGAACGTGGGAGAGGGAGTCGAAAGTTAACTGGGTGCTCCCATGTGTCAACTGTCCAATGGCATTTTTAACTCGATTGTCAAATGGATAAAGAAAAGATAAAGTAAAACAAAAAAGAAAGAAATTGTCAAATGCTTTTTTAAAATGCAATTTTTTGAAAGGTGCATTTAAAAATGACTTATTGAGGGAGGTTCACGTGATGCCTTGTGAGAAGCAGACGTGTGAATCACGAGCTCTGCGCACTTTGCTGTTTTTTTTCTTTATTTTCATGTTATAATCCGGTGAGATTCGATACACCCAGTTACATATTTGTTCTTTGAGGAAAACATGGCAAAGTAGTCAAAATCCTCAGGCTTTGGAGACATTAAAAAACACTTACCTGCTCAAGATTAAACATCTGGGCCTGCTGACCGGGGACTCGTTTTGGAAAGCGCAACGGGAGAAGAAATTCAGCGTCAGCTGTACAACATCTTGGTGATTCTGCCGAAGGTTGTTGCTGACTTGGAGGGTCTCTCTGTAATACGTTGATCGATTATGGAAGCGAAATTCTCTGAGTTGGTTACAAGAGTGGCAGATGTTGAGAAACAGATCGATTATCTGGAGTCATCGGAAAGGGAATTATCTGTTAATCCGCCCGCGACCAAAATAGTCAGGACATTTTTTTTTAAACTGTACGATTTGGAAAATTGGAGCCGAAGGAATAACATATGGATTTTTGGAATTCCTGAGCATGAAGAAGGCAGAGATACAGTATGGTGAACTTCCTAGACGAGCTGTTCCAGAGTCTGCTCCTCATAACAGGCCATAATCTGGAAATCGAGCAAGCTCACAGAGACCCGGCTTGCAGATCTGCTGAGGGAGACAGGGCCCGATCAATTCTGGCCAAATTTCTGAGATCATTCGATCCCAGAAATTTCCGATGGAAGGATCACAATATTTTCTTGTTCCCGGACTTTGCGAATTCGACAAGAATCAAAGGAAGATTGCTTTTGCACTGATGTTTCCGGCCAAACTGAGAATAGAAACAAAGGATGGTCACAGAGTATTTACGTGTCCCAAGTAAGTCTTTTATAAAAATTGTGGGTGAGCTCCAGAGTGGTTTGACTCACTGTACTTACTCTGGCTGTCCGAGGAAGCTGGGCGCCATTTTTGTTTCTTTTGCGTCGGTTCTGCCTAGCGGCTGGAGTGTGTTTTGGGGCATGATTCATTCAAGAATTAAGAATGCATGGATGTATGATCACTTTTACACTGAAGTTCCCAGCAAGATTGAGAATAGATACTAAGAATGATTGCAAAATATATTCATGCATACACAAAGGATGTCTTTTATAAAGTTTACGAACTGAGTAAGTCATGGTGTATTTTTTTATACAGCCTCTGAGTGAATAATACACACTTGACCATTCGAGAAACCGGGACGCCTGTTTCTTTTTGTGCTGGTTCCGTCTAGTGGCTGGAGCTTGTTTTGTGGAATAACACTGCTTCGGGACAGTTGTGGATGAATCTCTTCATTCTTTATGCTTATGCCTCCTATTGGCTGGACTTTGTTTTTGTGGAATATGTTTAACGGTCATTAGAATGATTAAGTCATCTGCTGAACTCATAACAACTGGCTCACTGAAGACTTGTTTGTCTGTCCGAGGAAACTGAATGGCTTTATATCAGCTGGAATTTTATTTTGTGTAGGAACACACCTTCGAGACTTTATTCTGTGAATAAATCTACATGTTCTTTGTGTTTTTCTGCCTATTGGCTGGGGTTTGTTTTACAAAGTATTTCTGTTATGCAATTTTGCCTCACAAAATTTGTGCAAAAGCCCCAGACATGAATAATCAGATGGAAAAGTTGTCGCAGGGTCTCTCATAAGTGTACATAGGTTTGCAGGGTTGGATCATACATTATGCCTCATTCATCAAAAAATCCAAAGCACGAGAACTCATGGAGTTGGAAGAGAATATTGAAAGTGCCGAGACAGAACTGAAGCACAGAATGTCGTCTGATGGAAAGTGGAGTTTTGGTTATTCAAGACTTTGAGTCGGGGGACAAAGCAGGGAAGCTTTTGGCTAAATATATAAAACAGAGAGAGTTTTTTTCTACAGTTACCTCAGTGAAATCTGTTGGTGGTGAAATTTTTACCTCGGCCATTGATATTAATAATGCCTTTAAAGAGTTCTATCTTGATCTCTATATTTCCATGTTTTCATCTACTGATGAAGATATTAGAAAATTTGTGGAACCATAAGAACTCCCTAAACTGACGACAGAGCAAACAAATTCTCTTGATTTGTAAATAACTTCGGAGGAGCTTGACGAGGTAATTTAGAACTTTAAAAAAGGTAATTTAGGTAAATTAAACCTTCATTTAGGTTTTATTAATATCATGTGGTCAGTAGACACTGACACTGAAAAGGCATTTGATATGGTAGAATGGGATTATCTTTTAAACATTTTGGAAATGTATGGGTTCAGGAGCACATTCATTGGTTGGATTAAGTTACTTTATAGTCACTCTGTAGCAGCGGTACAAACAAATGGATTCATTCTAGATTATTTTACTCTGGATAGGGGCACCCTTCAGGGTTGCCCTCTTTTTCCGTTTTGGTTCTGTCTTGCCCTGGAACTATTAGCAGCCACGATAATAAAGGAGGATGATTTTCCAGGGGTGGTGGCAGGAGGTATGGCGCATAAGCTTTTACTTTATGCAGATGATATTTTATTATTTGTCTCTGACCCTACTAGATCTATGCCTTGCCTCCACAGAATTATTCATTCATTTTCCAAGTTCTGTGGATACTAAGTCAATTGGTCTAAATCCAAAGCTTTAGCTCTGACTGCATACTGCACAGTAATGGCCTTTCAGCCGGGTGCCTTTCAGTGCCCAAACAAGGCATTAAGTATTTGGGTATTTTATTCCTAGCAAATTTGTCTGATTTAGTTAGAGTTAATTTTGACCCTTTAATTAAAAAGTTTGAGCGATGAGGACAGATGGGCTTCATTACTTTTATCAATGATTGGGAAGATTAATGTTATTAAAATGAACTCTATACCAAAATTCAACTACCTACTACAGTCACTCCCTATAGATGTCCCCCCTCCCTTATTTTAAGCAATTTGATAGAATTGCAAAGTCCTTAATTTGGAATGGTAAATGTCCCAGACTTCATTTCAACAAATTACATAGGCCAATTGACAAAGGTGGGCTAGGCCTACCAAAGATTTTGTTTTATTATTATGCATTCGGTCTCAGACATTTGGCTCATTGGTCGTTTCCACCCGAAAGAGCCCCTCCCTGGTTTTCCATTGAACAGGATGTCCTTGCCCTATTTCACCACTGCAAAGACTTCTTATCAAACTAACCGAAGAAGTTAAATCACACCCGTTATTTCACATTTGCACATGATTTTGACAAGAGTGGCCAGATAATTTAATTCAGACACTTATTAAACTTTGCCTCAAGCAGATTGCTGAACCCCAAATAATGTATCAATAAGTCCCCTTTCTGTTGGTCAGAGTGGATTGTGAGGGGGGTTGTTACACTCGGCGATCTGTATGAGAGTGGAATGTTGAGATCTTTTGAGAATTTGGGTCATCATTTTGGGATTCACAGATCTCAGTTTTATAGGTATTTACAGCTGCGCCACATGCTCTCTACAGTTTTTGGGAGTAGCACCCTCCCCCCTAAAGCAGCAGATTCTCTGGGAGAGGTGATTACTGCTTTTGGAAAAGGCTATGAGGCATCAGTCAGTGTATTACTAGCTGCTAATTCAGAATCTGGGGGCTGGAGCTTTAGTTTTTATCAAGAGATTATGGGAAATAGATTTGAATTTGGTATTGTAGGAAGAAGTGAAAAATGTCAAGTCTGCATCTAGATATGCAAGGGTTTGCTTTATGCAATTTAAGATTTTACGTATATTTTATTGTACCCATTCTAGATTATATAGGCTTGGTCTTAATGGCACACCCACTGCTGGTGTTGTCAATCAGAAGATGGAGACAGTAATAGAGGGGGTTAAGTATTGATTCTGTTTGTATATGTTTTTGCTTTTATGTGTTAATATAGGAATCAATAAAAAAATGTTAATCTGAAAGAATTCAGTAGATAGCACTGTGTTACAGCAAATGTTATAAATGGTTTGATTAACAGAAGTACAAGACCAACATGTAATGTGCCATCAGTCAATAAAGAGATTTAAAAATAAATTATATATTAATGTTCTATTTTATTATTAAATTTAATTGTATTTTAAACATGAATTAAATACATGATTTATTAAAGCACAATTGTATTGTTAAATATAATAAAAACATTTAAATGTGTCCACACTATTAGATTTATGTGTCTATTTATTTGTCCATTTATAAATTGGTTTATTTATCCACATTTGTTATTTTCAAATGAATAGACTGATCATTTATTTCTTCGTTCTTTTTAATTGGCAGTCCGCGGCTTCCATATATTAGGTGCTACTAGTTATAAATCAATAAGGGAAATGTAAAATGCACACAGCAGTCTCAGGAGGTTAAATGGATAGTTCACCCAAAAAGGAAAATTAAATGATTGCTTAAATGATACCTTCAGAACAAGTCATGAGTCGCATACAATAATTTATTACACTTCTGAATTATACTTTTGCGTCCTTTTTGAAGTTTGAAGAGGTGGTCACCATAAACTACCATGACTTCACTGAGCACAAAATGCATTTAAAAATTTCTCCCTTTGTGTTAAGAAAAAAAAAAAAGAAAGTCACATGGGTTTTACCAAAACAGGGGTGAGTACACAGTGACTGAATTTATATTTTTGGTTGAACTATTCCTTTAAGGTAATCTACAGTATATGCTAGTGTACTTCTAAATGTAGATTTTTTTTCTTCAAAAGATATAAGCATTTAAAAGCTACAGTGTATCTCTTCTGGATAATAAGACTCCATGACGCCCCCTTTTATCAAGCCAACATAATAAGCTAAAATAATATAACAGAATGTTAAGTTGTAAAGCCAACATAATTACACACTAAAGTCAATCAATGTTTCTATTTACTGCTGGTGCTCTACTGCAGATAGAACAAACAGTTTACTGATAGAGCTCCTCCTACAGGAGTCTTCTCTATCTTCAGTGATTCTATGGGGTTATGTTGTGTCATAAATAGAGTTTGATGGTAATTAAAGTGATAATGCGTGACTAGAGCTGGTGTGATTTTTTTTTAGCGTGTCTGAGAGTATGTGTGCTTGCGGCTTTATTGAGATCTCCTCTCCAGAAACTCAAGTATAATGAATTGTTTGGTCACACATGGAGCCTGCAGACAGAGTTCAGGCATTTCTTTACTACGAACTGTATCTGAGTGGATTCAAAGGAGTTTTCATGGTCTATTTATTCCTTAAATGACTCAAAATAAAAATAACAGTAATGTAATATATAAGTATAAAAACAAATATATATTTTTTATAATATATTTAATATCCTATTAAATCTTAAAATATTAGCATAAATATAATATTATAATGTAAATTTTAAAATCAATATATTTAAATAATAAATATACCATAATATCAATAATAAATAAAAATACACCATATACAAATTGTTAAATAATAATGTTAATAATGTAATTTTTGTTATATATTTTTATTATTAATTAATATATATAATAAGAATATAAAATATTAAATACAACATAATATTAAAAAAAATCTATATTTATTATAAATATATATTGTTACATTTAATTATTATAATATATTATACATCATATTATATTATAACATATACTAATAATATAATAGTACATCTTTTTAAATATAATACTATTTATCTAATATTGAAATATCTCTGTTTAAAAATGTTAAAACGGTACAATCTAACAAGTCTTACATAAATTCGCTTCTTTTTTTTCTCTGAATGCAGGGCAATGCTTCCTTCTACAAATCTAAAGATTCCCTTCTGGTTGTCCAGAAAAAGGGGAGAATTTTTAATAATATAAATGGGATAATTGTTTAAAACAAAATGAAATGTCTTAATAATCTCACACTAACAGTAATAATGCATCATTATGAGATTTCTTTGTAAATGTAAAGAAAATTAAGTGGAGGTGCCAGCGTGCACTACAGCAGATTGAGTGAATTCAAATGGTGATCATCCCAATGCCCTACTCACTCCGAAGTTTCAAGCCCTCGATTTGGGCACTCTGAAGGCTATGTGGCATTCCTTGATGAATGTACGCTTAGCTAACTGTCACGTCTATGGCTGATTTTGATCATGTCTTTTATTTTGAAGTTTAGTTTTCATGCTTCCTGTTCCTCGTTTGTCATTTGATTTCCTGTTTCCCTCATGTGAACTTGTAATGGTCTTATAATGTTGTAGTCAGTCTCAGTCAAGTCAAGTCATAGTTTAGTCAGGTCCAGTCATAGTTTATTCTAGTCAAGTCGGCATTGGTCATCTTTATTGTATACCACCTTGTTTTGATACTTTGTAGTTTGGATTTAACGTTTTAATTTCACTTTGTAAATAAACACTGCACTCCGGTTCATCATCGTCCTGTTCCTGCCTGCCTAAGACGTTACACCAACAGTCTTGTGGAAGGGCCATTCAAGAAAATATTTATTTTGTCACTTCAAGGGAGCCAAAATTAAGTTTAGGATTGGCCCAAAACATTGAAGTGCCATTGCCTTGGGCGAGTAACAGGTCAGATAAAACCAAATTTGTGTTGAGAAATATGTCTGAAAAACAAAGAATATTGTGCAACAAGCAGCCCTATTTATACCTGATATACAGTACTGTGCAAAAGTTTTAGGCACTTAAGATATTTCACAAAAACATTTGTCTTAAGATGGTTATTAATATCTTCAGCTTTAGTGTGCCAAAAATAAATGTTAGACTCCCAAACATTACTTTTGGAAAAAGAAAAGATTAGAATAGAAGAACAGGGAGCCCTGCAAAAGATATCATGGCCCCCACAAAGCCCCTCTTCTGAACATCATGTCAGTCTGAGATTACATAAAGAGACAGAAGCGACTGAGACAGTCTAAACAGATAAAAGAACTGTGGAGAATTCTCCAAGAAGCTTGAAACATCTGATCTGCCAACAACCAAGAACAACTGTGTCCAGGTGTATCTAGATTCTAGGAGAATTGGTGCTGTTTTAAAGGCAAAGGTGGTCACACCGAATATTGATTTAGCTTTTTTTATGTTTACTGGACTTTGTATGATGTTAACTGATAAATAAAAACTATTTACGTTTTGAAGACATCCTCACAATGCAACATTTTGTGCCTAAAACTTTTGCACAGTACTGTATATCACTAATCATCAGGAAAATCTTCAGATTATAGATGCATAAAACAACCATTGATCCCAAACCATTGATAGCATAACATTAACATGAAAAGAAATAGAAAGTACTATAGAAAGTGTCAGTTCTATAAGAGGATGATGAGGTCAGCAGAGATGACAGAATGAATTGAGGGAACAGAGATGACAGAAAGTGAAAAGAGTGATGAAACAAGAAAAAGATTACAGAACAAACTCCGTTCCGTTACTTGGTTAATAATATGTTACTAACTGATTATTATATTAAAATGTCATGATATTGTCATGGTACTCCAAGGTACTACAAAAATACCATGGTTTTACCAGGGACCATGTTTAAAAGGAAATATTGTAATCCCATGTGAGAAATATAACACATAAGCTGTTTGTGATAAAGGAAACAGTGTAAAAAGTCTGGATATATAGATAATAATAATACGTTTAAATACTCATAAACTTAAAAAATGTATTTGCTTTTAAAGTACTTTTTATTCAAAAACAAGCAAGTAAACAAACAAACAAAATCAGTGCCTCAGTCGGTGCAGAGGTCTGTGTATGCCACTGACTCATAAGATTGCTTTCATTTGACATGAACAGAAATAACTGTTGTTAATAACACCAATAAATTTGTATGATTGAAACTCAATCAATATACAATGTGTTTATGTTTGTGCTTTTGGTTTGAGTTTAATTAAATTATAATTTATATTGACAAGCCGGTTCTCACCTCCTCCTTGCCCATCTTAACCCCCTTACAATCTGATTATGTATTTCCATCATGGAGGTTATTGTATAAACCTCCCATTTCTAAGAGATGTGGGGACCTCCAGTGTGTCCTTTTTGCAATGCATATGATAATATTTTTCACCTGTTTTGTGATTGCCCAAGACGTGTTTTTTTGTTTAACTGCTGAAGAAAATAATAACAAGTCATTGCATGAACAGAGAACTTGCTAATTTTTTAATAGGTCAAGTTAAGACGGCCATTTTGAAATCCCATCAGAACAGAAATACAGGGCAAGACATAAATATGCTAGCGTCATTTAAGTCACTAGTGGAATCAAGGGTAGCCACGTAATATACATATTACAAGCACACTGAAAAAGTTCTTCTCCTTAAATTGAGATGGTGTGTTAGGGAGGCGCTTGTCACACTAAGTGAGTTTGGAAGTTTGGTTTTTAATTGGTAATCACAATGATTTCTTGTTTTTTTAATGGTATATATTGCATGGTGTCCTGAGTTTTTGTGATGTTATAATTCAACTTTTGTTGTCTATATTTTCTAATACTCTTAACTTTGTATTTTGAACCATTTATTGGTTAAAATAAAAGGTGTTTTAAAAGTCAAAAGTCTCTCTCTTTCTCTTTCTCTCTCTGTGTGTGTGTGCGCGCGCGCATGCGGGAGTAAGTGGATGCGTGTGAGTGAGAGTTCTACGGTGAGAGTGAGTTTTAACAATTTTTTTAAATATATACATTAGTGTGTGTAACTAAGTTAGAGGGTAGCAGGTTTTGAGGTAAACTGAGGAGCGCAGTCTTCCAGCAAGTGCTGGTTGGCGATGGCGTCCTCTGAACGCCTCAGTTTTGATCGGCTTTCACGCAGGCATGGCATTAAGATTGCACCTGCAATGAATTGTTCAGTAGAAGAATGTAGTTTGGCGGTTGGGAATGTTGTCGGTCACGACAGCATAATGTCAGCATCTCGAATGAATAGTGCGATAGTGATTTTTTAAGATAACATTGAGAAAGTGAACAGCGTGGTGCAAAACGGAATTGTCATACAGGAGACTTTTACGCCAGTAATGCCTTTAGTTCAACCGGCAAAAAAGATAATTTTGTCCAATGTCCCCCCGTTCATAAAAGATGAGTTGCTGATCACAGAATTGTCTAGGCATGTAAAAATTGTATCACAAATGAGAAACGTTCCGTTGGGCTGTAAATCCCCTTTACTTAAACATGTAGTCTCATTTAGACGGCAAGTCTACATGGTTCTAAAAAGTGAAGTTGAGGAAATAAATGTGGCATTTAAATTTAGATTCGATGGCTTCAATTATGTTGTGTTTGCAAGCTCTGAGACGATGAAATGTTTTAAATGTGGAGGGGAGGAGCATATTAGAAGTTTGTGTCCGGGACAGACTGAGAACACTAGTGTAGATGCAGTGGCGAACGCAGTAGCTGTGGAGAATGTGGCTGTCAGAGCAGTGGAGCATGAGCATGCTGAAGCTGTGAGGGATACAGCAGAGGCCGGGACAAGTGATGCAGGGATGGGAGGTTCAGGAATGGTAGAGGGGGAAACATCAAGTGTTATTGACAAAACAATTGATCTGGTGATGGATGATGGGGTTAGTGAGGAGTATGTGAGTGATGGTGCAATTTTTAAGACGCCTTCCGTTAAGAGAAAAAGGAATAAAATAAAAAAAGGGGATACAAAGTCAAAACAACTGCCAGAAATACAAGTTGATGCACGTAAGGATGTTGAAAGTAGTACTGCTGAGGATTCTGACAGTGATACTTTGGACAAAAGGAGTAGGCGTAGTGCTTACTCTTTTGGAAAAGTTAGGTCTTTTTTACAAAAAACAAAAAACATGAAAAATGTTCAGGTTACAGATTTTTTCCCAGACCGTAAAATGTTCATTGACTCCGTGGGGATGTTAATGGGAGGCGAGTGTGAAGAACAGTTTACTGTTCAAGAAATTTATAGATTAAAGAAATTTGGTGCAAAGTTGAGATCAGAACTTCAAGCAGAGGATGGGTTTGAAACAATATAGTCTTTTTTGCTCCTACACACTGAACCTTGCTTTATTTCGAGTCCTTCTCTCATTTTATTTTTTTAATGAGTGTAGTGAAGGTAGCCACTCTTAATATGAATGGGGCACGAAACCCGTATAAAAGAGCTCTGTTATTCGAATTAATAAAACAAAAGCAAATATATGTTATGTTCAATCAGGAGACACATAGTGATGGTCTAAATGAACTGATTGGAGAAAAGAATGGGAAGGAGTGGTGCTGTGCTCTCATATGAGTTCTACTAGTGGAGGTGTGGCTGTTTTATTTGCTAAGCATTTTACTCCTGTTTTATTTGAGGTGAAACAAGAAATTCCTGGTAGACTTATTGCTATACGGGCACAATTTGAAAAATTCAATGTTGTGTTTATTAATGTGTATGCCCCCACTAATGGCGCTGAGAGAGTTTGTTTTTTTAATAATCTCAATGGAGTCTTGCAGAGCTGTAACTCAGATGAATATTTGTTTTTAGGTGGTGATTTCAACTGCACAGATAATTATATACTAGATCGAAATCATGCTGAGCCTCATGAAGCCTCAAGCTGTGCTATGCGAACATTGATTGAGACTCATAAATTGTGTGATATATGGAGGCGTTTGAATAAAAATAATAAACAATATACGTGGACACATACTCTAATTTAATTTCTTTGGCCAGATTAGATAGATTATACTGTTTTAAACACCATTTTAATATTATGAAAAGTTGTGTAATTAGTCCATCTGGTTTCTCTGATCATGCTATTGTTACATGTAAATTCTTTATAGCAAATATTAGGTCAAAGAGTGCCTATTGGCATTTTAATGTTTCTCTGCTGAGTGATTTAAAGTTTAAAGAGGTTTTTGTCTTTTTTTTGGAAAGAATTTAAATTTAAAAAAGAGTGTTTTGTAAACTTACGCCAGTGGTGGGACTATGGGAAAGTTGAAATTAGATTGTTATGTCAACAGTATACTTTTAATGTCTCTAAACATATAGCACAAAAAATGGAAAAACTTGAAGCTGAAATTGTGGAGTTACAATCTTTAATAAAGGCCACTGGAGAGCAGAGTGGTATTGATGCCCTGAAGTCCAAAAAGTTATGTATTGCGGACCTACTAGGCACGAAGGCAAAGGGAGCTTTGGTCAGGTCACGTTATCAAAATCTTACGCAAATGGATGCCCCGTCCAAATTCTTTTTTAATTTAGAAAGAAAAAATGGCCAGAGTCGATATATTCATTCACTACGCTCAGAAAATGGGCAAGAGCTGACAGCGCCGTCTGAAATAAGACAGCGGGCTGTGAGGTTCTATAATGAACTGTATGAGAGTGAATATGAGGAAGACGAAGAAATGTCTGCGAGCTTTTATGCGGGTCTACCAAAAATACAGGAGAAGCCAAAGGCAGTGCTTGAGAGGCCTTTGTGTGAGCAAGAGCTTTGGGATGCAATGCAGAACATGGAGGGCGGAAAAGCGCATGGTATCGATGGTCTTCCAGTTGAATTTTGCAAAGCCTTTTGGGAGGTGATGGGTGAGGATTTCTTGGGTGTTCTCAATGAGAGCATAGCTGAGGGTTCTCTACCTCTGAGTTGTTGGAGAGCTGTGATCACTCTTCTACCAAAGAAAGGCGATTTGCAAGAAATTAAGAACTGGAGACCAGTGAGTTTGTTGTGCTCTGATTTGAAAGTCTTCTCTAAGGCTCTGGCCAATAGATTGAGAGAGGTGATGGGGCAGGTCATACACCCTGACCAAACGTACTGTGTGCCTACTAGGTCTATTTTAGATAATATTTTTCTTGCTCGGGACATAATAGAAGTTGCTGGTCTTTTGGGTATCAATCTAGGACTCATTTCCATTGATCAAGAAAAAGCATTTGATAGAGTTGAGCACCAGTACCTTTGGAAAACCCTTAATGCTTTTGGTTTTGGCCCAGGTTTTATTGGAGTTATTAAAGTGCTGTACAGAGATATTGAAAGTATGCTAAAAATCAATGGTGGTTTGAGCGCCCCTTTTAAATTTAATAGAGGCATTAGACAGGGATGTGCACTTTCTGGAATGCTGTACTCTTTAGCAATCGAACCATTGTTGAATAAGTTGCGTTTTAAAATAGAAGGTTTAGTATTACCTCACAACAACTTGCAGCATCAGATATCAGCTTATGCTGATGATGTAATGATTATGGTTAATGGACAGAATGATATAAATACTTTGGTTAAAATTGTTGAAGAATTTGGAAACATATCTGCTGCCAAAATAAACTGGAGTAAAAGTGATGCATTGGTTGTTGGGAAATGGGAGAAGAGTCCACCATTATTACCTGGTGGGTTAATTTGGAAAAAAGGAGGGATTAAATACCTGGGAGTCTTTATCGGGGATAGTGTCATGCAAGGAAAAAATTGGGTTGGGGTGGTTGGAAAAATAGAGGGTAGATTAAAGAGATGGAAGTGGATACATCCACAATTATCCTTTAGAGGAAGGGTTTTAATAATTAACAATTTGACTGCCTCATCATTGTGGCACAGACTGTCATGTGTGGACCCTCCTCCTGGTTTGCTTTCCAGGTTGCAAGTAATGTTTGTTAATTTTTTTTGGGATCGGCTCCATTGGGTTCCTCAAAGCGTACTTTTTCTGCCTGTGGAAGAAGGCGGCCAAGGATTCGCTTGCAATTCATCCAGAGACAATTAACTGGTCCTGCAGATCTGGTGTGGAGGAAAGCTGCCCAGATTATTCTACAGAAGACTGATAGACTTGGACTTGACAGCACTCTGATACTTATGGATCATAAACAACTGAACTTAAAGGATTTACCTTCCTTCTACCGTGGACTTTTTAAAATGTGGGGACATTTTAATTTTACCAGGAATGGAAAGACAGATTCTTTATTCTGGTTGTTCGAGGAGCCGTTGGTCAAAGGAGCTCGTTTTGCTTTATCAAATGAGTGTTTTCCAGGTCTTACGCTAAGGCTTTGTGGCTCTGGAATGGTCAAACTAAAAAATTTAATTGATGTTGTACGACCTGACTTAAGTGATGTGTCTGCATTGGCCACGGCGTTAGGCCAGAGGTCTTCCCGTCAAACTGAGGTAATTTTAAAAACATGGAAAGGACGATTAACAGAGGAAGAATTAATCATGTTGCAAAATTTTGGTAATGGAAGCCTGGTTCCAAATATGAGAGATCCTTTTCCGAAAATTGTCATTTCACCAGATTTAAAGGGTATGTCTGGTATTTTGCTGGATTTAAAAGGGTTGCATGATTTGGAGTTGGGTTTGGTTGCAGGAAAATTGTTGTATAGGTGTTTTGTAAAAATTTTAAATAAAGTGGCATTAAATGAGAAGATAGACACTGTGTGGCGAGAAAAGTTTGGGTTACAAGAAGAGGATAAGCCATTTTGGAGGGTGATGTACAAACCACCATTGAATAAGAAAACCGGGGATTTGCAGTGGCGTATATTGCATGGGGCTATAGCTATTAATGCTTTTGTTTCTGTTATAAATGCAGATGTTGTTGACAAATGTTCTTTTTGTGGTACCAGAGAAACAGTTTTTCATTGTTTTACAGAATGTATTAGATTGGAAATACTTTTTGTTTTATTGAAGGATCTGTTTTTAAGATTTCAGGAAAATTTCACATTTAATGTGTTTATTTTGGGATCGAGATATGGTCAAAAACAGAGAATAAAATGGCAGTTAATTAATTTTCTTGTTGGACAAGCTAAACTTGCAATTTACATCACAAGGAGAAATAGAATGGAGAATAGACATGGTCAAGATGTTGTACTTCTTTTTAAAGCTTTTTTAAAAGATAGGGTTGGTGTTGAATACAAGTATTATAAAGTAATGAATGATATGGAGTCGTTTAAATTACAGTGGTGTTATAATAATATAATTTGTACTGTAATTGAAGGAGAACTCATTTTTGATATGTTACTAATTTAAAGTTGTTTGTGTAGATGATTCGATCTGTCTTGTTAAATAAAGTTTTTTCTAAAAAAAAATAAATAAATAAATAAATCTCTCTCTCTCTCTCCCTACCTCCCTCTCTCTAAATGGACAAACACAGCAGTGTTATTCAATCAACCGCCCACAGGCAGTCACTGTTGGATAACTACATTAGCTTTAAGCATCTTGATTTGATCAGAATTATAGAAAATGACAAGTGAACAAAAGATGACCTGGAGAGTCCAGGTGGAATCCCAGTATTGGCATTTCTTCATCTAGCCAAGTTGGTGCAGGAAAATCAATAGTTTTCCACACCAGCTTGCGCTCCATCAATGCAGCTGTTGCCTCTCACGCTGCTCGTGTCTTCAATCCAAAAAATAAAACTGATTACTTTAAAATATGGTGTAAAAATTTAAAGATGTGGCTTGAAAAATAAGGCTGATGGCACATGAGAAAATAGAGGTAAATGTATTTGTAGATTGCTCACTGATGTGCTGTGCTCTATCTGCAGACAATGAAAATTATAGAAAATGGTATGAATATGTAACTGAAAATATAATAAATATGTGGGGGAATATAATAAATAATAATAATGAGTCTCATAACAAAAATTACTTTAATCAAGTGCAATTTAAAAAATCACATTACTGCATTAAATACATGCAGCAGAATTAAGGCCTGAGCTAATATAACTGTGAAGAAGAGGAGCAGAGACGAGAAAAGAACAGATGAGAGGACAAGAGAAGCGATTGCATGAGAAGAGACACGAGGAAAAGACAAGGAGAGAAGAGACAAGAGGAGGGAGGCAATAGAAAAGTAGAGATAAGATGAAGAGGAGGGAAGAGACAAGATAAGACAAGAATAGGAGAGACGAGATGAGGAGAGATGAGACAAGGTGAGGTGAGATGAGCTGAGGAGAGAAGATATGAAGAGATTAAGATGTCTCATTGAAGATGAGACAAGTATAGAAGAGAAGAGGAGCACAGAGACTAAACAAGACGAGGAGAGGAGATATGAAATGAGGAGAGATGAGACGAGATGAGGAGAGTTGAGCAAAAGATAGAAGAGAAAAGAAGAAGCAAGACCAAACAAGACGAGGAAAGGAGAAGAGAAACGAGATGAGGAGAAAGATGAAAAAAGATGAGAAGAGATGAGGAGAGAAGAGAGGAGACATGAGGAAAACTCAGAAGGGACAAGGAGAGAAGAGGAGAGACAAAATGAGACATGGAGAGAAAAGATGAGACAAGGAGAGGTGAGACGAGACAGGACGAGGAGGGTAGAGATGAGAGATGAAACAAAGAGAAAAAAGATGGGGAGAGGAAAGGCAAGACAAGTAGAGGAGAAGAGAGATGAGATGTGATGAGGATAAGGAGAGATACGCTGGAGAGGAGAGACCAGACCAGATAAGATGAGACAAGAAGGGACAAGACAATATGAGGAGAGAGGAGATAAAGAAAGCAATACGTGATGAGAGAGGTGAGACGAGACATGACAAAACTAAATGAGAATGATGACAGAGGAGAGGTGTCACAAGAAAAGATGAGACAAGTGATGAGATTAGACAAGAAAGGAGTGAAGAGAAGAGATCAAGACAAAGAAAAGCTCTGTTTCTGGTGTTGACAGTACAATGTGATAGATATGAGAAGAGAAGAGACGAAAAGAGACAAAAAGAAATGACAGGAGAGGCAAGATGAGATAAGACAAAACGAGACGAGGAGACACGAAACAATAAAACATTAGACAAGAGATGAGATGAGACAAGAAAGAAGAGACGATATGATAAGAGAAGAGATGACAGGAGAGGCGAGACGGGACGAGACGGGACAAGACTAGACGAGAAGAGACGAGGAGACACGTGATGACAAAGGAGAGGTGAAACAAGACATGGTGAGATGAGAGAGAAGAGACGAGATGAGATGAGTCAAGAAAGGTATGAAGAGAAGAGAACAAGACAAAGAAAAGCTGTTTCTGGTGTTGTTTGTAATGGGTTTATAACAGCAGGTTGTGGTAGCAGTGCTTCTGTTCAGTAATATGTGATAAATAAGACAAATCAACACGTTAACAACTCTTAGAAGCCATTATTTAAAATGTTCTCTTATGGTTCACTTTGTTCCCTCCTCTTTTGTTCTGTATTTCTTTACCTATTTTATATTCTAAGATATGTTTCTTTAAACTCCCTTCCCTTCTTTTGCTTACTTTTAGTTTTTCTATTTTTTTTTTTTACTTTTAGGTTAAACAGCCTATCAGAGCACAGAAGAGCTCTTTTCTTCACATCACCTCCAAACGTCTCTCTCCCAGCCCCCACTTCTCTTTCATTCCCCCATTGCCAGCACTTTTGTTCCTCAGCTCAAAAAAACATAAACAAAGAAATATCCCCCTTTCACAACAACACACACAGTAAAGGACTGTAACATAGAAGATAAAACAGCATTTACTGCTCTAATCATGACTTCTTTAGGTTACAATAGTGACTTGCTAAATTTGGTGTTGGTTCTGAGTCGCCCTGGAGCCACTGTGGGTCAGATTAGTGTGTGTGTGTGTGTGACACATTCAGCGTGGGATAATGATGGTGTTCGATGACAGCAGATGATCTATAGCACATGCATTACTGTGGCTGATGTTCAGAATCAGGCCTACATACATAATTACAGGACCCATTCTCCTATTATAAATAACTATTATAATTTTTTTTATTATTTTATTTGAAAAGGTAACTGATGCAATTTCAAGAATTTATATTTTCCCACCACATGCCCAAACTACCAGAACCATAACTTCCATAGACACGTCCCCCCCAATATTCAGATTATTGGTCAACAGATATGAGAAATATATATTAATATATTTAAATAATCTATAATCTAAATAATCTATAATATGTATTTAAAGCCTTGCAAAGCACCAAGAAATATTTATAGTCACAAACACTAAAGGGGCTTCCATAAGACTCGTATGGGGGCATCAACGCAGCTTTGCCCTCAACAAGCATTGTAGAAAGCGTCACAGAGGGGTGATTCTACAAGTTTAGCCAGGCAAGAAAGTAGGAGGTGTGCACATTAAATATTAAAAACATGGACTTAGAAGAAAAGAAAGTCCTGGCAGTTATTTTAAAACATTAATTGCAGAATGTAATAAGAGACGCTGTTCACAATAAGGTCTTAGGATGTTCTTGGCGAATTTAAATTATTTCAGTAACTGTGATCTCTGGAAGCTCGGAAACAAGCTAAAGAGTGAATAAAACAAACTGACAATTTGACAGTATTAAAATATTTCTTGTTGCTTTGTAATTTTAAAAGACATAATATGTGAGGCTAAAACATTTGTCAAAATCATTTTGGTGTAAAGTTGGACCTGTCACGGCAAAGACAGATAATCATTGGCTGATGCATCAAAAGGTCAGTGGCAACAGAGTCACAGTTGATCACCATGATCATATTGTTTGAACTTTGAGCAGCGGATTACAATGCTTGACAGAAGTGCAATTTGGTTATCGGTTATTTGAATAGACAACTGAGTAAATTCTGTTAGTATGAATTAGTTTCTTTATTGCAAAATAAAGAAAAAAAAAGAAAAAGAAAATAAATGTGAATAACAGTATTACCACACAAAATTATGTTCTGTAAGTATTCTTGTGCTTTGTGCCTATTTCTTTTTTGTGCCTAAAAATCTTGACTTGAAAACCATGAAAAATGTAGTTGAAAAATGTAGCTTGATGAAGCCAAAATAAGGGTGACCACAATCAAATACAGATTAAGTTGTAAGATAAACTTTGAACCATATAAACATATATATAATACAGTATATGTATACACTCACCGACCATTATATTAGGTACACCTACTTATTCATACAAGTATCTAATCAGCCAATCATGTGGCAGCAGTGCAATGCATACAATCATGCAGATATGGGTCAGGACCTTCGTTTAATGTTCACATGAACCATCAGAATGGGGAAACAAAAGTAATCTAAGTGATTTGGACCGTGGCATGATTGTTGGAGCCAGACGGGCTGGTTTGAGTATTTCTGTAACTGCTGATTTCCTGAGATTTTCACACCCAACAGTCTCTAAAATTTACTCAGAATGCTGCCAAAAACAAAAAACATCCAGTGAGCGGCAGTTCTGTGTACGGAAACGCCTTGTTGATGAGAGAGGTCAACAGAGAATGGCCAGATTAGTTTGAGTAGACTGAGAGGCTGTACTAACTCAGATAACCACTCTGTTCAATTGTAGTGAGCAGAATAGCATCTCAGTATGAAAAACACGTCAAACCTTGAGGTGAAGACCACATCAGGTTCCACTTCTGTCAGCCAATAACAATACAATAAGTAAGTGTACAGGTGTACCTAAAAGATCTTTTTCACAGACTGTGATGACGCGTTTCCACCTTATTTATCAGCGTAAATCTTACAATTTAAAAGAAACATATTAGACATTTTGTAAATATTGAGTGTAAATTTAAAACATTATGTTTTGTGTTATATTACCCTGGAATTATAAAAAAAAAAAAATTATTACCACAGCTGCAAGGGTGTTTCAAGTGACAGTAAATGTAGCATCTTCTCCCATTTGACTGTCTTAATCCACTGCCCTCTGTTTTTTTCTCTTCTGGAAAGCCATTCAATTGTAATAGTGGATTTTGTCTTTTGGTCTTGGAGCTAATGGGTAGTAAAAATAATATTTGCTGTGATCTCCCATGTACTCCCATTCACTGCTATCGAAGTTTAGCGTGCAAACCCTGAGTTCCAAAACCCGGAGTGTGAAAAAGGTCTATAAAGTGGACAGTGAGTGTATATACTTACTGTGTATATACAGTACATCTGGAAAGTATTCTCAGCGCTTCACTTTTTCCTTATTTTCTTATGTTACAGCCTTAATCCAAAATTGATTAAATTAATTATTTTCCTCAAAATTCTACAAGCAATACCCCATAATGACAATGCGAAAGATTTTTGTTTGAAATCTTTGCAAATGTATTAAAAATAAAAAACCAAAAAAAAATCACATGAATCATCTAGGTTACGGATGTAACCTCCATTCCCTGATGGAGGGAACGAGACATTGTGTCGAAGAAGCAACACTAGGGGTCTCTATTGAGTGCCTTTTGCATCTCTGATCTATGAGAAAAGGCCAGTGAGAAATTGGCAGACAGAATTTGCATGTCCCGCCCCCGGGCATACGGGTATAAAGGGAGGGAAATGTGTCTGTTTCATTCAGGATTTTTCTGAGGAGCCGACAATGAGGTTTGGTCGCAACAGTGGCTCGGTTCAGCGACGTGGCCGGGAGGACACAACGTCTCGTTCCCTCCATCAGGGAACGGACGTTACATCCGTAACCTAGATGTTCCCCGTCTGTCACTCACTTCAACGTTTTTTTATATACAATAAAAAGTTATACTTTAAATGCAAATGTTTAATAGCAGTTTTTTTCATAACAAACCAATGCAATTTTTAGTACATTGTGGTTAAGGTAGAGTATGATTTCATTTAATAATTTAATTAGAACTGTTTTAACACCAATTATAGTGAAACTATTGCAAACTTTTTGACTTGCAAAAATACGAATCATATATTTTTTAAACAGCCATTTAGGAGCTATAAGAGCCGCAATGCCCATCAATCCTGCGCCCTGACTTGTACCTCGTGTGGATCTCATTATTTGACATACAAATCACAATAATGGTGACAAACAAAAACAAAATATTAAGTATAAGATGAGCTCTGAATTATCACAGAATGACAAATAACTGCAAGTTCCAACAAATACAATAACAGCAGCATCAATAAAATCTGCAAACAGTAAAGCTATGTGCAGTACATAGTCATTTGCATAATTTATTCATACCACAAAGCATTAAGTGCAACTTGCTGAATAATGCTGACGCCTGATAAACATGCAGAAACTATGTCATGAAAAATATTACTTTGTGGCTATTTGAGTCTTTGATGAATACTTTGTTAAAAGGATAGCAGAAACAACGCTTGTCAGAGCACTGAGCTTTTCACTTTTTCTCAAGAATAATCTGGGAAAGTATTAAAACACTGCAGATATAATGACAAATTCACATAGAGTGAAAATATGAGCAAATAATCTGCAAAATATCTGCAAAGTTCTACACTTTAAGAGTTATGTATTTTTTTACATGTATATGTTTTACATAATAATATTTGTTTACATTTATATATGTACATATTCTGGCCAACATTTATTATAAAAAAAAATGTTAATTTACACATAGTTATGTGAGTACTTGACATGAAATTTTAAGCACTGTCATCAGTGTCCTGCTGTGTCACTTTCTTCATCTAACTATTTTAAACCACATTTTATTATCTTGTATAGCTATATATATATATATATATATATATATATATATATATATATATATATATATATATATATATATATATATATATATATTATTATACTTTTTGTTTCCACAACCTCATGCTAACTAAGAAAAAAGTTTATTTGCACTTCTGGAAAAAAGTTGAAAGGTGATTAAGATCTGCTGACTTGTCACAGCACCTAAAATACAAACGTTCCCTTGTACTTTCATGTACATTTTAACCTAACATCTGTATGTTGGGAATTTTTTTTTTTTAATATGCTATTTGTTTCAGCTAGAATATGCTCATTTTTAGTGCTTTCTTTAAAAAACTCCGCTCATCACATTTACAGTGGTTTTATGTATTGTAAGTTATGACAATTTTTGCACTGGTGGGGCCCGTTGTCATGACTAGCAGTCAATAGACATGGCTTTTTTTAACACAGAAATTTGAAATTGAGCTGGAAAATTATATCAATGAGCCAGTGTATGGTGTTTTGTGGGCCGGATTTGGTGGGACGCTCTGGGTCAGAAAGTCCAGGGTCACTTTTAAGTCCCAGTCCGCCCCTGGGCACAGTGACTATTCCCCGTTTGGCAGCATGTGATGAGTTAATCTCAAAGTTTTAGATTGAAAAAACTGACCCAAACCTGGACGAAACCTAGGCTCTGAAAGGGTAGCACATCTCCAGTGTGCGCATGCTTGTTTGTGTCTCTCTTACACCTCTAAACATTCCCCTTCACCTCAGCGTTGCCTCCTCTTGAACGTCATTATTCATTGTGTTCCTCTGAAACTCAAGCACTTATCGGTGTGTACAGACCCTCATATTACAGCAGCACTCTTACAGCATTAAGATGTTTTTGTGAGCAGCTTCACTTATCTTTAACCTATTTTCATCTCTGTCTTTTCAAAAACATACAGAATCAGGGAAAACATACTTCAGAGACACTCTGACCAAATAAAAGCCTTTTATATCCACCTAAACATATTTGCAGCATACAAGTGCCCTGAGAGAGCTGCTTGCATCAGCGCAGCAGAAATGAAATACATTATATTATTTTCTCCCTATATTTCGCTTGCTTTATCTGCCATCCATGATGTTTACAAGCCAAGTTTATAAGTGTGACGGTACACATTGGGTTTTTCTTTGAAAATAATGTCCACACTGGCAAAACAGTTGAATGCGCAAAAAAACAACAACAACAACAACAACAACAAAAAATCCCTGATGTTTCACATGTAAAATGAATCAAACATGGAGAATGTACACATGTAAACAAGCACATACACTCATATAGGCTTTTCACACAAACTCAGAGTTTAAGAGAAGATTTCTTTAACATAACCAAACAGATCTAAATCAGATCAGATTCAGCGGTCTCACTATCAACCTTCTCTGTGAACTCAGAGTTTGATCCTGAGTTCATGATTAAACCTGAAGCATGTGCACATCAGTGGCGGCTGCTGGTCTTTCAAAGAGGGGAAGCTCATTTTCGGCCTACATTATAAACTTATTTACCCTATTTATTGCACTAAATCAATCTTAGGTGTTGATCTGCCCTGCTGTTTAATTCTAATTTTTTCCTCGTAAGGAAGACTTTCAAATGGCTTCGCCAAAATCAGGTCGACAATATTAGCACCGTCTGCCATCGTGCGCAGTTTCACCTGTACGACGCTAGCCTAGCCTACTGTATGAATGAATGAACGAACGAACGAACGTAACGCTCTAAAACAAAAATATATTAAACTTGGTAAAACTGAAACAAGGAATGTGGTGTATAATTGTGTGAAGCGTATTATGCAAATTGACTAGCAATTTCGCCAAACAAATATAAAGAAATAGGTTGCAGCAGTTTGTCTTTCGACTACACTTGAGAAATCCGCGATGGGACTGAGCGTGAAATAGCTTCAGTGACTTCTTATAGTACAGATTCGCTGTCAATCAAAAGGAGATGCAGTCTTTCGACAGATCCTCCAATCATCACGCTGAAGCCCGGAGTCCGGGCCAGCCCACTCCTCATTCACCCCCAGAGACGCTGAGCATCCGTGGGCGGGACATAATCGCAGCATTTATCCAATGACCGTCTATTTTCGAGCACTGAAAAAACTGTTCAGAGCAGCCCCATTGAAGTCAATGGACGCTCGGCTTCAACAGGGAAATGCACTGACGCTACGGGAATGTATGAGAAGTAAATCGAGTCAGCCGACCTGCTATATGTAATGTAGCTGATTCTGAACGAACTCGTCTTCGAGATGAACGTGTTCTAACGCATTTTTAGTCAATAAATTGTTTACACAATAGTACATATTTGACCATTATTTTTTTGACATTATAGGGGAAGCTGAGCTTGCAGTCTTAAAGAAATCCCCACTGGTGCACATGAATGAATGACGTTTGCTGAGAACAGCCAATGCGTGAAGCATGGAAATAGTCAGCATGATTTATGTTTTGCGAGAGATTCAGCACAATTTTCTTTTCGTGAGAGATTCAGCATGATTTACTTTTTGCAAGACATTCAGAATGGTTTATATAATTCAAGAGATTCTTATTGATTTAAATGTCATGTTAGTATCAGCGTGATTTTGCAAGAAATTCAGCACAATTGACTTACCAGGAGAGATTCAGCGTGACTTACATCTTATGCGTGATATGAGCGTGAAGCGATCATCTGTGTTCTGCAACTGCTTTCGGGTCCTTGGATAACATATAACGTGCGAGTTTTTGAAAAGACCCCCAGTCTGACAGGCGGGTCTGTGACCAGCGCCGAACATGGCTGCAGGTCTGGATGGCTGCTTGCCTGTGCTGGGCCACCTCCACCCCCCAATCCCCTCCCCTGTTGCAAGTCTTGTTCATGTTGTAGAGTGTACTGATTATGTGCTAATGTTGCTGAGGTGTTTTTTTCCCTGTTCCCACACTGTACTTCTTAAGGAGCATAGTCTGGGGGCTGCCTTTTTTTTCTCCTCTCCTCTCCTCATGTCATGCTGTATTTCTTCTAATTCCCTGTCTTCCTGTCCTGTCTATCCCCTTGTCATATGTATGTTTGTATGGACAGGTCGATGGCCAATTTCACTGGTTTACTATGTGACAATAAAGGACTACTACTACTACTACTAATAGCAGCCAGTGGACATTCTGGTGCCCTCCTAGGGTAAGATGGTGCCTCCCTAGGGAGTTGGTGCCCTACACAGACTGCGTAGTCTGCTTAAAGGGAGTGGCGGTACTGCGAGTTTGTGAAAAACATGATCTGGAGCAGGTTAGCCGTGAAGCGCAAGTTACAATGGTGATGAAGCATTAAACCTTAAAGATTGCGAATAAACCGGCAAGCCTTCTTTAGACAAAAACTACCACAGCACATTCCTAAACACCTGTTTGTCACTATGCACTGCCAAATCCAGGAGCTCCAGGAAGGGAATGTGGTCAGGCGGTTCTGGACAGGGAATGGTGTTAGGCAGCTTAGGAAGAGGTAGGGAGGCTCCAGGGCAAGGATGAGGACAGGATTGGTGGTGGCCACTGGGGAGAGGACCGGGTCGCCTCCAGGGAGGCTACTTCAGCAAGGGTGGGCACCTTTTTGCAGAATCGGAGAGTGGGCTGGGTGAAGACCGGTAAGAGGAATTGTCTGAGGTGAAGGACCTTCCACTGAGCAGAACCTCCATTTCTTTAAAGTGGCACCACCCCCCAGTAGGGACAAAAAAATAAATAAAACTATTTCCTCCAGCTCCTCTGATCTGAGAGGTTCGTCAGTTGTGGCAAGAAAGACATGTTTAATAAAAGTCTCACCCAAGCACAGCTCCTGGACCACTTTGAGGAGATCCTGGGCATACACTCCAATGGGCATACCACCCTGAGGGCAGTCCACAAACTTGGTGTCTTGAGCTGTACTTCAAAGACAGCCTCCTGCCGGACAGGAGCTGTGTGGAGGACCCATGATAGAGAGCTGCTGTTTGCTGAGTTTAAAAACTGGCTGGATTCTTCTGTCAGGTTTGGGGTATGGAAGAACCTAAGTGCAGACAGCTAGAACACTTCAAAGTATTTATTTATACAAAAACACAAAAAGAAAACAGGTGAAAAAACAAAATGCAAAACAAAACACAAAAAGACCAGACAGAGGTCAAACAGACTGTAAACCAAACATCTCATGAGAGGAAACACAAGACTAAAACCAAAAACCTTAACAGATAAACAAAAGGAACAAACAAAGAACTCGAGAATTAACCAGGCCAACAGGGAACACATGACCCAACTGGAGGGACACAATACGAAGAATCCAGCACAGGACAGAGCACATGAGGGGAATATTAAGAGTGAGAAATCAATAGGCAAACGAGGAGGGTAGGTAAGGGACATGAACTAATAATGTGGGAAACGAGGGGGCAGGACTAGGGCAAGTTTCAATCCACTTTTTGCGCTGTTCAGTTATTGACAAAATGGAAATGCTTTTAAAAATGTTTGCAAAATTGTTTGTTTCCATTCAAATAGACTTTTAATGAAAAATTGTGTACATTTCGCATACCAGATGTCCCCACATTTGTGTAAAATGGAGAGTGTTGAGGTAATTTATTGAAATTGGCCAGCTTACAGTCATTTTAATTTCAAATAATTGCAGTCGTAAGGAACATCAGAAGTCGAAATGGAGGAGTATGCTTCTGTATCTGTGATTATTAGAAGAAATGTATAGAAAAAAATGACAACATTTTTTATGAAATTGAGGAAAACTTGAGTCTCTTCATCATTCCAAGTGTTCCTCTCCACTATGCTGTTTGTTGTAAGGACAAATATGATCTATCATGTGACACAAATGTTATGTGTTAATGCCATTTTTCTCAACAAATACTGTTTCGAAACTACAGTGGATATAAAAAGTCTACACACCCCTGTTAAAATGCCAGGTTTTTGTGACGTAAAAGAATGAGACAAAGATAAATCATGTCAGAACATTTTTCACCTTTAATGTGACCTACAACATGAACAATTCAATTGAAAAACAAACTGAAATCTTTGAGGGGTAAAAATAACAAATAAAAAACTCACAATAACCTGGTTGCATAAGTGTGCACACCCTTAAACTAATACTTTGTTGAAGCACCTTTTGATTTTGTTACAGCACTCAGTCTTTTTGGTTAGGAGTCCATTAGCATGGCACATCTTGACGTGGCAATATTTGCCCACTCTTCTTTGCAAAAGCGCTCCAAATCTGTCAGATTGCGAGGACATGTCCTGTGCACAGCCCTCTTCAGATCACCCCACAGATGTTCAATTGGATTCAGGTCTGGGCTCTGGCTGGGCCATTCCAAAACGTTTATCTTCTTATGTTGAAGCCATGCTTTTGTGGATTTGGAAGTGTGCTTTGGGTCATTGTCGTGCTGAAAGGTGAACTTCCCCTTCATATTCAGATTTCTAACGGACGCCTGAAGGTTTTGTGCCAAAATTGCCTGGTATTTTGAACTGATAATAATTCCCTCCACCCTGACTAAGGCCCCGGTTCCAGCTGAAGAAAAACAGCCCCAAAGCATGATGCTGCCACCACCATGCTTCACTGTGAGTATGGTGTTCTTTGGGTGATGTGCAGTGTTGTTTTTGTGCCAAACATACCTTTTGGAATTATGGCCAAAAAGTTCAACCTTGGTTTCATCAGACCATAACACATTTTCCCACGTGCTTTTGGGAGACATGATGTTTGTTATTGCAAACTTCAGTCGGGCTTGGATGTTTTTCTTTGTAAGAAAATGCTTCCGTCTTGCCACCCTACCCCATAGCCCAAGAATACGGGAGATTGTTGTCACATGTAGCACACAGCCAGTACTTGCCAGAAATTCCTGCAGTTCCTTTAATGTTGCTGTAGGCCTCTTGGAAGCCTCCCTGACCAGTTTTCTTCTCGTCTTTTCTTCAATTTTGGAGGGATGTCCAGTTCTTGGTAATGTCTCTGTTGTGCCATATTTTCTCCACTTGATGATGACTTAGATATAGTATATCTAATGCTTTGGAAATTATTTTGTACCCTTCTCCTGACTGATATCTTTCAACAATGAGATCCCTCTGATGCTTTGGATGCTCTCTGCGGACCATGGCTTTTGCTCTGTGATGCAACTTAGAAAATGTCAGGAAAATCCTACTAGAACCGCTGAACTTTATTTGTGATTAATCAGAGTCACTTTAAATTATGGCAGGTGTGTAATGAATTCTATTTAACATGAGTTTTAATGTGATTGGTTAATTCTGAACACAGCCACATCCCCAGTTATAAGAGGGTGTGCACACTTATGCAACTAGGTTTTTGTAAGGTTTTTAATAAAAATTTTCCCCCACAAAGATTTCAGTTTGTTTTTCAATTGAATTGTTCACATTATAGGTCACAATAAAAGTGGAAAAAGTTCTGACATGATTTCTCTTTGTCTCATTCTTTTACATCACAAAAACCTGGCATTTTAACAGGGGTGTGTAGACTTTTTATATCCACTGTAGTATTCACAACATTTGAATTTCGACATAGGATTTAGGTGCTAAAGTTACACTGTTATTGTAAATGCAGCAGCTATCAGCGAAGACAGAGCTATGAGAATATGAAAAGAGCAGTGACCCTTCAGACAAAGTAACATATGTCTTACAGTTAGCCCGCCACAGTGGAGGGCAGATGAGCAAAATTACCCCGCATTTGATATAGGCCACACCCTAGGCTACTATTTAACATATTGGTCAACTTCACAGCTCCATTGTTTTGGAATTTCCCAATATTGTCCATCATTGTCTGTCACAATAGGCATTGGGATATTTATCAGATATCATCGATGACATTGTCCTAAAGCCCAGCCCTACTGCTTATCTTTTGTGTTATTTCATCATTTTGAATACAAAAAAAGCTACTTATGAATTCATGCAGATAAGTTGAGTTTCTATTTTTGGGTAATTGAGGGGATTCCAATTTGTTACAGTCAGGTTATAAACATGAGCGCTCTGAAGAGATTTTGTTGCTACTGTAAGTAGATCAAAAGTTAATCATTAATAGTAAATCATAACGTCATATTCATGCCAACCTTATGTAAAAATGCTACCAGTGTTTTTGCTTTTGCTTAGCCGATCGCTTGCTTCAGAAGACAAACAGTACACTGCATGAATTCAAGCGCACAGGAACGGCCCGTTTTCCATTTTATGTATTTTTTTGACTAACGTTTCCCAAACTTTTCTCTTTTCTGAAAAAAGAAACTTCTCTCCAAGCTTCTTGGGTTATGATGTAGTTATGTGCTAAAGAGACGTAAGAGCACAGTAAAATATAGAAAAATAAATCTGATATTCATTAACATATAAAATATACAATGTGTTCATGTGATGGCACATGGAAATATAATATAAACAATGCCATACTAAAATGTATTTAAAAAGACTCTCCTGCCCCCGCCCTCAGCCCTACGACTGTTCCCCAGGCCGGGCGGTACAGACAAGTCCAGAGGACGCCAACAGCATACCTCCTCCTCAGTCACGAACCCGCCCCCTGCCGGGTGCGCGGAGCAAGGTAAGCCCTTTGAGTCTATTATCAACACCAGAGCCTCAGGACGCTTTACTGCCTCCAGACGCCGCATTACCTATTCCGCCCCGCCGGGTACATCCAATATACTCATCCCCTTGGTGCCCCTAGCATGGAGTTTAGAGGCGTGGCTCTCACTGCCCAACCCGTCACGCTGGCTGTACCGGACCATTCGACTCGGTTACGCAATTCAGTTTGCCAGGCCTCCGCCCCCCTTCATGGGCGTCCATTTTTACGCAGTATACGGCGAACATGACCAGTCCCTGTGCGAAGAAATCACCTCTCTTCTAATCAAGGACGCAATAGAGCCTGTCCCTCCAACCGAAACGAAGAAGGTTTTCTACAGCCCTTACTTTGTTGTACCCAAGAAAGGTGGCGGCTTACGACCGATCTTGGATCTGCGAGTTTTCAACCGGGCTCTGTCTAAACTCCCGTTCAAAATGCTCACCCAGAAACAAATTCTATGTGGCGTCCGGCATCTAGATTGGTTCGCAGCGGTAGACCTGAAGGACGAGTACTTTCACTTCTCGATCCAGCCTCGACACCGACCCTTTCTACGGTTCGCGTTCGACGGTCAGGCGTATCAGTACAAAGTCCTCCCCTTCGGCCTGTCTCTGTCCCCTCGCAAGAGTTACTATGCGCGCACAGAGACCAGGTGCTCAGGCACCTCAGCCGCTTGGGGCTTCAGGTCAACTGGGAAAAGAGCAAGCTCACCCCGGTTCAGAGCATCTCTTTTCTCGGCTTGGAGTTGAACTCAGTCTCAATGACAGCACGTCTCTCCAACGAGCGTACACAGTCGGTGCTGGAGTGCCTCGCTTCCTTCAAGACAGGCACTGTGGTCCCTCTAAAACGTTTCCAAGAGCTCCTGGGGCATATTACATCCTCCGCGGCGGCCGCGCCGCTGGGGTTGATGCATATGAGACCACTTCAGCACTGGCTCCAGACTCGAGTCCCGAGACGAGCATGACGCCGCGGCACGCACAGTGTGAAAGTTACCACCGCCTGCCGCCAAACCTTCAAACCCTGGACAGACCTCTGCTTTCTACGGGCAGGAGTACCCTTGCAGCAGGTGTCCCGACGCGTCCTGGTCACAACGGACGCCTCCGATGCACCGAGCTGCAGGCTGTTTTCTTTGCCCTGAGGAAGTTTCTCCCATTAATTCGAGACTAACATGTCCTAGTCAGGACAGACAGCACCACAGTGGTAGCCTACATAAACCGCCAAGGCGGAGTACGCTCCCTCCACATGTCACAGCTCACCCGTCGTCTCCTCCTTTGGAGTCAGCAGCGACTCAAGTCACTGCGTGCCACTCAAATCCCCGGCAACCTCAATGTGATTGCGGACGCGCTGTCATTACAAAGCTTGCCCAGCAGAGAGTGGAGGCTCCACCTACAGTCGGTCCTGATCTGGGACCGGTTTGGCAAGGCCCAGGTATACCTGTTTTCCTCCCAAGAAACCTCCCACTGCCCACTCTGGTATGCCCGGACAGAGGCTCCCCTCGGGTCAGACGCTTTGGCACACAGCTGGCCCACGGGGCTGCGCAAGTACGCATTTCCCCCAGTGAGCCTTCTTGCACAGGTGCTGTGCAAGATCAGGGAGGACGAAAAACAAGTCATTCTGTTGGCCCTCTACTGGCCCACCCGGACTTGGTTCTCGGACCTCACACTTCTCGCGACAGTCCCTCCCTGGTGAATTCCCCTGAGGAAGGACCTCCTTTCTCAGGGACGAGGCACGCTCTGGCACCCGCACCCAGACCTCTGGAACCTCCATGTCTGGCCCTTGGACAGGATGCAGAAGATCTAGCCAGTCTACCATCGACCGTCATAGATACTATCAACCAAGCCAGAGCCCCCTCTACCAGGCATCTTTACGCCCTAAAGTGACGCTTTTTCGCAAATTGGTGTTCTTCCCGGGCTGAGGACCCACAGAGGTGCGCGGTTAGGTCAGTGCTCGTGTTTCTACAGGAGAGGCTGGAGAGGAGGCTGTCCCCCTCCACCCTCAAGGTGTATGTTGCCGCCATCACGGCTCACCACGACACGATAGATGGCAAGTCTCTAGGTAAGCACGACTTAATTATCAGGTTCCTAAAAGGTGCCCGGAGGCTAACTCCCTCCCGGCCTTACCTGCTTCACTCCTTGGATCTCTCGATCGTCCTCACAGGCCTCCAGAGACCCCCCTTTGAGCTGCTAGATTCAGCTGGACTCAGGGCCCTTCCTCTCAAAATGGCCCTGCTGATCGCACTCGCCTCCATCAAGAGGGTCGGGGACCTGCAAGCGTTCTCTGTCAGCGACACTTGCCTGGAGTTCGGTCCGGCAGACACATACGTGATCCTAAGACCGCGACCGGGCTACGTGTCCAAGGTTCCTACCACGCCCTTCAGAGACCAGGTAGTGAACCTGCAAGCGCTGCCCCGGGAGGAGGCAGACCCAGCCCTTTCATTGCTGTGTCTGGTACGTGCTTTGCATATCTATCTGGACCGCACGCAGACCTCTAGTCATTCTAAGCAGCTCTTTGTCTGCTTCGGGGGACAGCAGAAAGGGAACACTGTCTCCAAACAGAGGCTCGTCCACTGGGTTGTCGATGCCATTTCACTGGCTTATCACACCCAGGCCGTGCCCCCCCCTTGCCCGAGCTCACTCAACCAGGAGTGTTGCGTCCTCATGGGCACTGGCCAGGGGCACCTCCCTAGCAGACATCTGCAGAGCAGCAGGGTGGGCAACACCTAACACTTTCACGAGATTCTACAATCTCCGAGTTGAGTCAGTATCATCCCGTGTTCTCTCAGGTCCGAGCTAGTAGAACTCGGTAACACGCTGACGGTCTGGCAGGGTGAATCGCTTGCGCCTGGCACCCTTTCCCTCAGCCGAGGTAAAATAGTGCGCCTTTGTTCCCAGGAGACCCCATCTTCGGATCCCTGGTTGATTCCTCCCTAGCCCTTTTGGGTCTGCAGTTCAGCGGAGGAGCTCGCCGAACCAAGCCACTACGGGTACTCAATCTACCCTGTACTGGAATAGGTGCTCCACAGGTTAAGGCCTCCTGTTCGGACTCCCCCTGTGTGTAATTCCGCGGGACTGTCCCCTCACGAGCGGAACCCCGTGTCTCCCTTAGGCAGTTCCAGCTGCCTCGGTCGCCGTGCTGTAAGCTTCCCCCCTCTACGAGGCTGGATCTACCTCAGCGCCAACTTTCCCACATAGGTCCTAAGCGGCCATGTGATGTATTCGCCACTCTTTGCCTCCCCTGCAGGGTAGGTGTGGTCTCCGCAGGGTCTTCTCCCCCTGAATGAATAGAAAACGGGGTAAGACCCCCTTCCCTTAAATGCATGTAAGGGCCCTGGCCGTAGTTGCTCTATACGAGAAATATAGAGAGAAAAGAGGCCCAGCCAGGCTTGGCCCGTTCCCAGGTTGGAAAGCATCACCCTGTTCCCCTCTCCAGGGTAACCAGAAGGATTCTGATGGCTTTAATGGGGCATTGGGGAAGGGTACATGCAGCCTGATACAGCTGGTCTCCTTTGCACATAAGAAATACCTGCCCGCTCCTGTATCAGCAGTTCACGTACACGGCTCAGCGCATGGCACGTTTAAAAGTGGAACCCTAGTATCGCTTCTCTGACACAATGTGGAGAGAGCGACAGAAGGGGAATGGAGATTACATACGTAACCTAGACATTTTCATCAAATCGCACATACATGACTCTTAAGACCGTTTGGTTACGCATGTAACCTCCATTCCCCGAGGGAGGGAATGACACGTTGTGTCGGAGAAGCGACACTGGGGGTCTCTCTTGAGCACCGATATCCACCTCTGATCTATGAAAAAAGGCCAATGAGAGTTGGCAGCCAGTATTTGCATGTCCCGCCCGGACATACGGGTATTTAAGCGGCACAAATACGGAGTTCATTCAGGATTTTTATGAGGAGCCGGAAATGGTCCGGCCACAACAGTGGCTCGGTTCAGCGACATGGCAGAACCGACACAACATGTCATTCCCTCCCTCGGGGAATGGAGGTTACATACATAACCAAACGTTCCCCTTCTGTCGCTCTCTCCACTTTGTGTCCACTAGGGGACCCATTCCAATCTTGCCATGTGCTGAACCGTGTATGTGGACTGCCGATACAGAGGCGGGCAGGGATTCATCCAGTGCCGCGCATCATCTGTACCTGGCTGCACGTACCCTTCCCCAATGCCCCATACGAACATCGGGATCCTTCTAGTTACCCTGAGAGGGGAACAAGGCGATGTTTGCCAACATGGGAACGGGCCAGCCTGGCTGGGCCTCTTTTCTCTCTATGTTTCTCACATAGAGCAATCACGGCTGGGGCCCTTACACGCATATAGGGAAGGGGGTCTTACCCAGACCCTGCGGAGACCACTTGAGTCGCTGCTGGCTCCATAGGAGGAGACGGCGGGCGAGTTGTGACATGTGGCAGGAGCGTACGCCGCCTTGGCGATTTATGTACGCCACCACTGTGGTGCTGTCCGATCTCACGAGGACGTGTTTGTCCTGAACTAACGGGAGGAACTTCCTGAGAGCAAGAAGGACGGTCAGCAACTCCAGGCAGTTGATGTGCCAATGCAGCAGGGCCCCTTTCCAACGGCCCGCTGCTGCGTGCCCGCTGCACACGGCACCCCACCCGGACCGGGATGCGTCGGTTGTGACCAAAACGCGTCGGGACACCTGCTGCAGGGGCACTCCTGCCCGTAAAAAGCAGAGGTCTGTCCAGGGTCGGAGTGTTTTGAGGCAGGCGGGGTGATCCTTACCCGATGCGTGCCGTGGTGCCATGCTTGTCTCGGGACTCGAGTCTGGAGCCAGTGCTGGAGTGGTCTCATATGCATCAACCCCAGCGGCGCGACCGCCGCGGAGGACGCCATATGCCCCAGGAGCCTCTGGAAAAGTTTTAGAGGGACTGCTGTGCCTGGCTTGAAGGAAGCACCGACTGAGCACGCTCGCTCGTGAGAAGTGCTGTCATCGAGACTGAGTCTAACTCCAACCCGAGAAAAGAGATGCTCTGAACCGGAGTGAGCTTGCTGTTTTCCCAGTTGACCTGAAGCCCCAAGCGGCTGAGGTGCCGGAGCACCTGGTCTCTGTGTGTGCATAGTAACTCTCGAGAGTGTGCTAGGATGAGCCAGTCGTCGAGGTAGTTGAGAATGCAGATGCCGGCTACTCGTAGCGGGGCAAGGGCCGCCTCTGCGACCTTCGTGAAGACACGAGGGGACAGAGACAGGCCGAAGGGGAGGACTTTGTACTGAAACGACTGGCCGTCGAACGCGAACCGTAAGAAGGGTCGGTGTCGCGGCAGAATTGAGACGTGGAAGTACGCGTCCTTCAGGTCTACCGCTGCGAACCAATCTAGATGCTGAACACCAGCCAGAATATTTCTCTGCGTGAGCATTTTGAACGGGAGTTTTAACAAGGCCCGATTGAAAACTCGCAGGTCCAGGATTGGTTGTAAGCCGCCGCCTTTCTTGGGTACAATGAAGTAAGGGCTGTAGAAACCCTTCCTCATTTCGGTTGGAGGGACGGGCTCTACCGCGCCCTTGGCTAAGAGGGTCGCGATTTCCTTGCGCAGGGAACTGGCATGCTTGCCGTGTACTGCGGAAAAGCGGACGCCCCTGAAGGGGGGCGGGAGCCGGGCAAACTGAATTGCGTAACCGTGTCGAATGGTCCGGTGCAGCCAGCGTGACGTGTTGGGAAGCGAAAACCACGCCACGTATTTTGGACGTACCCAGCGGGGCCTCGCAGCAGGGCGGAACAGGTCAGCGTCGGGCGGCTTCGTTGCGGCCTGAGGCTGAGGTGCTGAGAATAGACTCAAAGCACTTACCTTGCTCCGCGCGCCCGGCAGGGGGCGGGTTCGTGACTGAGGAGGAGGTCTGATGTTGGCGTCCTCTGGACTCGTCTGAACCGGCCGGCCGGGGGACAGTCATGGGCAGGCAGAAGGCGGGATCGCCGCGTCCGGTGTACCGGGACTGTCGTAATCTGAAAGCAGATTGCCTTGTGAACGGCATTTGCGGGCCAGGTGACCCAGAGGCAAAGGAAATAGCTCTTTTATTGAGAATGTGGGTACCACAGCCCCCGTCAGGGGGTGTGGCAAATGAAAAAACAAAGGATTCTCCTCCCGGCCCTCCACCGGGGACGGAGCGGTCTTACCACCTCTGGAGCCGAACGTCTTCGGCTCTGGGTCGACTGTCTCAGGAACGCTTGGGAGCCTTCCGGGTCCTAGAGGGGGTTCGTGAGACAGGGGGTGTACGCCGCCTGCGGGGTGCTCGACGCTGGGGCTGAGAGCTGGGCCCGGGTTGGGGCGGAGCAGGAGCTGGTTTCTTCGCCGCAGGGGGGCGCCCTCGGCGAGCAGATGGGGCAGGGCCCGTAGCGGCAGGTGTGCGGCGGGGCATGATGTGAGAGATGGCCTCCGTCTGCTTCTTCACCGCGGAGAACTGCTGGGCGAAGTCCTCGACAGTGTCGCCGAAAAGGCCAATCTGGGAGACAGGTGCGTTTAGGAAGCGGTTCTTGTCGGCCTCACGCATCTCGACCAGATTGAGCCAGAGATGGCGTTCCTGGACCACTAGGGTGGCCATCGCCTGTCCGAGTGCCTGCGCTGTGGCCTTCGTCGCTCTCAGGGCGAGGTTGGTCGCTGAGCGCAGTTCCTGCAGCACATCAGGATCAGGTCCACCCCCGTGCATGTTTCTGAGTGCTTTGGCCTGGTGGACTTGCAGGAGGGCCATCGCATGCAGGGCGGAGGCAGCATGTCCAGCCGCACTGTAGGCCTTCGCGTTGAGCGAGGATGTTGTCCTACAGGGCTTGGATGGGAGTAAGGGGCGGCCACGCCAGGAGGTAGGGCTACCGGGGCATAGATGGTACGCAACTGCCCTATCGACCTGGGGAATCGCCCCGTATACGTGGTGCTCTCCGCCGTCGAGGGTGGTGAGAGTGGAGCGGGTGGCACCTAGACGAGCGGAGAGCGGGGCTCTCCACGTAGACATCAGCTCGTCATGCACCTCCTGGAAAAACGGGACTGGGGGGATGCGTGGCCGCGAATGGCGCGCTGCCCCCAGGAACCAGTCATCCAACCGTGAAGGCTGTGGGGAGGATGGAGGGTTCCAATCCAACCCCACGCTCACGGCGGCCCGGGAAAGCATGTCAGACATCTGAGGCGGCAGTCCAGGGGAGTCCTCGGCATCAGACATCACACTCTCCGATGCAGCGGCGAGCTCATCTGCTTCGGGCTCGGGAGGATAGACAGCCGGGCCATGAGGCGAGCCGCTATTGCCGCGAGCGTAGACGGGGACCAGCGAGCGTGTCGGGGAACGGGAGGTTCGCGGGGGGCTACCCGGCGAAACTGCACCCGCTGCCGCCCCCAAATCGCCCCCAGCGCCAACCGCATCGTCCTCAATCCCGTGGGAAGAAGGAGTAATGCAGGGTGCAGCTGGGGTGGCTTGCTCTCTGTTGAAAGCAAGCCGCGACCGCAACATGGTCATGGTCATGTTCTCGCAGTGAGAACATGAGCCACCCACAAACGCCGCCTCAGTGTGATCGCGGCCCAAACACACGAGACAGCGCCTGTGGCCGTCTGAAGTGAAGAGCACTCTACCGCATCCAGGAACAACACAGGGGCGGAAGGGCATCTTGAAAAAGACGCGTCCTGAAAAGGACGTTCAACGCCGCTGTGTTTTGCTCTTTTAGAGAAATTCACTCTTTTAAGGGAAATAACTCTTTTAATACACAGTATGTGTGTGTGTCTGCACTGTCGAAGCGCTCAGGGGCAACAATGCACGCCGTGCAAAGTAGGAGAAAGCCGCTGTTGTGCGCCGTCAAATCCAACAGCATGCAGATCGTCAGAGGAAACAGGAACGTAATAGTGGTGTGTAACTCGCAGCAAACTGCAGACAGACCATCGGCTCCGAAGAAATTTTCTGAATGAACTCCCGTATTTGCGGCGCTTAAATACCCGTATGTCCGGGGGCGGGACATGCTACAGCATATTTTCTGTAAAGCTGCTTTAAAAATATGTGTGTTGTGAAAAGCACTATACAAATAAAAACGACTTGATATGAATTGACTCTCTGAAGGCATAATGTTTGTTAGCAAGTTTAAAGCTGCTCTAATCCTCCACAACAGCTAGGGCCAGTTTCAGTCAAACTCTTCTGGTAACTGCATCTTATCTTTAAGTACTAATACATTAGAGCTGTGACAGCCAGACAAACTGCTACAGCGCAAGAATAAGCACAGCACTGTTGAAAAGCTCTGAGTTCAATCAAAATCAGTTTACACAATGATTGTATAGATGCATGTTGTGTCTATTAATGAACACACAAAGATGGTCGTTTTCTTGATTTATCGATGCTGTACACACACTGACTGGCTTTTTAAAAGACTTGTGGACAAATTAAAGCTAGTGCTGTCAGTGAATTGCACAAAAAGTTACATAAACACAGATGTATTAAAGATGGACATGTTGTTGTTGGTGTGCTCTACTTGGTGAAGAGATGTTTAAGTATCATTTGTACCTCCATTAAAAAATATCAGAATTGCCTAGTATGCAACATATTCTCTTTCACGATTGCCATCAGATATTTGGGTTAGATTTCTCACTTTTTACACTAGTGTATTTTGCGTGTATTGTATATTTTTTTATTCTGTACATTGTATATATTAATTCTCCTATATACAGTATATGACTCACCATTACAATTGTGCACAAGAAAAGTGATTTGGTCTGAATTAATTCTCAGGGTTGTTTAATTGTATTTGTCAGTTTCTGTATAGGCACATACCTTAAAGTCTTGGCAAAAAAAAGCCAGTTAACATTCCCAATGTTTATTGCCCAGGATAAAAGATGAATTTAACACAAATATTGACACAATAGCGCGGCACAATGTCACACTGTGTGGGCAAGTTAAATGGCCTATTATAGGCTTTTCAATAAATTTAAAAGAGTATAACCATAAAAAACACATGTTGAAACACAAATTATGAAAATGTAACATTCAAACCATTTTATTGGCCAGGAGAAATCGTAATTAATTAATAGTATAAAAATACAACTTACACCAGTCTGAGTGATGATGATGCCAGGAATATTTTATCGCTGGGCTTTAATTATTGAGACATGTACACACTTAGATGAGGTGCTTACTGTAGGTTCCCCCCACTGGAAGGAAACCTGAATAGAGCAGTTGCTTGAAGTTTTTTGCTTGAGTATATATATATGTTCATGAGGATGAATGGTGTTCACCTTGTCAACGTGCCATTCTTTACAGAGCTGCACGAACAGCTTATTATGACTTGATTTTCTCCCTAATGCTTGCGTGTTCAAGTATCTGGCAGTGACGTCTTTGCGGTGCTTGTTAAATGTGTCGTGCCATGAATTGGTGCTCTGGCCACCAAGGTTTCTGCCCAGGAAATTGGCAGGTCTATGGACAGCCCAGTGTCTGTGGCAAAATTTTATCAGAAAATCACTTCTTGCTTTCCCCGTTGTTGTGAGCCAGGAATGAGAGCGTCTCTTCTGTAACACAGGACAGTTTCACTCTGATTTTCTATAAAAGACTACCATGTCACAACACAGGGGTTTAAGGCACCTCCATGTCACCTAGCAGCCCTCTTGCTTTCCCTGCTGTCACGAGCCAGGACCAAGTTTGCAGCGTAACACTGGCCACTTCATTGCCTGTCTTGCTGTTGTAGCGACATACCAAAGACTGCCATGTTGCAACACAATGTCTTGAGACATACACAATGTTTTTTTTTTCCGACCATGTGAGGGCCATGTGCGGGCCATGTGCAAGGGATACTACAGGACAAGGCCCCCTCAAGAAGGTGGCTATATGCCTTTAAGTGGCAGCTTTATGATGAATGGCTTTTCTCCCGTGGTGATTATCCAGCATGTTTACTTGTGCAGACAATACTCTGCTTTTGCAAGAGCGTTCAGATGAAAGACTTTATCCATGCTTAGTTTATGTCGCTGCTGACCCCTTGGGTGGTTTGTTTGTGGCAAACATCCACTGGTCAGTAAGTTTCTGCGTGGTGCAAGATGGCTGAAGACCTCTCGCCACCCTACCGTTCTGGTATAGGACTTGGTGCGGGTACTTATTGCACTTATGGATTCCCCGTTTGAACCACTAGAGGCTGTAAGCCTATGTACACCCTCCTTGAAAACTGTGCTGCTACTCGCTTTGGCTTCAGTCAAACACAACCTTCAGGCCTCGTCAGTTAATAACTCTTGCTTAGAATTTGGACAGGCTTATCAAAAGCCATTCTAAAAGAAGTCCAAAGGGGGTTATGTCCCCAGAGTGCTGGCCACCTCCTTCAGGGCTCAGGTTGTTACTTTAGAAGCTTTCTCTCCTCCTCCTTTTGAGTCAGTCGAGGCAAAGAGACTGCATATGCTCTGCCCTGTCAGGGAATTATGCATGTACATTGACCATATGAGTCAATTCGGGCTGTTTGAACAGCCTGTCTGAAGTGTGAAGCAAAGCTTTTATGCCGTTTTCCACTTCCTGGAATGGCGAGTGTCACTGTTATGCTATTACCATTAATCGTTAATTTGTTCTCTCTTTTCCTTCCTATTTTCCAATACGAAGGGGGTGATTATTTAAATGCTCTTCATTACCCTGATGACTAGAGGGCATTACCTTTGTGCATGGAACTACCTTAACATGGAACAACTTACAAAAATTCTGGAAATTAAAGGAACTGGTTTCAATAGGCCAGTTTAAACTTCTGCTCAAAAGTTTGGAACTGAAATCTATGGTTTGTAAATGTTTTTAAATAGTCTTATGAAATTGTTATGAAATTGTTTGTAATGTACTAAATTGTTGTGATCTGTGGCGCTGTCTTGGCCAGGACTCCCTTGAAAAAGAGATTAGTAATCTCAACGGGATTTTCCTGGTTAAATAAAGGTTTAATAATTAGCATGGTATTATGGTACAGACTCCCATAGTGTCAGATACAGACACAACGTCAAAGTGGCTGACTTGAAAGGTAATGTCTTGGTTATAACCTTGATTCCCTAAAATTAGGGAATGAGACTGATTACTTACTATTAAGGGAATGATAGATGCACTCTCCACCCTTCAGTTGAAAATCCTGGTGCTATGCTCTAGTTTATATGCCTGCAATGATGTGTGCATAACCGTACGTTTCCACTGGTGTGTGGTGAGTGAAACGAAGCAGGCATTTTCAATTCAATCCAATGAGAATTTACCTTGCGTGCACGGTGCTCCGCTCACATTGGAATGAATTGAAAACAACCACTTTGCTTCGCTCACCATGCACCAGTGGACATGTACGGTAAAGAGTGGAGCACCAAGCTTCATCTGTCAATAACATTTTAAAAGGGTTCAATGATCGTCACTTTAGCTACTGACGCATGTCACATTCCCTCCTTTCATGAATTCACCTGCCCATATAATCTTTGAGTGATAAAGGGTAAACAAATGTGGCTTGCCGTCTGCAAAGGAGGGGCTCGAGGATGAGCTCAACTTTTTTTATGGCAAACCTATAAATAGCAGCACAAATCAACGCAACCTAACTCTATACCCTAAAACTTAAACAAACTAGCCCTAGTCTTCCATATTTGATATAAAAGAGGGAAAGGGTCTGAGTCAGACAAATGGAAAAATTTAGTAATGATTATACTGCAATTCCAAACCCAAGTACAGAATGAAAACTATATTTTGAAAACAAAACCAACTCCAAAAAAAAACAAATATTTTACTGTTCTCATTCAACCACAAAAATGTATGAACCATTAGTGAACACTGTTTGGTGGTTTGTCAGAAGTTTGCAGTGAGAGCTGTCAGTGCGGTCTAAGATTGAACCCCTCATTAACTGAAGGAGGCCAGAGTTTGAGAAACCTCAAGGGCTCAAACTCTCTCTTAAAATAAACCTGAAACCAAATATATAGATTATTTGATTATTAAGGATGATATTTTTTTTTTTACTGTGTGCCAATTGGGTAAAACGTGGCTTCAGAGGTTCAGGCATGAACTTGAAATTTCTCTTTATCATGGAGCAAAAACTGTGTAACAATTTCTCCCACAGCGTAGCATTATAACTGACCAACTACATGTTTACCCTACTTTTAGAAATGTCTACGTTTTCTAAGTCATTTTGAGCCACACTTAGCGATATACGTAAGTTGAAAAAAAGTTGAAATGAACTATTCAAATAAGCAGATATGAGATGTGACAACTAATAGAGTGAAGTTAGTGGATCTCACATGATCCGTCTCCTGTGAGATACTAGGGTGCTTCTTAAACGGAAGGCTGCAGTGTAGTTAGGCTGTGTCCTTCCTAGACCAGTCCTTCAGAGACTGTAGACTAGACTCCTCTTCAGGATTCAGCACTAGAATGAGATGTTCGGTGCATGGTGAACCATAAGCTTCGAACTTTGTTTAGAAAATCAATATACTTCAGAAAACAAGAAATAGGTCCTTAATCTCTTAAATAAAACAGGCATTTATTGGACTATCTTCTTGTACACACAGCAGGCACTGTATTAAGCAGCACATCATCTAATCAAATAAACAACGTTTCTGGTTCTTATATGCAAAATTCAAACCTTTTGTAATAAAGAAAGCAAACATAGCACGATCTTCCATGACAGAGTCCGAGTTGAGGGGCTGGGTCGGACTCAAGACCGAGTCAAAACAGGCAGAGTCAAGTCTGAGTCTGAATGAATCTGTTCATGAATCTGAATTAAATTTGTAACCGTGAACACAACATCAATATTTTAAGCTTATTTTAAACTTCACAACTATGAAAAAACTGTTTGTCAATAGAAATGTAACAAAAACACCTCTCATATATACATTTTGCCTTTCATATATACATTGTATAATTAGTATCCTGCTGAACAGACTTCTAAGTGGTTTCAGAATGAAAGTATATGCTTTAGGTGTATGAAGACAAAACTGCCCTTTAACACATTTCTTATTGCATTCTGTTGACATTTCTATTATTTGTTGCTTTTTCCCCTCCACTCAAACATAGACTATAGAAAGTGAAAGCTGAGTTAGTTATTACAGCCAAGGTTATGTTTAAAATTTTAATTTAGTTTTTATTTCTACTTACATTTTTTGAAGTTCAAATTTGTTCTCTATCTGCTGACTGATTTGGGAAAATACAGTGCATACAGAGTCAACACAGTTGTGTAACAAGTTCAAGTTCGGAGATGGAAGGGAGGAGATGGAGAGCAGTGATGCAGTCAAGTAAGGCTCTTTATTTCTCTGCCTTCAACACTCAGCGTGCACTCTTCTCGGAGCTTTTCTCAGTTCAATCAGATCAGTGTCACACAAACTTTGTCGACATAAACTTCTGAAAAGCCCACTGATAATACAATTCCAATTCTGAAAAAGTTGGGACAATATGAAAAATGCTAATAAAACAAAAATGTGTCATTTGTATATTGTATTCACCCTTTACTATTCCTTCTGAATTTCATTGTTTTATTTTTAAATGTACAGTAATTTTAAATCAGATGATTGCAACATGCTCTGAAAAAGTTGGGACAGTCAAGTGTTTACCACTGTAAAACATCACCATTTCTTCTTCACGTATTAAGCAATTGGGCACTGAAGACAAGTTTGTTAAGTTTAGAAAGTGGAATTTTCTTCAGCTGTTGTACAGGGTCTTTGTTGCTTTATGGTATGCTTCATAATGCGCCACACATTCTAAATTGGAGACAGGTCAGCACTGCAGGCAGGCCAATCTAGCACCCGCAATCTCTGCTTACACAGCCATGCACTTGAAATCCGGGCAGCATGTGGTTTGAGGTTGTCCTGCTGGAAAATACTGGGACGTCCCAGCAAATGACAGTGCTGGATGGCAGTATATGTTGCTCCAAAATGTGTACATATATGTCTGCATTCATGGTGTTCTCACAGATGTGTGAGTTATCCATGCCATGGGCACTGACACACCCCTGGCCCATACAGACACTGGCTTTTTGACCTGACGTAACGACTTGTTTTTCAAAAACGTTTTGAAATGTGGACTCTTTGGACCAAAAAATACAGTTACACTGTTCAACTTTCCATCTAAGATGAGACCGAGCCCAGAGAAGTCAGCAGCGCTTCTGGACAGTGTTGATGTATGACTTCTGCTTTACATAGTAAAGTCTTAACTTACATCTGTGGTTGCAGCGGCGAGTGGTGTTGACTAACAAAGGTTTAGTAAAGTTATACCAATCCCATGTTCATGATATACATTACAGATGAATGATGTTTTTTAAGGCAGTGACGTCTGAAGAATCGGAGATTACTTGATTCAGAAATGCTTTTTGTCTTCCCCTTTACACATCAAGATTTCACATATTCCTTAAATCTTTTAACTATATTGTGCACTGTAGAGGGTGAAATGCCCCAAATCCTTCCAATTTGTCTTTGGTGAACATTGTTCTGAAAGTGCTGGATTATTTGCTGAAGCATCTGTTGGCAAATTGACAATTCTTGAACAATCCTTACTCTTGAAGGACTAGGCTGTTTTTGGAGGCTCTTTATATACTTTGACCTGATTGCCTCACCTGTTTAAAATTGCCTGTTTCCCATCGCCTTATTATTTGAGCTTGTCAAATTGTTATTAGTCTTAAATTGCCCCTGTCCCAACTTTTTTGGAGTGTGTTGCTGATATAAATTTACTGTACATTTTCAAAAAACAATGAAGTTCACAAGGAAAAACATAATATAATGTTTAATTTTAGTGCTTTCAACAAAGCAAAGGGTGAATATAATTTACAGAAGTTTTTATTCGCATTTTTCATACTGTCCCAACTTTTTCAAAATTGGGGTCGTACAACTCTGCAATAAACTGAATGACATCTGTGATAATATTATTTTATTTGTTTCCCTGTCTCAACCTCGGGACTCCTATCCTGAAGTCACCAGAACCGGCTGGATCCAGCACCATTCCTGCTTCGTGTTGGACTCCTCTGCTACGTGTTGCTGAATGATGATGACTAAATGCAGCCGGTGCCAGACAAACATCACTTCAGTCTATTATGATGGACTTCAGAGGATGAACTGATGCCAACTCAAACCATAAGACATGTGACACATCATATGCCATTGCTTGAACCTTGGACTCAGGATAGACCTCACCGAAATTACCGGCCGGTTGACCAGCGATGCACCAACAACTGATCTCTGCCTGCATCATCTCGGTCTAACGATGTACTACTTTTCTCCATTAACCAATATCTTATGGAGTTTTGTGTTCCTTGCCTCACCTTCGGCTTGCTCATTGGGGTTATAAATACAATTATTATTGAATTATTTATTTTTAAACACAATTTACAATTGTATTCAAATTGCACAATGATGATTCTAAGACTTTATAGATATTAGAGTTTAATTTTCTGTTAATGCCTGATCTTCTATAAAGCTGCTTTGAAACGATGTGTGTTGTGAAAGGTGTTATATAAATAAAAATGACTTGACTTGACTGATCAACTTATTGCAGCAAGATCCTCCAAGTCAGCAACGACCTTCGCCAGTTTTGCTGACATGCTGGACAGTTGATGCTGAATCTCTCCCGCCACACTGAGTACCTGGTCTGCTGCCCAGTCTGGGGTATCAGCTTGAGCACGTAAGTGTCTTTTAATGTCTCCAGAGCCCGAGAATTTTGAATTCTTTGACATATTGTCTTCATAGAACAGTTAGGGGACAGGGTGTAATCTCACTGGTTATGTCACAAAAAGTATTAAAAACTAACAATGTGCGCAGTGCTCGCCTTTCACACATCCGACCCTCGCATGGCACCATGTGAATACCGAGATGTGATTTTCAAAGTTTCCACTACTTTTAACTTGACAGCGCATCCAAAAATTGGCGTTTATGACAATGAATATCAGTGTGAGGGACTCGACATGGAGGCGAAGGTAGAATCCAAATGCAGGAAGTTTGTTTACAATCAGCATACAAATCCAAAACACAACGCAGGGACATAGTCCTGAAGCAGTCAAAGTAGTTGTTAACAGGTAATCAGTCCAACCAGACAAACAGAGCAAAACAGTAATCCAAAATCGGTAATCCAGTAAAGCAGGCACAATGGTCATAACAAGTAGGCAATGAAACAGACAATGAGAATAATGCTTGGTAAGGCAGTGAAACTGGCAATACTTTGCAAAGTACACAATGGAAAAGCATGGCTAGGCCTATTTATATGGTTCAAACAGGAAGTCACCATAGAAGAAATGGTCAGTGTCAGTATTCGGGAGAGGACTCCCGCTGGCAGCCGGCTGAAAGAATACCAGCCTCATTCGTTACAACCAGTGAGATGGTCCAAGTGTGTCCATCTGAGGCACGCATATGTAAATAGAGTGACAATTAAGAATAGTGCAGATGGAACTCAAGAACACATAGTGTGAGAACTGGACACATTGAAAACTCGATGCAAACCAAATTGCTGTCAACTGTAGGCTTGTTCAAAGATACGAGTATAAAACAATCAATACTTGAGATCTTAAGCCACTTTTTGAATTGTCTAATCAATGCTTTATTTATCTGCCACAATAATGCAATTTATTTTAAACTGAATTTCAATCCATATTATATATTTATTAAGATATTATACATATTATATTTATAAATATTTGAAATATTCTACATTATTTATATGAATTATCTTTATTTGGGGGCCATTCACCGCAAAAAATGAAGCATGTGATTAAATGCAAATAATTAGATTAATTCATCGGCATGCCATATAATTAATTTGATAAAACATTTTTATCGATTTGCAGCCCTAATTTTTTATATCCTCAGATAAAATGTAATAATTTTTCTATATGTCCAATTTGACAATTTTTTTGACTCCAGAGAAACTGAATAATCTCATCAGAGCATCCTGACCTTGTTCGTGCTCAACCCTTTTCTTACGTGCTCAACCCTTTCATCTTATGACTCTAAACTTTTCAGGTAATGTTACAACTACTCATTAAAGGAAATAGCCAGTGCAAAATTAACCAGCATTTTCAAACAGTGCAGGTAATTTTCTGAAAAAGTCTATATGTTTGAAAGCGAATATTGTAATATGACTGAATCTACCTAATTACATAAAGTTACACCAACAAAAGTAACTTTTTAAGATTAGATCAGTTAGAAATAGACCCTTACTGTAAAAATTACATTACTCCTTTTTTGCATGCTGTACAAAATCTGAAGCCTTCTGGAAAATGAAATTAGTAAATTCTATGTGGTCCCTCTTGTTTTACCCCAATATTGATTAAAGCACCATAAAGTTGATTCTGTATTTATTTATTTTTTTCATATAAAAATATATATCTTATATATCTTCTCTCTCCTCACTGTTGAAATGGTTGCCTCTAAGCCAGGGGTTTCCAGGTAGTTACTTGGCTGTTACTGAGGTTATCTGGGTGGCTGCTGGAATGGTCTGGGTGGTTGCTAGGGTGTTGCTAGGGTGTTGTTAGGATGTTCTGAGTGGTTGTTAAGTGTTCTGGGTGTCAACAGTAGGTAATTGCTTTCTAGACAGCAGTTGTTAGCAGAGGTGGGTAGTAACATGTTACATTTACTCCGTTACATTTTCTTGAGTAACTTTTGGTGGAAAATGTTACTTTTAGAGTAGGTTTAAAAGTGGGTACTTTTTACTCTCACTCAAGTACATTTCTAATGCATTTTTTTTACTTATACTTCTTTACAATGTGTGGCATTACTGTCATTACATAACTGGGTTTAATTTGAATGAATGTGTAATTTATTGAGAGATTATTGAATGGGACTTTTATGAGAGTGGAATTTCACAGCTGCGTGTGGTGAGATGCTCCCACTTGAGTGATGAGACTGTCACTCAATTCATTGGTGCAGCAAAATCAAACTCTTCAAAGTGAAACACTTTCTTCGCTCCACACAGTGGACATACATATATAATGTAGAGCCCTGAAAGAGCCCTTAAAGTGTTAGTTCACCCAAAAATTACAGTTCTCATTATTCACTCACACTAATGCAACCCCAGATGTGTATGACTTTCTTTCTTCTGCTGAACTCAACTGAAGAATTTCTCAGCTCTGTAGGTCCATACAATGCAAGTGAATGGGTGGCAACATTTTAAAGCTAAACAAACAAAGTTTCATAAAAGTCAGCATAAAAGTTATCCATAAGACTTCAGTGGTTAAATCAGTATCTTCAGAAGCGATGTGATAGGTGTGGGAGAGAAAAAGAGAAACAGATCACTTTCACATTCTTCTTCTTGTGTTTTTTGGTGATTCTGTATATCACCCCCTGTTGTCTAGCAAATATTGATCTGTTTCTCTCCCACTCCTATCATATAACTTCTGAAGACATGGATTAAACCACTGGAGTCTTATGGATTATTTTTATACTGCCTTTATGTGCTTTTTGGATTATCAAAATTTTGGCCTACAGAGCTAACATATTCTTTTTAAAATCTGAATTTCTGCAGAAGACAGGAAGTCAAACACATCTGGGATGGCATTAATGTGAGTAAATGATGAGAGAATTTAAATTTTTGGGTAAACTATCTCTTTAAAGTGATAGCTCAGCTATAATATAATTTCCCTGTCGCTGTCTCGACGTTGTGTCGGAGAAGCGACACTAGGGGTCTCTCTTGAGTGCCGAATATGCCTCTGATCAATGAAAAAGGCCAATGAGAAGTTGGCAGACAGTATTTGCATACCCCACCCCCAGACATACGGGTATAAAGGCGAGGAAATACGTCGAGTTCATTCAGAAATTTTCTTCGGAGCTGATGGTTGTGTATGCAGTCAGCTGCGAGTTACACACCCGTTCCTGTTCCTCTGACGCTGCCTGTTGTTGGATCTAAGGCTCAATACAGCTGCTTTCTCCTTCTCTGCACAGCAGTGCAGTTTGCCCGTGGGCGCTTCGACAGTGCAGTTAAAGGAGTTATTTTTTCTAAATGAGCAAATACACAGCTGGCGTTGAACGTCCTTTTCAGGACGCGTCTTTTTAAAGACGTGATTCCACCTCTGTGTAGTTTCTGGATGCGGTTGATTTCTCCCCACCTCTGACGGTCATAAAAGCTGCCTTGCGTGCCTGGGCTGCGATTACACAGCATTGCGGTCACGGCTTTCTTTTGTCATGAAGAAAGCCACTTCAGCCGCCACCCGCGCCTCGCCTCCTTCCTACGGGATTGGGGCAGGCGCTGCGGGTGATGAAGGCGATTTGGGGACAATGACGGGCTCTGTTCGCCGGGTAAATCCCCTCGAACCACCCACCTCCCCGACACGCTTGCTTGCTTCCGTCCGAGCTCGGGATGAGTGATTGGTTATTGCTCTATCTGAGCTGGCGGCCAGATATAATTTTTCAGGCACTCGGACATTTGAACTGCTCTGTCTATGTCCAAATTTGACTCTGTTATGAGCATAAATATATTTGCTAACATATTGGAATTTCTTTTGGCAAATCAGAACATGTAAACCACAAACACACACACACACACACACACACTAGGAAAGTGTGAGAATAGTCGACTAAACGGTAATACAGCTACAAGTTGAAATTGGAAATACTACTTGGTTATATCCCCCCCAACCCCCTTAAAGTTACTATATGTAAGAATTTTCATGTATTAATTGCTTTTTTACTACCAATGTGTAAACGGCTTGTAACACAACTCACTGCCGCCACACCTCAACAGTCCCGGCTCGCTGGATGCGGACCCTCCGCCTCAGCACCACGACGGTTCCCGCGTTCGACGGCCAGGCATACCAGTACGAAGTCCTCCCCTTCGGCATGTCTCTGTCCCCTCGCGTCTTCACGAAAGTCGCAGAGGCAGCCCTTGACCCGCTCCGAGAAGCCGGCATTCGCATACTCAATTGGCTCATTGTGGCCAAATCCTGAGAATTACTATGCGCTCACAGAGACCAGGTGCTCAGACACCTCAGCCATTTGGGGCTTCAGGTCAACTGGGAAAAGTGCAAGCTCGCCCCGGTTCAGAGCATCTCTTTTCTCTGCATTGAGTTAGACTCAGTCTCAATGTCAGCCCTCCTCGACTCAGGTCGCTGCGTGCCACTCACATCCCTGGCAACCTCAATCTGATAGCGGACGCGCTTTCACGACAACGCTTGCCCAGCGGAGAGTGGAGGCTTCACCCCCAGTCGGACCAGCTGATTTGGGAATGGTTCGGCAAGGCCCAGGTAGACCTGTTTGCTTCCCGAGAGACCTCCCACTGCCCGCTCTGGTATGCCCGAACAGAGGCTCCCCTCGGGGCAGATGCACTGGCACATAGCTGGCTCACGGGTATGCACAAGTACGCATTTCCCCCAGTGAGCCTTCTTGCACAGGTGCTGTGCAAGGTCAGGCAAGACGAGGAACAAGTCACACTAGTGGCTCCCTATTGCCCCACCCGGGCCTGGTTCTTGGACCTCCTTACTCCTCGCGATGGCCCCTCCCTGGCGAATTCCCCTGAGGAAAGACCTTCTTTCTCAGGGACAGGGCATGCTCTGGCATCTGCACCCAGACATTTGGAACCTCCACGTCTGGCCCCTGGACGGGACGCGGAAGATGTAGCTGGTCTACCACCTACCGTCGTAGACACGATCAACCAAGCCAGAGCCCCTTCTACCAGGCATCTTTACGCCCTGAAGTGCCGCTTGTTCGCAAATTGGTGTTCTTCCCGGGCCGAAGACCCGCAGAGGTGCGCAGTTAGGTCAGTGCTCTTATTTCTGCAGGGGAGGCTGTCCCCTTCCACCCTAAAGGTGTATGTCGCTGCCATCGCGGCCCACCACGACGCAGTAGACGGCAAGTCTTTGGGTAAGCACGACTTAATAATTAGGTTCCTAAGAGGCGCCCGGAGGTTAATTCCCTCCCGGCCAAGCCTGTTCCCCTCCTGGGATCTCACAGTGGTCCTCACGGGCATTCAGAGACCCCCCTTTGAGCCGCTAGAATCAGTTGGACTCAGGGTCCTCTCTCTAAATGACTGCCCTGCTGATCGCGCTCACCTCCATCAAGAGGTTCGGGGACCTGCAAGCGTTCTCTGTTAGTGACACTTGCCTGGAGTTTGGTCCGGCAGACACTCACGTGTGGGAGTACCATGTCAAAAATAAGCATTTTAAGCATAATGTATCAGCATTTAATTCAGCACATCAAATACAATATGAGTAAAATATTGTTTTTCACAAAAAATGTTATCATTTATTTTATGCACCAAACATTATATTGACATTTAAAAGAGAGAATTTGTAAAGCTTTCTTCGCTAAGTCTCAGGAACTTATGGTAAGATGACATCATAATGTCTTGTAATGAAAAATTAACGAGATCTTTATAATGAAAGAGCAGGCTGCATTTATAATAATATACAGACATATATGTTCACACTTTAAATCTATCTTATAAAATGTATATGTCAGAAATGATTTGTTTGTTTTGTTTTTGTGGGCATTAATGGAATGGAGATTGAGAGATATACCTCAAAAGCCTGTTGTATCATATTTGATACATGGATTTCAAAGGATCTTCAATAAAATCATGTAATAATTTATGATAAGTTGCTTATATTCAGCAAATACTCATTTTAAAATATCAGTAACAATTTAATCATTATTGTCACTTTTACTTTTTTACAAGTTCGGTCTATATGTAAGAACTCACGTGAGCCTTAGACCGCGACCGGGCTACGTGCCCATGGTTCCTACCACATCCGTCAGAGACCAGGTAGTGAACCTGCAACCGCTGCCCCGGGAGGAGGCAGACCCAGCCCCTTTGTTGCTATGTCTGGTACGTGCATTGCGTACCTACTTAGACCTCACGCAGAGCTTTAGACGTTCTGAGCAGCTCTTTGACTGCTTTCGCGGACAGCGGAAAGGGGACGCTGTCTCCAAACAGAGGCTATCCCACTGGGTCGTGGATGCCATTTCATTGGCCTATCCCCCTTTTGCGGGTCCGAGCACGCTAAATAAGGAGTGTTGTGTCCTCTTGGCCAGGGGCAGCTCCCTAGCAGACATATGTAGAGCAGTGGGTTGGGCAACACCTAATACCCTTGCAAGATTTTTACAATCTCAGGGTTGAGTCAGTATCGTCCTGTGTTTTCTCAGGTCTGAGCTAGTAGAACTCAGTAACACGCTGACGGACTAGCCGGGTGGATCGCTTGCACCTAGTGCCCTTTCCCTCGGCCGAGGTAAAACTGTGCGCTTTCTCCCCCAGAAGATTCCGCATATTCGGATCCCTGGATGATTTCTCCCTAGCCCTTGTGGGTCCGCAGTTCAGCGGAGGAACTCACTGACCCAATCCACTGCGGGTACTTAATCTACCCTGTACTGGAATAGGTGCTCCACAGGACAGGACACCTACGTGGACTCCCCCTGTGTGTATTATTCATGGTACGGTCCCCTTACGAGTGGACCGCGTCTCCCTTAGGCAGTCCCGGCGGCCCTCTTATACTTATAAATAATAATTTATGATAAGTTGCTTCTATTCAGCAAATACTCATTTTAAAATATCAGTAACAATTTAATCATTATTGTCACTTTTACTTTTTTTAAATAAGCTGTCATTTATCCCAACATATGTTACTTTTCGCTCAAGTTTGCTGGCATTTTAAATATATCGATATAAACATTGAAACCACTTATTTCACAAATAACCACTAGATGGATCCATAAACATCTGAAACTTACATACTATAGGTTGTTTGGCTCGTCGGCTTGAACAGAGAGTGAAACAGGAGCCATCAAGCATTGTGTATCATATTTGATACAGAGATTTATAGGGTTAAAAGTTATATTAAAATGGAATTTCTTATATTAAGACATTTATTATAGATATACTGTATGTTAGTGTGATTTGAACAGGAGGGAATGACAGATCATTGTGAAATTCTGCAAGTTAAAATACATTTACAGATATAAAAAATACAGCTTTTACTATTTAATAGTTTACTAGTAATAATTTGTTTCTTCAAGAATAGGTATTTCCATGAGTAATGACATTATTTTTGATATCAAGAATGACAATTTTTACAAGTGCAAACCTAGTTACTGACAGCCGCCACTGTGGGGCGGCTGTGGCTCAGGTGGTAGAGCGGGTCAGCTGCTAATTGCAGGGTTGGTGGTTCGAATCCTGGCCCACATGACTCCACATGCCGAAGTGTCCTTGGGCAAGACACTGAACCCCAAGTTGCTCCCAATGGTAGGTTAGTGCCTTGCATGGCAGCTCTGCCACCATTGGTGTATGAATGTGTGTGTGAATGGGTGATTGGGACGCAGTGTAAAGTGCTTTGGTAACCTCTGAGGTTAGAAAAAAGCGCTATATAAGTGCAGACCATTTACCATTTCAATTATTATCCACCCAACAGTTTTATAATGAAATGAATATGACTTTCTCTGTAACATCTCTTGCTCTCTCAAACTACACACTGACACCACAGAGAAACATCTTCATTAGATTACTTTGCAAACAATGCTGTGACAACTAGCTCTCAGTAGTTTAGTGAATGAAATACCTAAAACCCAAAACACAAGACAGTGAGATAATTTCAGTTGAAAGACACATTAATTAGTTTAGTGAAGTCAACCTTTATTTATAGAGCACATTTAAAAACAACAGAAGTTGACACAAAGTGCTTTACAGATCAAACAAACAAAATCTATAAAAACAAATTGATTAAAAAGTTAAATATAAAACTAATAATACAAATACAAAATCATGTATTAATCCACTTCAGCCTATTCAATTATCTATTCAAAAGACACAATAAAAATACGTTTTTAAAGAAGATTTAAAAATGGCTAGTGATGAAGCTGACCTCGCATGGAAAGGCAGACTATTCCAGAGATTAGGACATTCAATAGAAGTTGATCAGAGGATCTGACTGCTCTGGTGGGGGAGTAAGGTGTAGAAGGTCACTGATATATTGGGGTGCAAGACCAGATAGTGCCTTGTAGACAAAAATCTGAATTTTTAAAACAACCCTGAATTTCACTGAAAGCCAATGTAGAGATGCTAAAACTGGGGAAATGTGATCCCTCTTTCTTGACCCTGTTAAAAGCCTACCTGCTGCGTTTTGAACAAGCTGAAGGTGGGATAATGCAGTTTGGGGCAGACCAATGTACAATGAGTTGCAATAGTCTAACCTTGATGAAATACAGCATGGGTTAAACTGTAATTCTGTTAGCTAATTCTGAAAAATAGTCAATATCTCTGTTAGGTTGAGTGGTTTTCTCTTTGTATCAATAATTTTGACTAATCTGTCCTTCACTGCAGCAATACCTCAAAATTTGTTTCCTGTATTTTACACCAGGCTCTTTCTCAAAAAACAGTGTCATTTGTGCCACATTTATGCCCCTGTGACTACAGATATAATGAACAGAATCCTGAACTTAGTCACATTTTTTTATAGATTTTACTCTGTGAAGTGTGGAAAGTAAAATCAATTATTAAAAATGTAAATGGCCAGCAGCCATATCACCCTGCACCTCTAGCCTGGTTGCCCACTAAAGCTAAGCAGCATTGCACCTGTCCAGTACCTGAATGGGAGGCCTCCTGGGGAAAACTGTGGTTGCTGTGGGAAGTGTGTAGTTTGGGAAGCTGTGGTGTCCTAATAAACCCCAACCCTGAATTGAATACATCACATCACTCTCCTCTCCACCAACAGCTGGTGTGTTTTGGGCATTCTGGCGCACTATGGCTGCCGTCGCATCCTCCAGGTGGATGCTGCACTCTGTTGGTTGAGGAGATTCCCCCTATACTATGTAGAGTGTTTTGAGTGTCTGTGTTAATGTACTACAAGTGCTGTATAAATGTAAGGAATTATTATTATTAACAATCACATAGCACTTTATTTGGAACACTATGGTCCTAATAAATTGCTAAGGTGAAGGTACATTTTCTGCTGAGGTAAAAGTCAAGAGAAGTTGGGAGTCGCAACATTTGTATTCTTTAGTAGACAGTTTACATTCTATGTGGTTCACTCATGCATGTCTATTGCATCCGCGAGCATCCTTCTATTAACTTTTATACCGTTGGGCAATTTAAAAAAGTTGCTTTTGTTGATCAATTATGTGAATATTGAGGGGGATGTATATCTCAATACATATGGTGGTTACAGCTCTGGTTTGAGGTTGGAAAAAAGGATTTCTTGAAAGTTCAGCAGTGGTCAATTGTGACAGCCAAAAGTCAAAGTGAAATATCCAGGCACAAATGTAACAGTTTCCTGCTGTATCTTGCTCTCTTCATGTCTTCATTTATGCAGTTGTCAGGAGTCTACACAACACAGAGGCAGGAGTTTTTACAGTCTCCTGCAGACACATGGGTGTTCATCCAAGAAGAGGCAGTCACCATATGCCACACATAGTAATAATGCACAAGGCTAACACAGTTACAATGCTAATGAGTGGTAATATGAGAGTGATGAGACATGGAGCACTCAGTCACTCCTAGAATAAAGAAGCTTGTTTCCCCTGAATTACTTTTACAAGCACTGTATCAAAATGCTGCTCAGACCAGGGTACAAATTCTGAGTTTTGAGGAAGGAAGAAGAAAAAAACTGAATGAGATTGGGGTTCTTAAAAAGCACATATATAAACAGTTTGAATTTTAGATATTACAATTGGAAAGTTTCAACAATATTTAGAATGTGTATTTGTACCTGAAGACAAAGAGATGCAAGTAACAGTCCATTATGATCAGTATTGACGATACTTTTTCAGTGTTTAAAATATATATATACATTTATTAAAAAAAAATATTAAAGCTGGATTACACTACATGACTAAACACAATCTGAACAGATTTGATCTCTATTACACATTTACCCACTATATAAGTGGCTACAGAAAAAAAAATGGGCATCACACACACATCAGTCAAATGACTTGCAGTTCAGTCATGAATCTCTACATGGCGCAAGCTTATAGGTTCTTTTATGCCCTCTCTTTGTCTAACATTTGCATTTCTCAGTTTTGCAGATAAGCCAGTTTCACTTTAGCACACTGCAAGAGTTTTTCTTTGAAACCTCCTATTTGCCAGGATCACCTGTCTTGATCTGCTACAAGAGGATTGTATGTATGTCTAATTGTGCAGCAGCAGCAGCATGTTCACATGCTAACACAGTATGTCTGTGTATGTTCTAGCTGTAGCAATTCTTCCTACTTGCTCTGCAGCAGCAGCAGCAGCAGCAGCAGCAGTGTATCAGATCAAGTCCACCAAGACCAAATCCTGAGGATCACACAGTACCCAACAGTCAAGTCGATCCTATCCGATCACAAACTCATGCAGAATCACACGCCCTCCCATTATAGCAGATGCATAACAGATGTAAACAAACATGGATGTATATACTGGCTGCTGTTTTTATTGATTGTTAAGTCGTGAAAAAAAATTTGGGTGATGTCTTGGTTGGAAAGATAGAGGTTTTGATGCAAGGTGAGTGGCATTAAAAGTGAAGCTCCACAAAGCTCTGCTTGTATTCCATCTCTATTTTTTTTAGCTTTGTGGCCACAGTGTGACTTCATATTTGAGTCATGGGCATTATTCTAGATTTCCTCTGTAGTCGGCTTTTAAATATTACACATGTTTCATATGCTTTGACTGGATGGAATCATAGTCTAATAATAAGTAATCAAGAGTCTGAGTCTGGGCCCATCATGAATCTGTACGACTGGCCCAAATATTTCAGACTGGAACAGACTAGCATCGACTAGCACTGGACTCGACCTAACAATAATCGTGGCTAAAATAATGTAGTTCATTCCAAGCCTTCAGATTGTTGCCAAAATACTAGTTGGGTTGCACCAAGGAGGTCTTTAATAACTACCCATTAGTATTCCAATTAATCGGAATGACAGCTGCCTGGCTGCCGTGTGCATAAAATATACTATTAAGAGCCCTCTTAAAAAAAATAAAATAAATCTGTCACTGGTAAAACATGTACTATAGGGGGGCGCTACTGAGGTTCACATGGAGTAGACGTGTTTCATCAAGCTCCTCCACGGCAAGTTTTTTAAGTTGATGGAATTCGTTGCCGTCTTACTATTTTATTTTACTATTTATTTCTTTTAAACTTCTACTTAGCTTGTGTCTCTCACCTGATACGTGAAAATGCCTTTAAAACCAGCAAAAGCCTCGAAAAGTTCTGGCCCTCAGCTAACGTTAGCTGTGACGAATCTAATCTCGCCGCTAGTTATGCTTCTACCGACGATATGCCATTGATGTTGGAAAAGATATGGAACAAGATTCTTGCAACCATAAATGAAAGGTTTGAAGAAGATTTTCGATCTCTACAGACATCGGTACGGGAAATTGCGGAGAAAATGGAGACAGTCGAGGGTCAGACTCGGGACCACGAGGACCACATATGCTCTCTCGAAGCGGCTATGTCAGATTTACAGAAGACGAATAATGCTCTGCAAATGAAGGTCAACGACTTAGAAGGGTGATCGCGACGCAACAATATAAAAATAATTGGTATTCCTGAAGGGAGGAGAAAGGAAGACCCACTGAGTTTGTTGCAGCGTTGATCCCAAAACTACTGGGCGAGACTCACTTTCAGGTACCGCTGGTCATTGACCGAGCTCACCGGGCTCTCAAGCCAAGGCCGTCAGATGGGGAGAGGCCCCGCATCATCACTGCACGAGTGCATTTCTTTCAAGAAAAGGAATTAATCCTTCGACTTCGCCGAGATCGCACCCTGGAGTATAACGGACACAAGGTATATATCTTTCCAGACTATACTGCAGAAGTGATGGAACAGCGAAGAGCATTCGGTGAGGTGATGCGTGACATGAGAGAGTTAAAAGTTGCACACAGTCTCCGATTTCCTGCGCGCCTCCGTGTTCAGCACAACGGACAGTTCAAGACCTTCACTGACCCTGCAGAGGCTACGAAATTTGTGGAGACCAGGCTGAGGAAAGAGTAGATAAATATGCCCAACACTGGTATCACTCTTGAAATGTAATTTATTAATTTTTATCTGATAAAAAAGGAGAAATTGCATATTTTCATTATCCTTTTGTACTGCCTGCAGATATGCTATTTTTGTTATGTTTTTGTTTTATTAAGAGTGTTTACAAAACGCATATATATATACACAGCGCTACCGTTAACTGTTCTAGAACTTGAAATGTTTATTACTTGGATGTGGAGTTGAGCGGGATCGAAGTGACTGGAGCTGGATCCCCCTACTACTTACGTGCGAGTGGTGTTCTCGGGTTCGAAAGGGGACAAAGTGCTTCAATTCAGGGAAGCCAGATGTGGGAGGAGGGGGGTTGACACTTTGTTCTAAGTCTGAATGTCGATGGGTGTTTTATGTTTTTTTTTTTTTTTTGTCGTTGTCGTTTGCCTCATTTCAATATCCCACTCTTTAACTGTTACGGAGGTTGATGACTAATATGAATGGGGAAGCTATTACATTGGCCTCTTGGAATGTTAGGGGCCTTGGCCATATAATTAAAAGAAGTAGAGTGTTTGCACATTTGAAATCACTTAAGGCGGATATAATATTTCTCAAGGAAACTCACCTTAATGTAAATCATCAAGGCAGACTCAGGACCAGCTGGATATCTCAAGTTTACCAGGCCCCATTCAATGCCAAAGCTAGAGGTGTAGCCATTATTTTCCGAAAGAATGTTAATTTTCGATTTTCATCCATGGTTGCGGATCCTCATGGTAGATATATAATGGTATCTGGACATATCAATTCTCTTCCCATAACTTTGCTTAATATTTATGGCCCCAATTTTGATGACTCAGAATTTTTTCGCAAAATCTTTAATGTAATTCCAGACGCAAATTCTTCAAACGTAATAATAGGTGGTGATTTCAACTGTTACTTAGATCCTTCTATGGACAGACTTTCCTCAAAACCACCACCCACAATTACCTCCATACAAAACTCTTCAAAACGTCTAGAAATAATCTAGAAACATGGTTGATATCTGGAGGCTACATCATCCGACAGATAGAGATTATTCATTTTATTCTCATGTCCACAAATCGTACACTAGAATTGATTACTTTTTAGTAACGTCTGAATTGGTTTCTAGTATTAGCAACACTAAATATCATAATATATTAATATCTGATCATAGTCCAGTTACATTTCAACTAGATAGTGTTTTGCCAAAGGAAAACTACAGTTGGCGCTTCAACCCAATGTTAATCCAAGATTCAACTTTTATATCTTATTCAGCTGAAAAAATAGATGAGTTTTTTGCAACTAACGACAATGGAGAGGTTTCAGATTCGACTTTGTGGGAAACATTTAAAGTTGTTATGCGAGGCCATATTATATCATTTGAATCATCCAAAAAACAGGCTTCGAAAAAAACGCCTTCGGAAAATAGAAGAAACGTTACTAGTGCTCGAACAAGCATGTAGGGTGTCACTCTCAAAGTCGGACTATAATAACATTTTAAAATTAAAGTACGAGTATAACTCAATCCTGAATGCGCAAATAAGTAACCTTCTCCTCAAACTCAAGCAGAAGCATTTTGAATTAGGGGATAAACCCGGCAGGTTGCTTGCAAGGCAATTGAGGGGAGAACAAGCTAAGAAGGCGATTCATATGGTAAAATCAAAAGCGGGCAGTTTAATAACTAATCCAAAAGAGATAAATGAATGTTTCATGGACTTTTATTCTGAATTATATACTTCTAAAGTTAAAGATATGGACCCTAATTACGATAGTTTTTTTTCCAAATTGAGTCTTCCTAAACTTAGTGAATTCTCTAGATCTGATCTAGAATCTGAACTCTTAATTGAAGATTTATTAGGGGCAATTCATGCTTTTCCATCTGGGAAAGCTGCAGGCCCTGATGGGTTTGGCTGTGAATTTTTTAAAGCTTTTAGTAAGAGGCTTGCTCCTTATATGCTGAGAATGCTACAAGATTCAATCCAAAGGAAGAAACTTCCTGATTCCCTATATGATGCAAATATTTGTGTCATTTTGAAAAAAGGAAAACTTGAGACTGATCCAGCTAGTTACAGACCCATTGCACACTTAAATTTTGATCAAAAAGTATTGACTAAAATATTGGCTTCCAGGTTAGCACAACACATCTCAACAATTATCGACCCTGACCAAACTGGATTTATTCCAGGAAGGTTTTCATTTTGTAATGTCTGCCTACTTCTTAATATTTTATATTCAGACCGTCAGTTAGCCAACAATTCTGCAGCTATTATTTCACTAGATGCTCAAAAGGCTTTCGAACAGATTGAATGGCCATATATGTTTGAGGCACTAAAACAGTTTGGATTTGGTGACAGATTTATCGACTGGATCAAAATGGTTTATTTCAGTCCATCCTCAACTATTTTGACTAATGGTATTAGATCCAGCTCTTTTAAATTGCACCGGGGTGTGCGACAGGGTGATCCTTTATCACCTCTTCTTTTCAACATCGCGCTTGAGCCATTAGCTGTAGGATTAAGAACTCATCCGCATATTCATGGTATTTCATTGGGGAATGCTGAAAGTCTGGTAAATATTTATGCTGATGATCTTTTACTGTGTGTTACTGATCCTGTGGTCGCTGTCCCTAAAATTTTAGATTACATTGAAACTTTTAGTAAACTTTCAGGATACTCAATAAATTGGAATAAATTTGTACCCCTATCAAATAACTTAAGTGATACCTTTTTGAAGAGTATACCATTTAAAATAGTGGAGGATCACTTTACATATCTTGGCCTGAAAATTCCAAAGAACCCTAAACATTTATTTAAATTAAATTTCTTAGACATGTTTAACAAACTCAAATTAAGCTTCGAAAGTTGGAAACTGCTTCCTTTATCGCTAATTGGCCGTGTGAATGTGATAAAGATGGTTACTCTGCCTAGGTTTCTATATCTCTTTCAAAATCTCCCTATTTATTTGCCAGCAACTTTTTTTAAGCAACTTGATTCAGCTATTCTGTCATTTGTATGGAACTATAAAACACCTCGCATAGCAAAAGCCCACTTGCAAAAACCTACTGATTGTGGCGGCCTCGGCCTTCCTATTTTTAAGCATTAATATTGGGCAGCAAATGCCAGAGCTCTCACCTTTTGGCAAAGGGGTTTCCTGGACAACATGCTACCTGAGACTTGCCCATTGTGGGTTCGCGCGGAGGCTATGTCAGTGCCGGAGTCCTCTCTCCCAACTTTACTTTTTACAGAGTGTAAATCTATCGGCAAAATAGGAAGCTATAATTTTGTATTGAGGAATTCTTTGAAGATTTTGAAGCAGATAAATAAATTCTATAAATTACCGAAGGTCTCACTCAATACTCCAATATCATGCAATCCTTCATTTGAGCCCTCTCAGATTGATGGTGCTTTTGTAGGATGGAGGAGAAAAGGTTTATGCTATATAGGAGACCTTTATATAGATGGAAAATGTGCATCCTTTTCACAACTTAAAAGTAAGTTTGCACTCCCACAGTCTCATTTCTTCCGCTACTTGCAAATTATAAATTATGTAAAGGAAAATATTCCACAGTTTATAGATAAACCCGAAAAACATTATTCACAACCTTTTATCTTCTAATCCTGAAACCAGACAATTAGTATCTTGTTTTGTTCGGGCTTTTGCAACATCTATTTGCACCAACCACCTTAAAGCCGTCTGGTCTACTGAACTGAACGATGAAGTGTCTGATGAGATATGGGAAGAAGGCCTATCGAGAATAAAGAGCTGTAAATTCGAGATACAAATTAATCCAGTTTAAAGTTATACACCGAATTCACTACTCCAAAACTAGATTAAGCAAAATATTTCCCTCCATATCTTCTCAATGTGATAGGTGCGGGATGGCGGAGGGGACATTGGCACATTTATTTTGGTTTTGCCCTAAATTATATGATTTCTGGTCTAAGATTTTTGAATTGTTTTCAAGCGCATATAGAATTAACATTCAACCCGACCACAATCTGGCTATTTTTAGCTATTCTGATGTAATGGATACTATTCCCCGTACTCTTCAGCATGCTCTAACAGTAGGCTTGATTGCGGCCAAAAAAGTAATACTCCTCAATTGGAAAAGTTCACAAGCGCCTTGTTTCCGGAGATGGTTAAGTGAGATGCTTTTTAATATCCAAATGGAACAGTTACATTTTGGGGAGTTCTGCTCACAAAAAAGATTTGAAACCACATGGCGACCTCTCCTGGGACTCTTGGTAGTTTAACATTTATTTTCCTCTCCTGTGGTGAATCTGCTGTTTTATAAAACAAATGAGAATATTGTAATTTATGTGTATTTATCTATTTTTCTTCTCAATAATAATTTTTATATATTTGTGGACTGAGGCAATCGGGATGTTTTTTTTTTTTTTTTGTGTCTTTGTTGTCCTGACTGTTTATGTTTTGTGTTTGTTCAAAACTGTTAATAAAAAGAATAATAATAAAAAAAACATGTACTATAAAACAGAAACTAAATAAAAGAATAAATATTAAGACTAAATACATTTGTGATTTATATGTTGCTTGCAAATGAAAAAAAAAAAAAAAAAAAGTTTTTTGGAATGGTAAAATATTAAATGGAAAAATATTTGTATTGCCTGAAAAATGGTGTGGTTATAGCAACTACCAGCAGGGGCTAACTGGCAGTGTTAATCTCGTCAATGAAATAACTGATGAAGATGTTCATTGACAACGTTTTTTTAATTTTGTCAATGATAAGAGAGTGAAAAAGACACATCATGTCGATAACAAACCCATTTTAAAACATACTGTTGATGAAAATATGAGAAAAAAAATACTGCAAGATATCAACAATGCACTAACACCATTTCATCTATTTATTGAAAAAATAAGTTATTGTATGTTGGGATTTCTTCAATTGATTTGCATGAGCTGAAAGAGTTAAACACCTGTACAATGAATGGGTTAATTACCTCAGTCAAACATATCTGTAACACACTGGACATGGAGACAGTGTTAGGATCCATGTGCAGGAAGTTTTTTTAAAAGAGACACAAGGAAACATCCAAAACAGCAGGCAGAGAGACATAGTAGGCAGATAAATCCACTAAACCAAATAGACAGTCAGGCAAACAAAACAAAAGGGGAATCCAAAAAGCAGTAAATCCAGAAAAAACAGGCAATGGTCATAACACGAATCAAGCAGCAATGGAAAAACACTCGGTAAGGCAGGGTAAACTGACAATATGAACTGCATGGCTATATATACACAAACACACATGTGGTAAACAGGAAATGAGCAGTGAAGAAATGGGTGAATCAGTATTCAGGAGAGGACTCCCTCTGGTGGTTGGTAGGATGGTTAACAACCTCAAATGTTACAGAACTCCCCCCTATTCTATAAACAACTCCTGGTGTTCTTCTGCTTGGACATACCTTTGCTCATGTTGCTGGACGATTAGGATGGGCTTGGTGGAACTCTTGAATCAGGGATGGGTCCAGTATGTCCTTGGCTGTTACCCACAATCTCTCCAGTCCGTAGCCTTCCCAGTCCACCTAGTATTGCATCTGGCTCCCTTGTCGCCTTTAGTCCATGATCTCTCTGAACGTATATGCTCCAATGGAGGCAGAGGCTCAGGATTTGTCATTTCAGGGCCAGACGCCGGGTGGACTGGTTTCAACAAGGACGCGTGGAATGGAGAGATGCGGTAGTTAGCAGGAAGCTCTAATTGGTAAGTAACTGAATTTTTAATGGACCCGCATACATTTGACTGAGATTCCTGCAGGGTATCCACAGCTTGAGATACCTTGTGGATAATCAGACCCTCTGTCCAGGCAGATAGTTGGGGTGAGGGCACCTCCACGGTCAGCCTGAAAGCGTTGCATTCGGACCGCACGCTGTAGCCGGACATGTGCACTGTCCCACACCATCTCACTCTGCCTAATCCAATCGTCCACTGCTGGCACTGTAGATGGATCTCCTGACCAAGGGAACATCGGGGGTTGGTAGCCCAGCACGCATTGGAAGGGGGTTAGCCTCGTAGAGGTATGAGTGAGGGAATTCTGTGCTTATTCAGCCCAGGGCAAGAAGTCGCTCCACTTCACCTGTTCACAGCTACAGTAGCTCCGAAGATATCTGCTAATCTCCTGGTTTAGACATTCCACTGGTCCATTGGCTTGGGAGTGATAGCCTGAGGTGAAACTCACATTGATGTCCAGTTGCTTACGTAATGCCAGCCAAACTCGGGATGTGAACCTCAATCGGGCACAATGTCTTGTAATCTATAGACTCTGAATATTTTGGAATAGAGAATTAGCAGTTTCCATAGCCGTGGGTAAACCCTTGAGGGGGACAAGTCTACATGATTTTGAAAATCAGTCAATAATTACCAGTATGGTGGTGTATCTGTTGGGAGTTTGGCATGTCGGTGACGAAATTAATGGACAGGTGACAGTGGTTGGAGTAATCCCGTGGGCAGTTTCCTGGGGGGTCGTAGATTGTGCACACACTTGACAAGACCTCACATAGTTAGTAACATCACAAATTACAGATGGCCACCAGAAGGAATTACATACCAGAGTGATTGTTTTTGGATGCCAGGTTGTCCGGTGCTCAATGAAGTGTGGACCCATTGGATAGTTCTCAGATATACAGCTTGTGGTACAATGTGCTTGGTTGGGGGGCAGTCAGGTGGTGACAGTTTGTGCGGTTGTGCTCATTGTATTTCTTCCATGATATCCCAACTAATCGGTGCAATGACAGATGGTGGTAAGATTGATCCAGGATTAGGTTGGTTGTGGGGTGGATCATACCTGCGTCAAAGTGCATCTGCTTAACTATTATTGCAGCCGGGGCGGTAAGTGACAGTAAAAGTGAACCTGGTGAAGAATAATGACCATCGGGCTTGATGTGGATTCAGTCTCTTTGCTGCCTTGATGTATTCAAGGTTCTTGTGATCAGTGATCACTTGGAACAGGTGGATTGCCCCCTCTAACCAGTGACACTACTCTTCGCATTCCTTGTTCCCCACATCCTAGTTTTGTTCAGCAGAATTTAACTTTCTGGAGAAAAATGCACAAGGGTAAAACTTGCCTGGGGTTCCATGATTTTGTGACAGGACCGCTCCAATCCCACAATCAGGGGTGTCAAATTCAATGACGAAAGAAAGATTGGTGTCGGGGTGTTTCAGTATAGGAGCGGTCTTGAAGCTTGACTTGAGGGAGACGAAGGCTTTGTATGCATTATCGTTCCATTGCAACTTATTGGGTTTTCCCTTGAGCAATGACATGAGTGGTACTGCAATGATACTGTAGTTTCAGATGAAATGGCGGTAGAAAGTGGCTAAGCCCAGAAACTGCTGTAGTTCTTTGATTTTGGAAGGTCGACACCATTCGGTAACTGCTTTTATTTTAGAGCCATCCATTTCTACACCTTGGTGGCTGATATTGTAACCTAGGAACGTGGTATGGGAGATATGAAACTCAAACACTGATTCAGTAGGTCTCTGAAAATCTCATTGAAAAAAGACTTGAAAACAGAGGGGGCAAGTGCACACGGCATGCCCAGATATACATAGCACCCCCCGTGGTGATGAATGCAGTTTTCCACTTGTCTCCTTCTCGGATTATGATGAGGTTATAAACACTTAGATCGAGCTTAGTATAAATCTTAACCTCACAAAATTGTTCAAGTGCTGAGGGGATAAGTGGCAGTGGGTAACGGTATTTCAGTTCAGGCCTCAATAGTCAATACATGGACATAAAGCTCCATCCTTTTGCTCCATGAAGAAAAAAAACTTGAGGTGGAGGGACGGATGTAACTGGAGACATGGGCTTCCTCGATGCAAGTTTCCATAGCTAGGGTCTCAGGGTGTGAAAATGGATCAGAGTTCCTTCTCGGTGGAGCTGTATCAGGCAGAAGTTCAATGGCGCAGCCCCATTGACGGTGAGGAGGCAGTTGAGTAGCTTTTACTTTACTAAAAACTTGAATTCTGCATACTCCTCGGGAATCATGATTACTGTTTTGAATTCAGGGCTTTCAATGCTAGTGGTAAGACAAGGCATGGAGACAATGTTCAAGACAGAAACTTGACAATTGCGTGAGCTCACCCTGGTTTCAGGATGTTGTGGATGGCCAGCCAAGGATGAGTTAGGATAGGAGCGTGATTAGGTGAGTTTGACATAGTGAAATGTGATCTCTACAGGCAACAAAAACTGTGAAGGATAGGTGATACAATTTGTGGTACTCACTTTCAGCTTTGATTCATGGGAACTTGATTTCTTGTGTGGGCATGCAGCATTGAGATGACCTGGTTCACCACAGTAATAAGAAAGTTTTTCGTTACATCAACGTTGGCATTCCTCCATAGAAACAAAGGCGTAAACAACTAGCATAGGAGCGGGTGATTCAGTGGATGCCTGTGCCTGTACGGAGACTAGAAGCGGAGTGAAACTGGGGCCGTGGAACATTACGAAGCATGTTATCCAACTTGATAGCCATGCCAATTAAATATGACGGAGTAGAACCCTCACACTTGCATGTCAGTTCCACATTGAGTTCTTGGTGAAGCTCCTCATGGAATGCAGTTTTCAGAGCGACATCATTCCACCCAATTTGAGCCACTAGCTGAACAGAGATATCTTGACCACCCGCTGGATACTCAAAGACTTCGTGGATCTGTTGAACGAAGTAGTCAAACAAGGTCTGGATTTGTGGATCTTTGTCCCAAACACCAGTGGCCCAATCGAGTGCTTTACCGCTAAGCAGAGACATCATAAAAAGGTACATTTCTTGGCGTCTTGATAAAATTATTCAGGTTGGTTAGAGAAATAGACTTTACACTGTCGTAAAAAACCCTGGCATTTCTCAGCAGAACCATCAATCTTGTAAGGAAGAGCAAAGCTTACCGGTTTAGCATGGGGAGCTGGCAGTGAGTGAATGTAGTTAGTCAAACATTTGTTGGCAGCTCGTAGGTTGTTCAGCTGGTCTTGATAACTTTTAAAACCTTTCACTGGTGTGAAAATGTGGCCTAGAGCTGAGATACTTCTGCTGTATCCATGGTAGGCGAAATATTCTGTAATGAACTAGCCATGGAAACGTTATTAGGATCCATGTGCAGGAAGTTTATTAAAAGAGACATGAGCAAACAATCCAAAACAGCAGGCAGAGAGATGTAGTTGTAAAGCAGGCAGATAAATCCAATAAACCAAACAGACAGTCCAACCAGGCAAACAAAACAAAGGGGAATCCAAAAAGCAGTAAATCCAGAAAAAACAGGCATCTGTCATAACATGAATAATGAAACAATTGCAATGGAAACAAGCTCGTATAAGGCAGTGTAAACTGGCAATACTTCGCAATGAAACATGGAACTGCTTGGTTATATATACATTTGGTAAATAGGAAATGAGCAGTGAAGAAATGGGTGAATTCGGGAGAGGGCTCTCTCTGGTGGTTGTTAGCATGGGTAACAACCTCAGATGTTACAATATCCTATATTTGTGACATTTATTAGCTATATCCTTAACATAATCATAATACTACAACTTACATCTGCACAAACAATGAAACGATTTAACTGGTGAACTTGAACTAAAAGTTTGGTTTGATACATATTTTTGTTATTTTGCAAAATATTGTCAACTAAAATGTGTTTTTGGTGACTAAAGTTATATGCCATTTTAGTCTGACTAATTATTCCTCAAATGAATGAATATGACATGAAATATTGTCTAAATAAGACAAAAGACAATTATGAATTTGTTCTTTTTAACATTTTACAAGTTCTATTAAATTCTGTTATTAATGTTTGTAAAAAATTGTACAGCACTTTGGTTACAACATTTGTTGTTTTTAAGTGTGCTTTATAAATAAACTTGACTTGACTTTATAAATAAACTGGACTTGACTTATGACTGAAATAAAGAAACCACATAAGTCATTGTATAATTCACTGGTTTCGATGTTATGCAAACAAAGCTAGAGCATGCAATGAACAAATGTGGTCCAGCTTACCCACAGGTGATGGGCTTCCTCCACTGCTGGGGGTGTTGAGGGTCTGTGTTGGAGAGGGCAGATTCAGGGTGCTGATGACCGAAGGGAAGAGGAAGGGGTAGACTTCCGCTCTATAGCGCCTCATCTGGATGAGCGTGGAACTACAGCGAGACTCCGTTGTTCTGCTCAATGTCTTCATTCCTCAGAGGAGGAGGATCCATCAAAGGCAAGAGAAAGGATTTGGGCTTGATTCTCTGCACAGCAGATATGGTGCACTTCCTCAACCCCATTGGAGAAAAGCCCCAGTATGCCTCTAGCATGTCACCATGAGGGACATCATAACTCTCTCCTCCAAAATAGACCAATCACAGAGCATAACTGGATCTGCTGTCACTCCGCATTATTCTAGAAGTAAAAAAAACAAAGATTTCTGGTCAATAATTGTAAAATCCTTAAAAAATCTTTGAAATGTCTTTCAGGTGCTACACAGAAAAATAATCATCAGATAATAATATATTATATCCTCCAAAGATGTCAAGGATAATTTGTCCTTGCTTGAAGCAGAGATTCAGTGCATTTACTCCAGGCCTGATTAAGTCAAGTCAAGTCAAGTCAATTTTATTTGTATTGCGCCTTTCACAACACACATCGTTTCAAAGCAGCTTTACAGAAGATCAGCATTAACAGACGATAAAACTGTAATGTCTATAAAGTCGATGAATCATCATTGTGCAATTTAGATAAAATACGATTCTTAATCGTGTTTAAAACTAATTAAATAATAATTGTATTAATAACCCCAGTGAGCAGGCTGTAGGCGCCTGTGGCACAAAACTCCATAAGATGTAGATTAATGGAGAAAAATAACCTTGGAAGAAACCAGACTCACTGTGGGGGCCAGTTCCCCTCTGGCTAACATTATGAATGCAATGTAAATATTACTTGTGTATAGTTAAAATCATGGTTTAAAATGATTAAACTAAGTAAGGGTTAAGGGTCAGTGTTTAAACATCGATTGTGTTTGAACTGTAAGATTAATGACCACAGTCTTTGAAGTCCATCTTGATTAATTGCAGAAGTTCACATAGATGCAATTGTCCTTGTTAATTAGCTGATGAAGGCTTTTGTTGGCAATAGTTAGTCTATGTATTCCATTTCAAGATCGTAGTCCATCAATAGACCGAGGTGATGCAGGTTGGAGTTGGCATCAGTTCATCCTCTGAAGTCCATCATAATAGACTGAAGTGATATATGATTGGCACCGGCTGCATTTAGTCATCATCATTCAGCAACATGTAGCAGTGGAGTCCAACACGAAGCAGGAATGGAGCTGGATCCAGCCGGTCCTGGTGACCTCAGGATAGGAGTCCCGAGGTTGAGACAGGGAAACAAATAAAAAAATGTAAGCATCGATGCCATTAAATCTATTGCAGAGTTAGAGATCATGATCACTGTTTCTGGTTTCTGGTTCCGGCAGACCCAACTAAAGCAGCCTAATTGTGGGTTGGAGGATAAGTTAGGTTTATGCCTGGCTAAATAGATGAGTCTTTAGTCTAGACTTAAACAGAGATAGTGTGTATGCATCTCGAACAGTGTTTGGGAGACTAGTCCATAGTTTAGGAGCCAAATATGAAAAGGATCTACCTCCTTTTGTGGATTTTGACATTCTATTGACATTTGTAATTTGATTTTCAAAGGACAGATTGGTATCAAATATAACACCTAAGTTCTTCGCTGTTGAAGATGATGTAACAGTACATCCATCTAGAGTCTGACAATTCCTCATTTACATAGACAAAGTGGTAGCTGTCTGCTAAATATGACCTAAACCATGCTAATGCAACTCCACAAATTCCAACATAATTCTCCAGCCTATTCAAGAGAATGTCGTGATCTATCGTTTCGAATGCAGCACTTAGATCTAAAAGCACTAGAAGAGAAATGCAGCTGCGATCAGATGATAAGAGCAAGTCATTTGTAACTCTGATAAGTGCAGTCTCTGTACTGTGATGAGGCCTAAATCCTAATTGAAATTCTTCATATATACTATTTCTCTGTAGAAATGAACATATTTGGGAGGATACTTCCTTTTCTAGTATTTTTGACATAAACGGGAGATTTGAAATCAGTCTATAATTAGCAAGTTCTCCAGGATCAAGTTGTGGCTTCTTAATAAGCGGTTTGATAACTGCCATTTTAAAGTTTCTTTTGACATGTCCTAAGCATAGCGAGGAGTTAATGATATTAAGAAGAGGTTCTGATATTACAGGAGATACCTCTTTTAAGAGCTTAGTTGGTATAGGATCTAACAAACAAGTTGTGGCTTTTGATGTTTCGATAAGTTTTGTTAGCTCTTCATGACCTATGATAGCGAAGGATTGGAGTTGCACATGAGGAAAATTACTAGACACTGTTTTCTGAGGTGCTATGACAGATGATTGCATAATTCCAATTTTATTTCTGATTATTTAAATTTTATCTGTAAAGAAATTCATGAAGTCATTACTCTTGTGCTGCGACGTAATATCTGGTTCTGTTGAGGCTTTATTCCTAACCAATTTAGCCACAATACTGAATAAACATCTAGGATTGTTGTGGTTATTTTCTATGAGTTTACTAAAATATGCTGACCTGGCAGCTTTGAGTGAGTGTTTGTAGCTACAGATACTATCCTTCCATGCACCATGAAATACTTCTAATTTTGTATTTTTCCACATGCACTCCATTTTCCAATCTGCTATCTTGAGAGCATGAGTGTGATCATTGTACCATGGTGCAGGGCTTATTTCTTTAATTTTCTTTAATCGAAGTGGGGCGACAATATCAAGGGTGCTAGAGAAGACTGCATTTAAATTGTTTGTTTTTCATCAAGTTCTTCTGGGCTTTGGGGTTTATTGAGTGTATGAGATAGATCTGGAAGAGTATTAGTGAAGCTATCTTTAGTGGTCAAAAGAATAGTTCTACCTGAACGATAGCGTGATGTAAATTGAGTAACATTAGTTGATTGCAGCATACAAGAGACGAGGTAATGATCCGAGATGTCATCGCTCTGCTTCAGAATTTCTACATTATCAACATCAACTCCATATGAAAGAATTAAATCTAGCGTATGATTATGATGATGAGTTGGTCCTGTTACATTCTGTCTGACTCTAAGAGAGTTGAGAATATCGATAAATGCTAATCCCAATGTATCATTTTCATTATCTATGTGAATGCTGATGTCACCAACAATTAAGGGTCTATCTACAGTAACTACATGATCTAATAAAAAATTTGCAAATTCACTAAGGAAATCAGAATAAGGCCCGGGTGATCTATACACTGTAGCAAGGGTAAAAGACGACAGAGATTTTTTATTTATATTTGACGGTGTCACATTAAGCATTATTAGTTCAAAAGACTTACATTTATATCCTGTCCTCTGAGTAACACCAAAAACTTCACTGTAAATTGTAGCAACACCTCCTCCTCGACCCTTCAGACGAGGCTCATGTTTATAACAATAACCTGGGGGAGTAGATTCATTTAAACTAATATATTCATCCGGTTTAAGCCAGGTTTCAGTCAAACAGAGTGCATCCAATCTATGATTTGTAATAATTTCATTGACAATTAGTGCTTTGGTAGAAAGAGATCTAATGTTTAGTAGCCCTATTTTTATATGATGTGTATTTTAATTTGTTTGTTTTGTTCAATTTTGACCTTAATAAAAACATTTCTAAATGATTTAGTGAGGGTATTGTGTTTGGTAGTTCGGGGAACAGACACAGTCTCTATGAGATATATAGGTGATACAGTCTCTATGTGTTGTAGTTTATGTGACCTGTGTGATGTCTCAAGGCAGCTAGCAGATGTTCGGATTAACAAGTTTGTCTGCCTCCTGACCTGCGCCCAGTTAGTCAATTACTATCATTATTAAGATTATGAGCCAAATTACTAGAGAGGAGAGCGGCACCTTCCCTGGAGGGATGGAGTCCGTCTCTCTTTAGCAGGTCAGGTCTACCCCAAAAACTCTTCCAATTGTCTATAAATCCTATTTTATTCTTCAGTGACACTAATCTACTATAAACCTCGTCACCACGTCGAGCAGGGAGGGGACTAGAGCATATTACAGTGTCTGACATCGTTTTTGCAAATTTGCACACCTCTTTAACATTATCTTTAGTGATCTCCGACTTGCGAAGCCGGACATCGTTAGTGCCGACATGGATAACAATTTGAGAAAATCTACATTTAGCATTAGCCAGCACTTGTAAATTTGATTTGATGTCAGACGCTCTGGCCCCCGAAATGCAATTAACAATAGTGGCTGGAGTCTCTATTTCCACGTTTCTTACAATAGAATCACCGATAACAAGGGTTCTTTCAATATGATTCTCAGTGGGTGTATCACTGAGTGGGGAGAATTGATTGGAAACCCTAACAGGAACGGGAGAGTATGCCGCCGAGACGTCACCCAAATGCCCTGCTGCAGGGGCTCTATAGCCGGAACCAAAGTGTGTGCGTTGCTCTCTGTACTACTTGCATCCGAAACAGTATCTACCGGCTTCTCTTTCTCACTGACCTCTACTAGCGTTCGGATGCGAGTCTCTAACTCATTAACCTTCTCCGTCAGCCTGACTAATTCCTTACATTTATCACAAGTGAATCCCTCACTGCTGACGGAGGAGGCTATTGTAAACATGTGACATGCAATGCAGGAACAAATAACATGAGCGGATGCCATGACTCACCACAAATTTTGTTGTTCCTGAAAAAACGGGTGCACGCTGAAAAAATGCACGCAGTTTAATCGCGATAAAAATAGAACGCAGATGCAGGTGGAATATGCGCGCAGTTAAATCGCGATAAGAGAATAATACGGGAAGACCCAATGCGTGCTTAAAAATGGCAGATGTTTAAGGATTAAAGGCTGAAAACAGATATATAAGTGATGCTAAAAAAACTAGCAGGCTACAAACACAGACTCTAGCTAGGTGTCAGCAGCAACCGGTAAAATACACGCAGATGAAACAGGAGAAAAGCGGAAAAACCTGAAACGCTGTTAAATGACAAAGGATATAACTATGAATGATGACTATAACGTTGAACGTTTGAAAATAAGCAATGCTAAGCAGGCCACAAACCTGTGTTTAATAAGTGCTATGTGATATACGTAACCATGTGTATTCAGTGGGTAAATGACCAAAAAGCAATGTGTACTGCAAATCGGTAAAAAATAAAACATAAATAAAAATAATTTAATTTGTTTAACAACTTAAAACATCCATTGAACTTGCCACAATTATTGCTGTAATTTTTCAGAGTGTCAATTTGATTTTCTTCATCAGTAATTAAATCCAAGTTTTACCATCCACCTAAAACAATAAAATGTTTGTGCAAGCATCACATCAGGTTTTCTGGATGACTCTTCCCCTAGAAACCATCATTAAGTACAGAATATATCAAACAATTATTCAGTACTTAAGTCTTCACTCTGTCTTTTCTTAAACAATAGAATAACATTCCGATTTGAATGGAATGCAACAAGAGGCAGATTGCTAAAGCTAGCGTGCTAGCTTTACTAGCATCACTTACACTTAGCATATCGTAGCTTTCTTTATGCTTTCTTTCTAAGTGCCGATAAATGTTTGACATGGTCCCAGTCATCTCGGTAACATTGCATTGCAGAATTTACACACTGCTTTGTGTTTTCTTTTGGACGTTTTTTTGCAGATTAACTCTTTGTGGTTTACGTCGGTGTTTCCCAACCTTTTTTCTGCAGTAGCACACTTTTTACGATTAAAAAATCCCATGGCACACCACTGTCCCACATAACCATCATCGATAGTTTTCCTTTTCAAGAACATATCCATGTTTTCTGTCTGTCTTAGTAGCGTGAACTTTTTTTTCGCAGCACACTCACAGAGTGCAGCCTGCAGGTTAATGACGTAATTATCTTTTGACTCCCCCGACAGCGGCACCTGGCTTAAAAAAAAAACATCACTTGTAAACTTCAGTCAATGGTGGTTGTGGTTGATGGAGGATATGTACAAAACTGAGCAACTTTTTCTCCAGTGCACCAAATGAAGATGACGAGAGGGCCGGTAAGCTAACGTTAAGCTAGTTAGGAGCAGTGCAAGATGCTAGTGGCCGTGCAAAACAATGTTGTCTGCAAACCACCGTTCATGTTTATTTATCAAACGTTTTCTTGTAGATCTTCAGCAGCATTCTCTATTGCTCATTGAGTGAATATAAGAATTAGAAGAATTAATGTTAATGAAGAGTATGGTGTAGAGCTGAATCGATTTGTCGATGTTATCGACAACGTCGACAGTAAAAAATTGACGTCGAAGTTTTTCGTTGTCGAATAGTCCATTGATCTTATTTAACGTAACATGAGATAACAATAAACTCTAACGATGACGTGCGAGAGCAGCACTGCAGTTCGCACCTGACATCACCGTCCAGATGCACTCTAAACTTTCCAAACAGCTTCAGGTGATGTAGATCCCAAAGTATTGGGGAATTATACAAAAATATCCAATAAGTAAATACAGAAGCACTCTCATTGTGGAACAAGTGGAGCTGGAGGTCTTTAAAGGAAACACCCTGGCATTACATCTTAAATGCAGATATATTTAATGCACTATGGAAAAGCTGCATATTGCCAATTTTCTTCTCGATAAGAAATGCACAGTAACATATATTATGATTAAATAAGTCGCGTTCCATCGCGTTCTAATCTAGCGGCATTAAGCGTCCACACTCGAGGGATGAGCATCCCCGAGGCAGAGTCTGTCTCAGCCGGGTGCAGTTTCAATCTCTCCTCCTTAGATCGGGACATTCGCGCAACTCATAGAAGAGGCACCGACCACACAGAGAAATGCCAGTTTCTGAGTTTATAGTTATTAACATGAGCTGCTTCTGTATTATTTGAACTTTAATAAAGCTATAACACATTAAAATAACTTCATTTATGATGTAACGCATGTTTCCTTTAAAGAGCTCTGGCTCCGCTTATTCCACAATGAGAGTGCTTCTGAATTTATTGTAATTTTTTTTTTTATAATTCCATAATATTTTGGGGTCTACATAAGATTAAGCTGTGAAAGTTTAGAGTGCATCTGGACTGATCTGTGTAATTCTTCTCCTCCGTCATGCGTGAACTGCAGTGCTGCTCTCACGCTTCATCATTACAGTTTAATGTGATTTCATGTTCCGTTAAATGAGATGAAACGACTATTAGACAATGAAAAATGTTCTCGACAATTTTTTATTTTCGACGTTGCCGATAATGTCGACTAAACATTTCAGCTCTAATGCAAATGATAATATGCTTTTAAACTCACCTGCTTTAGTTGTTTGAATTAATCCAGGTGTCTGTCTTTCAGGTGCTTTATTAAGTTTGATGAGTTTCCTCCTTTCGTCAGAAAATTGTGAAAGCAGCATTTACAAATAGGTTTTTGCTGATCTATGATGTTTCCCTTTTCATCAGCCTCAAATCCAAAGAATTTCAAAAGATGGCTTTTTCCACTTTTCTTTTTGAAAAGATTAAGTTGAGACTCCACAGCAGCAGCTACTTTGCTTGTCGTCATCTTTTGTGAGCGTTTGAAAGTTCCCGACTCTGATTGGGAACCGGGTAGACCCGGTACTCGGTATTCTGGTACCTTCAGAAATTCTAGAATCAAAATTATTTTTTGTTTGAGTACCAACTTGCTACCGGAGTACGGTATATTTGACAACACTACATCAGAGTTGAGAATATCGATAATTGCTAATCCCAGTGTATCATTTTTATTATCTATGTGAATGTTGAAATCAACAATAATAAAAGCTCTTTCCACAGTGACTACTAGATATGACAGTGTTGTATTATACATGAAGAAGAATTTAAATGACATGATCTGAATCTAGGAAAAACCCAACCTTTTTAATCCTGGAATTCTTAAACATCATAAATTAACAGACCAAGCATTAACAATCCTACTGAAGGCCTGTCTTTGCACAATAACATGGTCAAGACATTCTAAACACCATAATTCAAAGCAAAAAGGGTCATTGGTCAGAAAGGCCCCTCAGCATGACCTTCTGAACTTCCAAACAGAGTTAATGCAGACTTTCCTTTGAAAGGTTTCCAAAAGACCATCAGATTTGCACGACTCGAATACTAACACATTTCACCTTAATCCAGGAACATTCTACACAAAGTCACAGCACTTTACCGATTTAACCTTCTAAAATGTACAGAATGCATTTAAATCCACAATTTATACAATTGCTTTGAACTGTGGTAACTTGTATAACTGACAAATTAATGATTATAGACTGATGTACCTCTTTAAAATGTGTGTAATGTTTTATCCATGTTGTATAACCAAGGAATTAACCAGTATGATTTGTAACCAGGGATTTTCATGTTTTGTTACCTACACGTATAATATTCGTGAAAGAATGTAAAATTTTATATGCAAACACTCGCTTGGTTAACAACAAATTTCATGCCTCTTGTACTATTTACATGATATAAAGTTAATGATTAAACATGCACTATTTTAACACTCTGGGGTCGATGGACTTGCTGGCGCGCCCTGCTGGATTTTTTCCGTCATTACAGCGGAAACAACATAAAATTCTCCGTCATTTTGGGGCATACAGATAAGTATAAGACATCATTAGAGACCATAAAGGGTCTAATTTTATTTGTGTACACTCACAATAACAACAAAACCTTGTGCTTTTGTAAAATAAAGAAAATAAAAAGGGTGAGCTGTAAGCAGCCTATGGTTTCGCGAGCATATATCTGAAACACTTCACAAAAATTTAAATCCAACACTTCAAAAAACTGAAATCCAGCCGAGGATACAATTTTGGATGAGTAAGTCATTTCGTTTTAATTAGTTGACATGCTATTTTATATAAACATGTACATATTTTACTAGTGGGACTGTATCAAGAGTTGCCAGCCAGGATTCAGAGTATTGAAATTTTAAATATGTCCTAATAAGCAAGTTTTAGTTACATTTAAATGCTGTTTTGGCTAAAGCAGGTATTTAAATTGTATACTGTATGATATAAATATATGTAATATGATATGGAAATAATATGAACATTTAGATTATATTTTAACTAGTGTTTATGCTGCCTCATTATCATCAACATAGCTTGTGCCTGGAAATATGTGTTGTATGTACAAATATGTATGATTTCTGAAGGATCATGTGACACTGAAGACTGCAGTAATGATGCTGAAAATTCAGCTTTGATCACAAATTACATTTTACAATATATTCAAACTAAAATAGAAAACTGTCTTTTTAATTGTAAAAATAGTTCAAAATATCACTGTTTTTACTGTATTTTGGATCAAATAAATGCAGTCTTGGTGAGCAGAAGAGGCTGCTTTTAAACGGTAGTGTAGGTCTAAAATTAAGTAAAGTCTTTATGTAAAGACAATGTATAGTCAGTTTACTTCTTTTAACTTAAAACTTGATTTTGATCATTACGTCTCCTCGATTACGTCGATTGATAGGCCCAGGGGAGGGGTCTGGGACTATCTTACAAAAGTTCAATAACTATATTGTTTTGTATGAATGAGTGATCAGCATGATTTTCACATCATTTTGTAGCAAAACCTCAAGGCTACAAGATCCAGTTCTCAAAAGGCTTGTGGACAAATGTTTAGTATGCGTTATATGGCCTTATTTCAATGACTTAAAACATTTTTTTTTTTTCAAAAACTATGCATAAACGTTAATTTCTCAAAAATACAAACATGTGCACACATGTTGCTCACAGATTATTGTAGCCCAGTTTGTGCTGAATACAGTGGTATCAGAACTTAGCCATTAATGTATTTTTAAGCAACTGAAAAAAGCACAAATGTCAAGGCATGTCAAAATTTCTCCAGGGCCCAAAACACCCTCAGACCCCAGAGGGTTAAGCAGGAATTTTGTAAAAGAATCTGAAACAAAGGACCCAGTTGACCATGTGATTCTGAAAAGTCACTTCTGATTGGTGCAGGACACCTTTGAGTATGCAGATAATCAGAACATGGACCAGGTGGTCTATATACTGTAGCAAGAGCCAAGAGGATAGAGATTCTTTTTTTTATATCAAATGATGTCACATTAAATAATTAAACTTTTATCCTGACTTCTGAGTAACACCAAGAACATCACTGTAAATCGTAGCAACACTCCCTCCTCGACCCTTCAGGTGAGGCTCATATTAATAACAATAACCTGGGGGAGTAGACTCATTTAAACTAATATATTTATCCGGTTTAAGACTAGTTTCAGTCAAACAGAGTGAATCCAAACTATGATCTGTAATAAGACAACTGCTCAGGCCTAATAAAGAGCCTGAAGTCCACTGAATGCAACATCTGTCTAAACCTGTCAGATCTGATCAACACAGACTAATCCGTCCTGCTTGATGTCTCGGTGTGTCAGCAGGGCCTCTTTGGTGATGCTATTGATGCTTTCAATGAGAGGTTTCAATCGGCTAAAAGCAATTGATGGCTTAAAGACAAGTCCTGCCGAGACAATACAGACAGGATATGTGCTTTAGTACAACTCGTGAATGCCAAACTTCAACAGTGTTCTCTCATCCAACATTCAGGTGTGGGATGCACCAAATCAACTCTCAGAGGTACAGATTTTCCTCACCAAAGATTCATAGAGAACATACACAGAGGCAAAGAACAGAAAGGCTTTTAAAGCAATAAAAGAGTGGTGGATTACTGCCCATAATGGATTTGAGACCCTTGAAATAGACACACAAGACGTTTCCATTCAAGATGGTGACTCAAAGTATCATGTTTCCTACCAAATAATCCTTGTTTGACATCCAGCACAATGATAATATATATATATATATATATATATATATATATATATATATATATATATATATATATATAATTCTGACAGCATGCATTGTATGCTTGCTATATTAACCAGAGCATAAAGGGACTTAAACAAAACCCAATCATGCAAATGAGTCAGCTTTCAAACGAAGGAACATTTCCCGCTTGGAAATTGCAACTTTCTCATTGGTCAATCCAGACTCGAGAGGAGGGATCTCCATCAGAAGTTAAGACACGTCCCACCTCTTACTCTTTCTCTTTCACCTGGCTCTTTCCCTTGACTCTCTTCCCTCTGCTGCTGTTTGTGGGGAACCGGAACCATCCGGTCCAACCCTGAGGCCGGCAGGCCTCAACACCTCAAGCGATGTGCAACTACCTCGACCATAGAGTCAATGAACACCACAGTTCATCCTAATTTCATTCAACATGGAAATTGCTTGCAATCTGAGCACCATCGACTCGAGGAACCATCAAGACGTTCAGTAGCTAACTGAACTTTAGTATAAAAGGTAAACCCATTTGCAACAAACTTTTTAATTAAGAACTTCATGGTCACCTCAAATGTTCAAATGATTATTTTCATAGCTGCATTTCCCATATTCTGTTCCGGTTTTATTTTATTTTCACTTTTCCCTTTCCCATGAGTTTTTCATGTGTATGTTTTTGTTTAGATTAGTTATGTGTTCGTATTTTAGTTAAATATACTTTTGTGTACATTCTTGGGAGTTGATTCTGGTCTGCTTGTAAATCAATGTAAATGTAACAATTCGATCTCAGCTCCATGCAAAGAAAGAGTTATTTTTTGTGGTCACAAAAAATATCCATTATGAGAATTGATAGACAATCAATACTGAGTGTTCGCTGGATGAACAGATAAATTGTTTGTAATATTAATTCAGCTACCTCAAGTTGATTTTATTAACGATCCAAATGTTCATAATTCATTATAACGAGTTATGATTAATATATTCCTGTTTCCCTTTTAAAGATATTTTGACTGTGGTATAGTTTGATAAATAATCTCATCCCTGTTTCAAAAAGATTTAGCTTGAAAGCTATACCTGTATGTGTAATATTATTGTCAATAAGCCATGAGAATAATATTACTCCAATAAGAGAATTAATCATAATTCTCTTATGAAAGCTAATTCCCTACAGTAGAAATGTTGAGCTGATACAAAGAGGCGTTGTATTACGATTTTAATGGTGGAGAATTTTATTCAGACAAATAATCTAGTTATTTGTCATTTATCTAAATTATAACGGCTGTCAAACGCGACTTATTCCATTATAAATTTCCTTACATAGTAATGTAGACATGGGACCATTTAATTTAATTAATTTAATTCCTATCTCACACATGCTGTTTCCCTTACAAATAATGGTAACATACAAGACACTTTAACCCGTGCAGTGTACATTTATCATCCGAAATTCGCTACATATATTGGTGTGAGAATCTGGGCACGTTAACTGATTACTGTTTATTTGTGTATTGTGGAACGTGCTGACGTTCATATGCATCAATGAAATGGTTTTCATTAGTGTTGACCAAGATCACAAATCACTGGTCTTGTTGCTATGGTGAAGGAAGTTCACAGGAAGTCCTAAAGCTCTACAGCAGCCCTACATGCATACAAGTTAAAGCCCTTTACATCAACCGTTAGCTGAATCCGACTAACACTTAGACACTAACACTTAGACCCTCTCTCTCTCTGCCCCTCTCTCTGGTTATACCCTCTGTTTGAGCTCTCTATCAGTTAGGTCGGTCCTTCCCCTTTGGATTTATTTGTGTTTAAATTTATTCCTCCCCTATTTTGTTTTATTTCAGTTATTCACCATTGTTTTAGCCTGAATATCCCTATTCAGCTAAATTTTATTTAATTAAGTTTGAAATGTAATTAAATACATTTATTTACCTTTCCTTTTAGCTTCCTAGAGCTATAAGGACATTTTATTTTTATCTTATTTTAGTTATTTTACCATCACCACCTTCCCTCTCGGTACAGGATTACAGTAGTTCTAGCAACTGTTGTTTCCAGAGAGAACAAGAAATATTTCCTATTGTTTCTGTTTATTGACCTTGAGGTGTTGGGTGTGTCCCTGCTAGCTTAGCTAACAGTCCCTCTAGGATTTATGAGTCTACTGCAGCATCACTCAAAACAGTGACACCTGCTTAGCAACATCTCCTAGCCTAAACTAAATAAGGAAAACCCTCCTTTCTCCCTTTCTCTTTCGGATTTAATCTTATTGTTTTATTTCTGTTTTGTTACCCTCATCATGACCAAACCTGTGAGAACCATCAGTGTTTAAAGTAATCATTTGATGACACATGTAGCCCCATTATTAGCTGGCCCCTGCTTACATCCCATCAACCAAGATACTCCAATCTTTTATTAGTGTTCACCAACATACATTTTTAGCACCCTGACTTACTAGCTGCCCCACATCAGCTATCCACACCTTACACGGCCCACATAGACATTACCCCCACACAGATAGCTTAGCACCTCAGTACGAACTTGCATTTGCCATTTCTCTCTCGTGTTCCCACCATTGTGCCAGCATGCCTCAGACATCCAACCCTGAGCCTCAAAGGGCTGACCAGCACCATCCTCAGCAGTTATATGTGGAGAATATCCTGGTGTACTCTGACTTGAGAAAAGCCATCCTGCAACAGGTCGGCCAGACAACCGAGCAGCAGCGTCAATGCTTCCGCTCTATTACCATTGGCGGACAAGGCCGCCCGCACAGCCCCGGGACGCCTGTAGGAGGTGGTTGCTGGCTAAGCAATGCGATGTTAAGAGCTGTCATCGAACTGGTGGTACTGGAGCAGTTCATTGCTCGACTTCCAAGAGGGACGGTGGAGTGGTTCTAGTGCCACCGTCTGGCATCACTCAAAAACGGCAATACAGCTGGCAGAGGATCACATGGCAGCGTATTCGGAGCCGGTGAGCTCGAGATCCTTCTCTTTACTCTCGCTCTCTCTCTCTCTCCCCCTGCATTCCGTCCTGTCCCTCCTCCTCAGAAACCGGCTCCTCGATTTCGGGGATTGCACTTCCTGCCAGTTTCCTATACCCCTCTCCGCTCTTACTCCCAGAGTGGTGAACCCGCTCATGGCCATGGAGCCTAGGCCAGTCTGTTATGGCTGCGGGGAGTCCAGGTATTTCCGGGATCAGTGCCCGCTGATGTAGGTGGGCACATTGGTTCAGGTCCCCAACGTGCCACAGGCCGCCCCCGATTGAGCTGGAATATACCGCATACCTGTGAGTATATGTACATACCAGGCCTTGGTGGATTCACGTTTCAGCCAAACCACCATCTATCAATGCCTGTTTCAAGACGAGGCTTTGGGTGCTAGTCACAAGGTGAAGGTAAGGTGTGTGCATGAGGATATCCATGGTTATCTGGTAGTGACCATGACGATTCAATATCAGGGACAAAAGCATAGTGTCGAGGCTGAGGTTAGTTTGTGCCTCACCCATCTACAAATTGGGCAGCGTTTTCCACTTTATGAAGGAAAATTTGTGCAGATGGGTCCTGCAACAGAACATCTCGGTGTGGAGTTTGTGATGCGCTGGCTGGGGAGGCGGAGCCAGGGCCATCTACATCAGCTCTGCGTCAGGATGACGTAAGGGAGGGAGAAGTCTTGGCTTCCCCAGCCCTTAAAGGATTCCCCACTGGGGATTTCTCTCTGGAGGAGATGCGAGATGAGACTCTTATTCTAATATATAATCTCCCGAATGAGGATTCCGAAAGAAATCCTAACCGATCAAGGCAGTATTTTTAGTTCACGTACACTATGTGAGTTGTACGAATTATTGGGTATTAAATAAATTCAGATAAGCGTGTATCACCTGCAAACGGACGTCTTGGTCAAACGGTTTAATAAAACCCTGAAAAACATGATTCGTATGTTCGGGCACGAAGATGCTCGGAATTGTAATAAGTGACTTGAACCCCTGTTATTCACAGTTCGAAAGGTCCCACAAGCCTCCACGGGGTTCTCCCCATTTGAATTGTTGTATGGGCATAAGCATTGCAGTGTCTTAGATGTCGTGAGGGAAACTTGGGAGGAGGGACCATCAAAGAGTAAAAATAAAATTAATTCATTCATGACCTGAGATCAAAACTCTCTTTTTTTATATTGGGGCAACAATCATAGGAGATTTACTCCAGGCTACAGAACCTTAATCCTGGCTGTATAACAGGGGAGCTTGGCTACGGGAATTTACACAGGAAGATAAAGTCCTTGTATTAAAGTCCTTGTTTTACTATCCACATCGAGCTCTAAATTACTCACAAAGTGGCAAGGGCCCTTTGAGGTCACAAGGCGAGTCTGATAAGTCGATTATGAGGTTAAACGAATGGATAGGGGTGGAGCATGACACATTTACCATCTCAACCTCTTTAAACCATGGAGGGAGGTGGTCCCCGTGGCTTTGGCTACAGTGGTACCAGAGAGGAAGGAGCTCGGGCTGGAGGTGAAGCCAATCGCAGCACCGTCTCACCATCACAAGTCACAGACAAGGCCTGGTTGAGAATTCTCAGATGTGTTCTCACCTCTTTCCATTCGTACAAACCTCATAAAACACCATATCGAAACAACCCCATGGGTAGAGATAACTAGTCATCCCTACCGATTACCGAGCACAAAAAAGAAGTTTGCGAAGAATTAAATACCATGCTCGATATGGGGGTAAGAAGAATCCCAGAGTTACTGGGACAGCCCGGTGGTGCTGATTCTGAAGAGCGACGGCTCAGTTTGGTTCTGTGTGGATTATAGGAGTCAATGCGGTGTCTAAATTTAACGAGTATCCAATGCCTCATATTGATGAACTGCTCGATTGGTTGGGAACGGCTCACTTTTATTCGACACTGGATTTAAAGAAGGGTTTGTGGCAGCGGGGGCGTGGTCAAGCGCCCGTCCGGGAGAGAGAAGCGGTAAGGGCGCTCACACCTGGGCCAAATTATGTCTAACACCTGTCTCTAATTGCAGTAGAGTGAGGAGAGCGGTTAAAATGCCAGCAGCCACAGAGGAGGGGAGAGTGACCGACAAGCAGACCCAGTGTTTTGCCATTTATATGTAGTGTCTGTAAAATAGTGTGGAAAGAAGATAATTAAAAGCTTACCGTATCCTGAGGACCTGTTTCCTGTTGTCCTTGCAGAGAGAGAGAGTTTTACAGGGTTATAGGCAGATTACCTTAACACCATGAGAAAATTGCCTTCTTCACACCTTTTTGGCTTGCACCAATTTGTTATCCTTCTGTTCAGTTATGGAACAAGATTTCAGACCACACCCTGCGTATGCTGTTGCCTATTTGGATGACATCATTATATACAGTAATGATTGGAAGTGGTGGCATATGCAGCACCTGAGGGCGGTTCTGAGGTCATTACGACGGGTGCAACTCACGGCTGTACTGGAGGGGGTATGGTATCTGGGGTTTCATTTGGGTCAAGGGCAGGTGCGCCCCCAAAGTGGCAGCGGTTGCGGCCTGCCCGAGACCCAATACCAAAAAGGAGGTGAGACAGTTCATGGGACTGGCTATACTATAGGTGGTTTGTACCTAATTATTCAGACGTCACTGATCTCACTAAAAATGGAGCCATAGACATGGTCCAGTGGTCGGAGCCGTGCCAACAGGCTTTTATGCAGGTGAAGGCTGAGCTTTGTGGTGGGCCATTGTTACACGCTCCTGATTTTTCTCCTGATTTTTCTCTCCCTTTTGTTGTACAGACCGATGTGTCAGACAGGGAGCTGAAAGCCGTGTTGCCCCAGGTGGTAGAGTGGGAGGAACGCCTAGTGCTGTACATAAGCCGTAAGCTTTGGGTGAGAGTGGCGAGGTAAAGCACAGTTGAGGAGTGTCTGGCCATCAAGTGGGCGGTCCTCACCCTTTGATATTTCCTTCTGGGACAGGCTTTCACCCTCTGTTCGTACCACACCCCGCTTCAGTGGCTTGCATGAAGGATACCAATGTGCGGATCACCCATTGGTATCTTGCTCTTTAGCCTTTTAAGTTCAAGGTAGTCCATAGACTGGGAAGGCCAGATGGCTTCCTGGCCTGAGTCGGGTGTTAGGGGTATGTGGTGGTGGGGGCATGGTTAAGGAGATGAGATCGGTAATGATCATCAGCTGGCAATGACTATCTCTAACAGGTGTTTGTCATTGTAGTGAGAGTGGAGATGGGCTTTTAAGAGTGAGCCAGATGCCAGTGAGGGAGAGAGAGCTGCACGGAGCAGAGTGTTCCACAGAGTGCTGTGTGTTGTGCTGAAAAGCATTATTTGAGTATGTCCACTGAGAAGTGAGATATAAAGTCTTTATAGTGTCAGCAGTTTTGCCACAGCTCATTCATTCTCTTTTCCATGTCTCCCAATGTTATAGCCTTCTCAGCCGTATTGTTTTTGTGTACAGTATTTAGTGTGTGTGTTGTCTTTTTCTCTGTCTCTCCCTCTCTCTTAATCGCTCTCAGGTGTGTGGTAACCAGGTGAGCTGATTGTTGATGGGGCGCACCGGTGTGCAGTGTGTTTCTTCCTTATAAAAACAGTGTTTCAGTGTTTCTGGGATGTGCTATGGGAGACGGATGTTAGTGAGCTGTGTCAACTCGTTCACGGGCACTCAGGCGCACATAGATTTTTTTTTCCGGGTTCCTGTTGCTGGAGTAGAGAGTTTGTGGTTGTCGCTGTCTGACTTTAGGAGTTTGCTGTTTTTTCATATCCAGTCCTGTTAATAAATGTGTCTGTGTTTCCGCTAATCTTGTCTCCCCTCTCGCATCTTTTATTGCATTTTATTTTAAAATACCCTGCCACTGATATACAGATGCAATCTTGTTTTATTAAAATAAAAAGTTTTATTTGGGCAAATTAGAATCCAAAACCTCTAAAAACTAAGGCAAAAATTTACCACTAGATCAATCAGTCATGATCTTAATTAAAGTGCTGATCTATGTATTCATCTACTGACTAACAAAATCTCAAGACTGATAGTGGCTGATAGTAGTATTCATGAATTTTGCAGCACTGTCCCCCACAGTACAATTTTCTTTACAGTTTATTTTTATTTAGACCTAACTTTGTGTTCATTTTTTCTTTCAAATGACTTATTCCAGTTGTTACAAAGGTGATAGGCCTTCAGGAATTTATTAGCAGAATAGCATGGGATATGCATGCATTTTCCATCCATGGGTACACTTAAAAAAAAGTAGTTCAGTTCAGATTGCCTGTTCTAAAAGTCAAATTAAGGAACATTTAGAATTTGTTGATGTGTTTAATACACAATGTCTTGGTGCCCTGGAGATTTACATTTTGTGTAACACTTTATAATAACTACAAGGTATTAAGTATTTGTAAAGCATTTGTTTATAGTTAATTGATCATGTATAAAATATTGTTCCTACAGTATTAATACATTAATAAACTCCATATAAATCGTATGTTATTTGTTTCTATTCAGTCAATGTTTAATAAGTTAATATATAGGCAGTTTGATAATGTTTTTTATCCTTAGTAAACAACTTGTTAATCACACCTAACCAATGTAATGAATTAATGTGTTTATTGTTTAAGAAACACTTACAATTAAATCAATTAATTCTTAATAAAGGTCGTAATAAAGCACTTACTAATAGCAAAATAAGCATTTTGCGTGAAGTGTCTATATATGTCTAATTAAACATTTATTAACATGGTTCAACAGTAAGTATGGCCAGCTGGCCCAGGGCCAGAGTGAGAGTTTTGCTGTTTCGGGCCAGTACTGCGTTGTCAATAAATCTTCCAATGATCTTGTAAATGTGTCATACCTAGTCTGATTATTAATTCACAGCAACCTGCAATTTCATTTCAGAAATATCCAGTTCTCTTGTGTTGCACACTTCAAAATTATGTGCCGCTAAAAACTTCACATTACGACTTCTGTAATCTGTGTATTAGATTACAGAAAGTGAAATGCTCATTTAATGCGAAGCGTTCAGCACATTACAGACTATTTATTTAATGAAATTGCAGTCTCTTATGGTGCAACAATCAAATGACCATGTAGAGAACCGCTTATCCAGAAGTGTGAAATTCAGCCAAACAGACAGAAACTGACACAGTGATCCATCAAAATAAAAGTTTGGTTTAAATGGAGGCGTGAAACTGAAGAAATTATGACAAAAAATATATTACTACTGCATAGTAAAAATTTTGTATGAATTTAATTTAGAATAATAATAATAATAATTATTATTATAAATATTGTTATTAATGCTATTATATCAGGAATAATTGTATTTATGCAAATTTCACAAGAAAGTGTGCTGTTGTACTGAATGTACTGCACGTTTTTAATGTATACAGTGATTCTCTGTTGTGCTCATGTTAATTGACAAAAAAATAATAGTACATAATAATCAGCTGTGAAGATGTTATTGAAGCACTTTATTTGATAAAATAAACTCTTTATGAACGCATTTGATTAGTCATATTTTTTATTTAAAAAATTTATAATTAATATTTTAAACATGGAATTCAGAAAAATTTTATGGAAACAGAATTTTGGGAAAACGGCAGAATAAGGAAAAAAAATCATCAGGTCCTATTTTCTAGAGTGCGACTGTAGCAGGATTTTTGGACTTTCCTTCTGGAATCGGATTAAATTTAATGAAATATTTTGCCTATAGTAGGTCCACTGGTGAAACTGAATTAAACAGTAATTTTAATTGCCAATAATGAGTCTGCTTATAAATATTAATAGGAGAGAAAATACTAAAGTGGCGTTTGAGCAATTATATGGAGCTAAAATCATGACAACTATTTGAAGAATAAAAACATGTTGAATTACTCTAATTGAAAGAATTTATGCATTGTATTATCAGTGCTTGTGTTTTGGTAGGCTGAATTTTAACAAAGTTGTATATTTTTAAGCATTGAATATTTCATCTGATCCAACAACTAATTTCATTATTCAAAATTCAATAATAAATATTCAACTTCAAAAGTAAATTTCCAAAATATTCAGTTCATTTGAAATACAAGATTTTTCTAGATTTTTCGACAGGTAAAATTCAACCGTTCTATTTCGCTTAACAAAATTTGCTTCCTCAAATTCAGTGGTTCAAATTCGGTTGGAAATTCAACCTTCCAGATCCAGGAAGTTAAGGAACAGCAGCAGATTATGATGCACAATCTCAACCTGATGCTAGTTCTCCTCAGTAGGTGGTGCAGTGCGATCGGGTGTTGACTACTGAAGACCAAATCTACAGAGAGAACAGCCGTGAACGTTTTGATGGTTTGTTTTTCAAAATTGGTAGAAAGTAGATAGATATTTGATTTGCACATGTGGGTTGGCATGAAACAGGCCTTTCCACTGATTCGTCAACCCGCGTCGTCATCAGTTCTTCAATGCCATGCAACAGAATATTTATCCACCACTGCTCAACTTTTATTGCAACTACATATTATCTCTTTCTCTCTTATCAAACAACCAGACTAAGGAATGCCTGTGACACAAACAGCGCTAGTTAGGCAAGGGTCTATAGAAACAAAGCCCTGTCTATAGAGAGGGCTTTGTGCCAACATACTTCTGCGTAGGCATGGGTTCTGCAACCTACGTGTGCCAGAGAAATATTAGTTGTCAGCAGCCAAAACTGCCACATGTGCGTTAACATGGACACAGACTTTTTTTAAATACATGTAAACATGATTAAAGTCTTCACAGAATGAAACATATAAACTCAGAAACTAAAAAAAAGAAATGTCCTCTCACTTTCAACTGCTTTTATTTTCAGCAAACATAACATGTGTAAATATCTGTATGAACATAAAAAGATTCAACAACTAAGACATAAACTGAACAAGTTTCACAGACATGTGACTAACAGAAATGGAAAAAGGTTTTTTGAACACCAGATTTGCCTGTTCTTGCTGTGAGATATTGAATGGCCCGAGCCCTCACCCTCCGATCCAACAGGTCCCAGATGTGCTCAATGGGATTGAGATCCGGGCTATTCGCTGGCCAATGCAGAACACTGACATTCCTGTCTTGCAGGAAATCATGCAGAATGAGAATGAGCAGTATGGCTGGTGGCATCATGCTGGAGGGTCATGTCGGGAGGAGACTGCAGGAAGGGTACCACATGAGGGAGGAGGATGTCTTCCCTGTAACGCATAGTGTTGAGATTGCTTGCAATGACAACAAGCTCAGTCTGATGATGCTGTGACACACCGCCCCAGACCATGACGAACCCTCCACTTCCAAAACGATCACGCTCCAGAGTACAGGCCTCGGTGTGACGCTCATTCCTTCAACGATAAATGCAGTCCGACCATCACCCCTGGTGAGTCAAAACCGTGACTCGTCAGTGAAGAGCACTTTTTGCCAGTCCTCTCTGGTCCAGTGAAGGTGGATTTGAGCCAATAGGCGACGTTGGTACAGACCTGACTTACAACAGGCCTACAAGCCCTCAGTCAGGCCTACAAGCCCCCTTAGCATGTTAATGTGGGTATGACATTAGGGCTGTTGCGGTGACACATTTTTACCTCTGCAGTGTTTAAGGGCCACCCACCGCCAGTGAACATTGTTGCAAGGTGGTTGGAGGGCTGAGGAGGGATGCATGCAAATTGCGTGTTAATTGTGAATCAAACGAAAAAAAGGGAAATCATTAAACATGGAACAGGAATTAAACAATTTGTATGATATCACAAAATTCCCATAACACAAAACTAACAAAATTGTTTTCATTGGTTAATTTCTTTCTGTTATTATACTAATTATATGAATGTAACAGGTAAACAACAGCGATGTTTGCCAGTGCCTGATTTAGCGATGTGTGGCTGATTTGGCTACGGTTTCCTTTGATAAAGATGCACTTCTGCGTGTCATGGCTAAAAGCAGACCTTACTGTCCAAGCTGTATACATTGTTGCTATGGACAATGGTCATTATCCAGAGATATTTGTCTAAATAGAATCAAATATGTGTGTCCAAACTTTTGACTGGTAGTTTAGCTAAACAGCGGGGAAAAAATCTTAATGAGCATTTTATTTTCCTGTTAAAAACATATAAACATCCTTTAAACAAGAAAAAATTACTTGAAAATCAAAATTGTGTAAGATATTAAGTCTTGTTTTCAGATAAATATAACAACATTTGTTGGGCTTTATGTTAAGAAAAATGCCTCGCCTCATAGCAAGAAGGTCCCCTGTTAGTGTCCCGGCTCACACAAGGCCTATCTGTGAGGAGTTTGCATTTTCTCCCCATGTTCGGATGGGTTTCCTCCGGGTGCTCCGGTTTCCCCCACAGTCCAAACACATGAAGGTTAAATTAATTGGTGTGAGAGAGAGTGTCATTGTGTTCCCCTGACTCTACTTCCTTGTTTCCCCTTGCCACGCCTCCTGATCTAGACTTGTTATGTTAATTGTTTTCACCTGTTTCACTCTATTTATCGTGCCTTCTTCCCTCTGGTGTTTGTCAGATCATTTTGTTAGTCAGTGCTTTGAGTCTGTTCGTATTTGCTCTGTCGGTCTTGTCCTTTGGCTGCCTTTTGGCTTTTCTTGTTTAGATTTTTTTCCTCCCTTGAGAAATGTAAAAATTTGTTGTTCTTGGTTTTGGTCTTTTGTTAATAAAAGTTAATTGTTCCATTACTGCGTTTGGGTCCTCATTCCTGAACTGTGACAAAATGCTCTGCATGAACACTAGCATGTTGAGTCCTGTCTAAAACAAGTATCATCCAATAAATATGATCGCTGTTGTATTTTCTATTTAGTTTTTGCACAACTAATCATGTTTGTGAAATCAGTTCCTATGAAGCTCATATATGTAATGCATTCATAATGTCTCATATAATATACCTTATGATAAGTTATAACTTCTCATAAATAATTAGAACTACAGTTATACTAGATTATAGTGCTTTACCTGTTCATATTTACACATCAGATAGTGAAATGCATTATAACTTTATCATATATATGTACAGCATACATATTTATCTTAGCGTAAAACTGACAATTTACTAAAGGTTTATTTCTATTTCTTCTGCTCCAAACTTACTTCAAACTTATTCTCTGTCTGCTCGTATGAATGTAACACATCATAAGAAAGTGTTTCACCGCTGTTCAAATGCACTTTGGATCACATCATTTATATGTAGAAATGTTTTCCATCTGAAAAGACTAAATATTAAATGAAACAAATGACAATAAAATGCAAAGTAATCTCATCAGTAATCTAAATACTTTTTGAATGTAACTGTATTCTAATTACCAATGATTTAAATTGTAACTGTAGTAGAATACAGTTACTTATATTTTGTATTTTAAATACGTAATCATGTTACATGTATACGTATATATATATATATATATATATATATATATATATATATATATATATATATATATATATATATAGTAGATAATATATAGCAAATATGTGAAAATATAAAATAACCATTTTACAAGCTTGACATGTAGCCTAATGTCTTATAACCACTTGAAAATATCTTATAGATGTTTATAAGAAAACATTGCTTTTATCAATTAATATAAAGCAACTAATATATATATATATATATACATATACAAACAGTATAATACATTATAACTTCTGCAGATACAATTTTATGTTGGTCATGTTACTATGTATTATACTCTAAGGTATAACTATGAATATTTAAGAATAATAATGGATTATAATTGTGGTTACAGTTATTAATGAGATGTTAAAACATATTATAAGATGTATTGTGAGACATAAAAAATGCATTATAATGGATTTATAATGACTTTACAATGCATTATAAATACGGGCTTCATCGAAAGTGTTACCAAGTTTGTGTTCAGCAACACTTTATTTCTCATGTCATGTATTTTTTCAGCAAGACTTTGAAAAACATCTATGGCTCCTAGCAATGGAAATATAATTTGTAATGTGTCTTAAATAATTTTTTGTGACCAATGAAAATGAAATAAATGAGCACCCACAAAGGGAAAATGTCTATTCCATCTAATGTTCTCTGATCCTTCATGTGTCTGGAAGGTTACTCAAGTCTGTAAATGGATTTTGTGATCAATGTTCCAGCATGCGTGTGCTTCATTTACAGTGCGCTTGCCCCTGAAAGATTGATCAGGAGAATTTCATCATACGTTGGGGGACAAATGACAAATCCACCTTGCACATTTTTAGGAATGTTTGTACAATCTAAGCTCTTTGAAAAGCATCTGTAACTGCTGTCGATTACAACAGGAAACAAACAAACAAAACTATTATCCCTCAGTTTGAAAAACAACAACAACAACAACAACAACAACAATGTGTTAACAGTGATGCACTTACAATGGAAGTCTATGGGTTAAGGTGTACCAGATGTATGTTTTTGTTTCCTCTGTTAAGGATTTGTAAAGCCTTCATTAATTACCAATAAGTCATTTATAAATGAATTATTAATTATTGATTTGCAGATATAACAGTATGCAGACTTTCATGCAATACCTGCCAAATGGTGAGCCATTTTGCCTCACTTGTTATAACTGCTTAATAACACATATTCATCATTACTTACCTAAGAAAATGCACAGTAATGTAAAGAACCATTTTCATTTTACATCAATATGACGTTATATGAGAAGGTTATAACAACATCAATGTGGCAAGGAAAGTGAGTTAAAACTTTCATGTAATTAATACAGTCTAAACGCATAGTAGCCACTTTGGACTGTAGAAAAATTACATAATCCCTACTTTTAATCACACTAAATCAATCTAATGTATTTTTGCTGCATTGTGGCATTATTCATGAGTTAGGGCATTTTTTTTTATTAATATAAATGTAAGTGCCTTTATTTAGCATTTAAAATGCTGTTGTTATAACTGCATGTCAATGATTTCTTGGCTCAACAAGCCACGTGATAAGATGATGGTCTCAGATGCAGATGCAACTGAGATTTGTCCTCCATCCCCCGGATTGAGTCATTATGCCACCACAAGCACTTAGAGTGAATTGGGAATTGGGCATCCAAATTGGGGAGAAAAAGGGAGAGGAAAAGAAACATGTTTATTATTTGACCAGTAGTCCTTTTCATGCAGGACTACTTTTCCAAGCAGATAAACTTCTGGTTATGTGTTACCAAACATTTTTTGATAGGTGCATTTTTTGTCCATGTAAATATTATTTGGTGACTTTCTGGTATCCTTTAGTGCTTTGACCAAAAGTTACAGAGTGCCAGCTTAACATGGTCATAACAGTAGTTTTGAATATAATATTAATAAGAACAGCATAACTTCTGGTTACTCATTCTCAACCCACAGGGGCCATTGTCTTCTCCTCCTGCAAGAAGACATGGTAAATGAAAGGAGAGGTGAGGTAACTAGCGCTGTTCGGGCCGGTACCAAATCCTGTTTAACCGAGTTATAAACTGTGTCAATATAATGACAGCCATAATGCACTAATCTGCAGTTAGGGTGCAGTTAAAGTGATGTGTAATCACAGTGCATAATTAACAGCCCCTAGATAATACCACAGTGTTACTGCCATAAGAGAGAGAAAAAGACACAGGCCCTGCTCTTCAGTATTCAAAGCATGTCCCCTGTGCACCACTTCTGTAATAATATGCCTGCCCTCAGTTAAACAAATCACACTTTTATTTCAAAGAATATTTCACAACCAAACACAATATTCTAAATTGTTTAGGGTTCCTATGGTCCAGGCAAACCTGGAATTATCAGGGAATGTTTGCATTGTAATTTCCAGGCCTGGAAAATTCACAGATATTCATATAAGTCACTGAAGAATAACTAAATTCCTATAGTGATTATAATGTGTTCTTATACTCTGTTCTAAAACATTTAATTGGGAAGACATTGTCCTTTGAATCCCCACTTCTGGAATGTGTTAACCTAACCTAACACTAACCCTAAAATATTTCTTTAATAGAGATATATGTAAACTAAAAATTCTAAATGCTTAAATCTGTTATTTTGAAGGATTGGTAGCTGATATGCTGCAAAAAATCATTTTATTAATCAATATTTTTGTTTTCCAGAAAAATGTGTAAGATAATAAGATAATATTATCAGAGCATTTGATAATACATATTTTTAATGATTTAAAATTTTAATAAAACTAAATGAAGAATTTAATACAAATAATTTATTCATAATTTTAAAAATAACTGTATAAATAAATAATTTTTATTTAATAGTTATATTAATACAATATAGTTACTACTTGTTTATATTTATACATGTAAGTGTATTTTCTTTCATTTTCTTGGACATTTTTTTCTTGTTTTATTTGGAAACATCAATAAAAAAAATTTGGTTAGATTTATTATATATATAAAAAAAATTGGTAAAAAAAAAAAAAAACTTTATTCAAAGTATTAATATCTTATGCAATATTTCTTCTCATGTAAATGTATGATTTTAAGGATGTTTTTTAAGGATGTTTGTGTATATAATACTCTCATGTCACCTTTGTCTTTGTCAGATATTTTCCTTTACGGATGTAACGGTTTATTCTGCATTCGTGTTTTCAGTTTTTATTAAAAAGCCTGCACATAGATACTCCTTATCTTACTTAATTCCTGCAAACATTACAGAAGAACTTACCAATACCATGGAACAATATACCGAGCAGTTCTGCGGTCATTTACTATGCTTTGAAGCTCACATTCTCCCTCTACACTGTGGTGGTATGGCAGTAATCCCATGCTGCTGCCAGCGTCCACGCCTGCCATGGTCAACGAGCCAGCACCCATGCCTGCCACGGTCAACGAGCCAGCGCCCACGCCTGCCACGGTCAACGAGCCAGCGCCCATGCCTGCCACAGTCAAGGAGCCAGCACTCATGCCTGCCACGGTCAACGAGCAAGCACCCATGCCTGCCACGGTCAATGAGTTAGCGGTGATGCCTGTCAAGGTAATCAGACCAGTTCCTGAAGACTTTGCCATCCCAGAGCCAGCACCTGAAGCCTCGACCGTCCCAGAGCAAGCATTTGAAGCCTTTGCTGTCCCAGAGCTAGAATTTGAAGCCTCGACCGTCCCAGAGCCAGCGCCTGAAGCCTCGACCATCCCAGAGCCAGCACCTGTAGCCTCGACCATACCAGAGCCAGCGTCTGTAGCCTCAACCGTCTCAGAGTCAGTGCCTGAAACCTTGACCGTTCAGAAGAGGAGGAGGAGAATGAGGAGAATGGCCTCTGCTCACCAGTTGTTGCCAGCATTGCATCTCCCATTAAATTCACCACCACTAAAATATTAATGTTAGTAGTCGACTGAGCAACTTCAATAATTTGCTGTCATAGGTCATGAAGAGCTAACAAAATTTATTGAAACATCAAAAGCCACAACATGTATGTTAGATCCAAAAGAGATATTCCCTGTAATCTCAGAACCTCTTCTTAATATTATTAACTTCTTAGGACATGTCCAAGAAACTTTAAAATGGCAGTTATCAAACCGCTTATTAAGAAGCCGCAACTTGATCCTGGAGAATTGGCTAATTATAGACCGATTCCAAATCTCCCGTTTATGTCGAAAATACTAGAAAATGTAGTATCCTCTCAACCATGTTCATTTCTACAGAGACATAGTATATAGGATTTAGGCCCCATCACTGTACAGAGACTGCAATTATCAGAGTTACAAATTTCTTGCTCTTATCATTTGATAAGGCTGCATTTCTCTTCTAGTGCTTTTATATCTTAGTGCTGCCTTCAACACCAAAGATAACGACGTTCTCTTAAATAGGTTTGAGAATTATTTTGGCATTTGTCGACTTTTATTATCATGGTTTAGGTCCTATTTAGCAGATCGCTTCCACTATATCTGTGTTAACGAGGAATTGTCAAATCAAACAAAAGTTAAGCATAGAGTGCCACAGGGATCAGTTTTAGGGCCCCTGCTTTTCTCATTATATATGCTTCCCCTGGGAGATATTATCAGGAATTGTGGAATAAGTTTCCACTGTTATGACAACAATACACAACTTTATATTTCTTCGAAACCCGATGAAATTTCACAATTATCCAGATTGGCAGAGTGTATCAATGAAATTAAAGATTGGATGGTCAGAAATGTAATTCTACTCAATTCCGACAAACAGAGGTACTAATTATTGGACCAAAAACCTCTAAAAATAAGCTGCTAAAATATAATTTGTCTCTCGATGGATTTACTGTTTCATCATCTTCAATAGCGAAGAATTTAGGTGTTATATTTGATACCAATCTGTCCTATAAAAATCAAATTTCCAATGTTTGTAAAACAGCATTATTGCACCTCAGAAATATTGCTAAATTAAGGCACATGCTCTCTGCTGCTGATGCGAAAATGAATTAATGCGTTCATGACCTCAAGACTAAATTATTGTAATGCATTACTGGGAGGATGTCCTGCAAAATAAACTTACATTTGTTCAAATTATAGCAGCCAAGTGTGACTAGAACCAAGAAATATGATCATATTAGCCCCATTTTATCATCATTACTGTCACGACACAACACAGACACAGATGACAGGTTGAACCCAGTCGCGGGAACTTTATTGAAGAATATACTTTTCAGGTAAATCAACAGTGATAAGTGGGATTGGTAACTTAGATTGGAATGACAGAGTCTGTGTTTCCTGTGAGAATGCTGAAGGATCGCCATTCCAAGAAGTCGAAGGAATAAGATGAAACCTTGGGACGAGGGATTCGAGGGCACGAATATAGCTTCACGTAATATGCCGACAAGCAGGTAAGTCTGAGAATTCCTTGATGAGACTAGACATGGATGCAGTGGTGTATAGTGGTGTATTTATAGAAGTCAGGTAATTGTGCGATGGATTGGGATCAGGTGTAAGTGATTAGTAGTCCGAGGAGAGAAAGTGGAGTGTGGAGTGAGAGGGGGAGTCCAGTGTGGATGTGACAGTTACATTGGCTACCTGTGAAATGTTATATTAATTTAAAAATGTTTTTAACTACATACAAAGCTACCATGCTATATTCCATCACGTTCATAATGATCACAAAATTCTGGCCTGTTAATAGTCCCTAGAATATCAAAATCCACAAAAGGAGGTAGATAATTTTGCTATTTGGCTCCTAAACTATGGAATAGTCTCCCAAACACTGTTCGAGATGCAGACACACTCCCTCATTTTAAGTCTAGACTAAAGACTCATCTATTTTGCCAGGCATACACCTAAGTTATCCTCAACCCACAATTAGGCTGCTTAGAAACATTTATCATGCTCTATAACTCTGCAAATATTGTATGGTATCTACTAATAATATAATAATAATGAGATAATATTATTCTATTGGTTTCCCTTTCTCAACCATATCCCGAGGTTACCAGAGCCGGCAAGATCCACCTCTGTTACTGCTTGGTGTCAGACTCCATTGCTATGTGTCTCTGAATGATGACAACTAAATGCACTAAACTTCAGTCTATTACAATGGACTTCAGGGGATGAACTGATGCCAAGACATGGGATACTTCATATCCATTACATTTACATTTACATTTATGCATTTGGCAGACACTTTTATCCAAAGCGACTTACAGTGCAATTATTACAGGGACAATCCCCCCGGAGCAACCTGGAGTTAAGTGCCTTACTCAAGGACACAATGGTGGTGGCTGTGGCTGTGGGGTTCGAACCAGCGACCTTCTGATTAACAGCCCTGTGTCAGGATACACACTAGGACAACAAGGTTAGAAGGATTCAGAATAACTTTTAATGAAGCTTTCGTAGGACAGTAGGGAAGTTCAGATGCATCAACGGGCGCTGTGAGTATAATACTGATGAATGACCGTCTTTTCTCTTGCAGATAACGGCAGGCTTGAGTGTGGTAAGTATCACAATCCAAAGGACGCGGAGTATGAACACCAGGGAGATGAAGGAGTCTCTGGACGAGGGAAAACAGGTAAGTAACACAAGGGTGTACTGAGGAAACAGACTGGAATAGCCTCAGGAACAATCGTCTGAAAAGCACAGAGAGCAGGTTAGTGGATATTTCCTCGTTCAAGGTTTGACAGAGACTGGAGGTGAGTTGTGCTCTTAAATAGTGCTGGTGATTGCTGGATTGCTGGATTGATGACAGGTGCAGGTGATTAGTATTCGGGTGAGTGTGATCTTTGTGTTGTGGATGTGAGTGAGCCTGATTGCCTCCTGACATTACCCCCCGTCGGGGTCCAGGGACCCCGACGTCGTGGTGGTCTGCCTCGAGGTCGTGGGGCTGGTCGATGTGGATGTTGTTGGTGGAATTCAGTGAGAAGAGTCGGGTCCAGGATATCGTCTCGAGAAACCCAAGATCTTTCTTCTGGCCCGTAACCTTCCCAGTCGACAAGGTATTCTATACGACCACCCCGACGTCGGGAGTCCAGGATTTCGTGGACTGAGTAGATGGGGTCCTCTTCAATGGTAGGTAAGGGAGGGGTCTGGTCAGAATCAGGCTCTGTAGTGGGAGGAAAAACAGAAGGATAATGAGGTTTCAGGAGAGATACATGGAAAACTGGGTGAATCTTGAATCGAGGAGGTAGGTGAAGCTTATATGTGACTGGATTGACTTGATGGAGAATTTTAAAAGGTCCGTTATATCGTGGGCTCAATTTACGACATGTTTGGCGTAGACGGATGTCTCGAGTCGAGAGCCAGACAAGTTGACCAGGTTCAAACACAGGGGTGTCATTTCGACATACATCTGCAAATCTTTTGTGTCTGTGTATGGCCCGTTGGAGATGATGATGGGCATCATTCCACACTCTTTCACTTTCTCGAAACCAGAAATCAACTGAAGGGACCTCGGAAGGCTCACCGGACCATGGAAACAGTGGTGGCTGGAAACCTAGGAAACATTGGAAAGGTGTTAGCCCTGTGGTGGTCTGATGCAAGGAGTTTTGGGCGTATTCTGCCCAGGCAAGGAATTGATTCCAAGTGTCTTGATGATCTTGACAGAACGTGCGGAGGAAACGATTAATTTCTTGAACCTTCCTCTCAGTCTGCCCATTAGCCTGGGGATGATATCCTGATGTCAAGCTTATTGTCACTCCGAGAAGAGAAAAGAAAGCTTTCCAAACCCGAGAGATGAATTGAGGTCCTCGATCGGACACAATGTCCTCAGGGAGGCCAAAATGATGAAAAACCTGGTTGAAGAGGCTCTCGGCTGTCTCAAGGGCTGTAGGAAGTCCTGGTAAGGGGATCAGTTTACAGGCTTTGGAGAATCTGTCAACTATAATGAGAATGCAGGTGTTGCCTCCTGATGGAGGTAAATCAGTAATGAAATCAATACCCAGATGCGACCACGGCCGTTGAGGAATAGGTAGAGGTAATAGTTTCCCAGAAGGTAAGTGACGTGGAGTTTTAGATATAGCGCAAATTTGACACCCCTGGACGAAGCGTTGTACTTCCTTTCTTTCCCACCAATATCGTTGCTGTAGGAGAGTGTAAGTCTGTGTCGCTCCAGGATGACCCGTACCAACTGACGAATGAGCAGATTCGATGAGAGGTAGGCGATATTCGTCTGGGACATACGTGAGGGTGTCTGGGCATTCTGGTGGAGTAGGTTCTAGTCTCGTGGCTTCCTGGATTTGATCATTAATGTCCCATTGAATGGGTTTGACGAAAACTGTAGTGGGCAGAACTGGTTCAGGTTCATCAATGGTGTCTGGAAGGGCATGGAGTCTGGATAAAGCATCCGCACGGGTATTCTTGGATCCTGGACGATAGGTGATATAGAAGTGGAACCGAGTGAAGAATAAAGCCCAACGGGCTTGACGTGGGTTTAGTCTCTTGGCTTCTTTGAGATACTGGAAGGTTCTTATGATCGGTAAGTACCGTGAAAGGATGTTGTGCCCCTTCGAGCCAATGTCTCCACTCTTCCAAAGCCAATTTGATGGCGAGGAGTTCCCGGTTACCCACATCATAATTCTGTTCAGCTGGGGATAATTTTTTTGAAAAGAAGGCACAGGGAAGAGGTTTATGGGAATCCCCCTGGTGCTGAGAAAGTATGGCACCTACTCCAGTTGTGGAGGCATCGACTTCAATGATGAAGGCAAGGTCTGGGTTAGGGTGGCGTAGAAGAGGAGCAGAGATGAACTCGTTTTTCAACGTCTGGAAGGCATGGTCAGCTTCAAGGTTCCAGGACAGGGATTTTGGTTTCCCTTTCAGGAGAGAGGTAAGAGCAGAGGTTATAGTACTGTAATTGTTAATGAACCTGCGATAGAAATTCACGAAGCCAAGGAATCGTTGGAGCTCCTTTACTGTTTGCGGAGTGGGCCATGAGGTGACTGCCGCGACCTTTCCTTCATCCATCTTCACCACCTGCTTACCCACAATGTACCCAAGGAAAGTAACCGAATCTTGATGGAAGATGCATTTCTCTGCTTTTAGGAAGAGGGAGTGATCTCGTAATCGTTGGAGAACACTGGAGACATGTCGTTGATGTGAAGATTCGTCTTGGGAGAAGATAAGAATGTCATCAATATATACTATCACAAATTTGTTGAGGAAATCACGGAGTATTTCGTTCATGAAATCTTGAAACACCGAAGGGGCGTTGACCAGACCATACGGCATAACAAGATATTCGTAGTGGCCAGAGGGGTAATGAATGCGGTCTTCCACTCATCCCTCTCTCGTATCCGGATTAGATTATACGCACTTCTGAGGTCAAGCTTGGTGAAGATACTAGCGCCTCGTAGCTGTTCGAGTGATGTGGGTACGAGAGGGAGTGGGTACCGAAACTTGATGGTGATCTTATTCAAAGCCCGGTAATCGATGCAAGGTCTTAGACCACCATCTTTCTTTGCCACGAAGAAGAAACTAGATGTTGCTGGCGAAGTTGATGGATGAATGTACCCCTGATTTATGGCTTCTTGTATATACTCTTCCATGGCTCGTTGTTCTGGGATGGAGAGAGAATAAATGTGGCCGCGGGGCACCGATGTATCAGGTTCCAAGTCAATGGTGCAATCCCAAGGTCTGTGTGGGGGAAGATGAGAGGCCTTTTCAGGACTAAATACGTCTGCAAAGGAGGCATAACAGGGTGGAATTTCCATGGTCCGTTTTGCTTGAGGGCTCTCGATAGATGTCACAGCAATGGAGATAGTTTGAGACGAAGTAGAGGCAGGTCTTGGAAGCTTAGGGAAGCAGGTAGAGAAACATGTAGAACCCCAGCGCAGAATTTCTCTGTTGTTCCATGAGACATCAGGATTGTGCTGGATGAGCCAGGGTCTGCCAAGAATGATCGCAGAAGTGGAATTTTCTAACACCAAAGGAGTGAATGGTTCTTCGTGTAGACAACCGACTCTTAAAGTGATTGGTTTTATTCTGTGTTTTACATACCCAGGATTCAAGGTCTTTCCAGTCACTGATTTGGCTGTGAACGGGGTTGAGCAGAGGATTTTCGGAGTTGAAGTTGCCGGCAGAGGTCGCCGAGATGAAATTACCCGCTGATCCTGAATCAATGAGGGCTGTAACTGAGATGGTAACATCAGTAGAAATCAATGAAACGGTGGTGGATAAAGGAGCAATATTGAGGGACTGACTACCAACGAACTCACCAAGAGACGAGGTGGACGGACAGGACAACCACCGATGTAATGAGAGTTGTCCCCACAATACAGACAGAGATTATGGGTCATGCGTCTGGTTCTTTCTGATGGAGAAAGACGGGTATGGTCAATTTGCATAGGCTCAACCCCGCGGTGACCTGGGATATCAGCAGGCCTAGACGAGGAAGCATATGATGATTGGTGAAGATCTGGGTAACAATTTTGAACTCGGCGAGAGACTTGGATAGATTGTTGAATAAACTTCTCAAGGCCCATGACATCATCATAAATTGCGAGTTGTAATCTGAGGGCTGGATTTAATCCTTGACAGTAGGTTGTTATGAGTGCTCTCTCATTCCATCCACTCGTGGCGGCAAGGGTTCTAAACTTTATAGCATAGTCAGTTATAGACATTTGTCCTTGTTGGAGGTGATATAACTGCTCACAGACTGATGAATCACCTACAGGACAACCAAATACTTCTTTAAAGTGTGTTATGAAGTTTTTAAGAGAGTCAGTAACCGGTCCTGTCTGATTCCACATGGATTCTGCCCATTGAAGTGCTCGGCCAGATAAGAGTGAAATAATGAAGGAGATTTTTGAACGTTCAGTTGGGAAATTGTATGGTTGTACCTCTAGAGCGAGTGAGCACTGAAGGAGAAATCCGTTGCAATCCTCCTCCCGGCCAGAGAAAGGCGCTGGTTTCATCATAGGGCAGAAAGTAAACAGCGGTGGTGGAGCGTCAGATGCGGAAGTGGGAATCGCTGCAGCGCCGCGCTCACCGAGCTCAGGCGGAGAAATTCCAGCTGGATTAATCACAGGATTAGTTTGTTCCGAATCCATAGCGGTTTTGGTCAAACCTTCTGTCAGGATACACACTAGAACAACAAGGTTAGAAGGATTCAGAATAACTTTTAATGAAGCTTTCGTAGGACAGTAGGGAAGTTCAGATGCATCAACGGGCGCTGTGAGTATAATACTGATGAATGACCGTCTTTTCTCTTGCAGATAACGGCAGGCTTGAGTGTGGTAAGTATCACAATCCAAAGGACGCGGAGTATGAACACCAGGGAGATGGAGGAGTCTCTGGACGAGGGAAAACAGGTAAGTAACACAAGGGTGTACTGAGGAAACAGACTGGAATAGTCTCAGGAACAATCGTCTGAAAAGCACAGAGAGCAGGTTAGTGGATATTTCCTCGTTCAAGGTTTGACAGAGACTGGAGGTGAGTTGTGCTCTTAAATAGTGCTGGTGATTGCTGGATTGCTGGATTGATGACAGGTGCAGGTGATTAGTATTCGGGTGAGTGTGATCTTTGTGTTGTGGACGTGAGTGAGCCTGATTGCCTCCTGACACCCTGTGCTTTAGCCACTACGCCACCACCACACCACACCACCAATATCCCATTGCCTGAACCTTGGATTTAGGATAGACCTCACCGAAATTTCCAGCCGGTTGAACTGCGATGCACCTCACTGATCTCTGCCTGCATCACCTCAGTCTGTTGATGGACTACACTCTTGAAATGGAATACATAGACTATAAATTAATTGTCAACAAAAACCTTCATCAGCCAACTAACAAGGACAATTGCATCGTCAACAAAAACCTTCATCAGCCAACTAACAAGGACAATTGCATCTATGTGAACTTCTGCAGTTAATCCAGGATGAACTTCAAATACATTAGTCATTAATCTTACAGTTCATATAAAGTCTTTGTTTAAACACTGACCCTTAACACATACTTAGTTTAATCATTTTAAACCATGACTTTAACTATACATTAGTAATATTTACATTATAATTTATATTATACCAGACTCACTGTGGGGGCCAGTTCCCTCTGACATCAGAGGGGAACTGGCCCTCACAGTGAGTCTGGTATCTCCCAATGTTATTTTTCTCCATTAATCAACATCTTATGGAGTTTTTTGTTACTTGCCACAGTTGCCTTGGCTTGCTCACAGGGGTTCTAAATACAATTAATATTTAATTGTTTAGTTTTATACGCAATTTACAATTGAATTTTATCAATCTAAACAATGATGACAAAGACTTTATAGACATTACAGATTTATTTTCTGTTAATTCATGATTTTCTGTAAAGCTGCTTTGAAACAATGTGTGTTGTGAAAAGCACTAAACAAATAAAACTAAACTTGACCCCACTGATTAGTCATTTGTTAAAGGACTAGTCGATTAGTCGACCATCATGGCACATCCCTCTTGGGTATTATTAAAGTTTTAAATGTAACATGCTTTTTCTAATCTAAGTATTACTATTGGTTGAAATTTATTGTGTTTTTGTTTAACACATATTTTCATGTTTTAACAATAATGAGTTTGAGATCAAACAATTATTGGCGGACCCCCTGCAGTACTGTCGTGGTCCAGCTGTTAAGAACCCTTGCCTTAAACAGTGTGTGATCCCTGTAAATTACACAGAAATGTCCATCTCTATCACCTGTACATTTATGTGTAACTGTGTGTATCTACATGTGAAATACATGTCTAGATGTCTTTGGTCCTTGTGGAGCTGATAAGAAAGGCGCTTGCTTTGAAGTTTTTTTCCAGCGGGCAAATGGCAGGAGAGGGGGAACAATTTAACTGGGTAGTACGGGTTTGATATCTCTCTCAAATGCTACCTCGCAAAAAATGCTGAGAGCCACTCTGTGAGGGGAATACTAAATATGAGACCTGCCTGAGAGAGACAGACTTAGAGAGAGTTCTTCTCATTGACATAGTCGTGTTAACCAGTACTGATAAGAGAATAGCAGCAAGCTAATATGTGCTGTCTGTCGGTCTGCCGAATATCTAAATCAAGAGGGGAGGTATGGAGGAGTTTAAACATGATGTGAAACTGAGTTTAAGTGTCAAAAAATAAAGCCCTTAGGCTTCAAATGCAGGATGTCATTTCACATTTATGATGGTTGTTTACCTCCATTTGATCCCTAAATATCTCCACAATATTTGATCTCATAATCTGAAGTCTAATGATCTGCCCCTCAAATATTTGCAGTTGTATACTAGTATGACAAAGTCAATTCAGTGTAACAGAGTAATGTTGTTACACTAAATTATGATTTTTTTAATTTTGGTGTATTTTATTTTGAAAGAACAAACTTTGCTTTAATGGTGTGTTCAGTGCTGTGAAGCAGGTGGAGGGAGAGAGGGAGTGCGGGAGGGGGGTGGGGTCACACAGCCCATAATTGTCATGTATATTTATTTATTATTTTTGGTGGTAGAAATGTTTGGGAAACTTGTTTGAGCATGCTTTGTCTGTGCTTACTCTGCAGTCATAATGTGCTATTTTCACATTGATATTTGAGGAAAATAAACAACATTCTTATTTACATACTTTAATGTGATTAGTCAAGTGTTTTATCCACTGCACATTAATGTTTGTATTGTACTAGACATCAATTTAATAGTTAAAACTTGTGATATGGCTGACAGGAGTTAAATCGAAGACAATGCAAATAAACCATAAAACTACAATAGTAGGGATATGCAGTGCAAACAATATTACTTTCATCTTAAGTATTCTTTCTTAAACATGAAAATAATATGCAAAAATATGCAATATAACAATTAAAATAATAAAGAGTTTCTTTAATAATTTATTTGGAAGTAAAGCTATTTTAGAGAGATGGTCACATGCTAAACAAACTATAAGCTATATTATCTGCTAAAAGGGCATTAGCAATTAATACAACAACTTGTGCAGTTCTGCGACTAGGGTAAAAGAAATAAGAAAACAGCAGGGCACACACAAACTTAAAGACAAACACAGGTATGTTATAAAATTCTCAGAAGTCGTGAATATTAGTAGTAAACATGTTACAGTAACTTCACCAGTAAACATAGCCTTTTAAATACATTGTGATCGGTATACACATGAGTAATGTTCAATTCATTAAAGCATTACAACCAATATAAGCTTAAAAAAAAACACTACAAGAGAACATAACCAATGATTATAGCAAGTACACAACTTTGCAAAACAGTTAACAGATAAACATCCATTCGGAGAATGATGTCCTGCTGCTGCTGTCCTGAACCGCCATAGCTTCCCCAGCAAGCACACTAGCGACACACCCGGACCTCCTTTTCTGAGCATACAGACATGACATAAACACGCAAGGACAAATGACTTAAGCGTGCACTTTCAAGTCAAATCCGGCCCTGACAGCTCAAAATAAAAATTATTCTTGTAGGCTTACCAAAGTGAATATTTTTAGATACTCAGCTTTAATGTAAGTAAAAAAAAAATCAGGACATTATCTTGCAACAAACTGTGCACCTGCTGCCCTTTGCCCAAGAAGCTGTATCTTTGCTGTGTAAATACATTTATAGTAGTTTACACTATTAAAAATAGATAGATAATTCTTTTTTATTGCTAGCATATTTTTAAAATGCAATACTGGATATGCATTTTGTTCAGAATGGTCTGACTAAAACAACAAACATAATAGTGCATTTTATACTGGTTGCATTGATAGATTATATAATAATGAACATTTACAACAATCACATGAGAAATAATTTGAGTACATTCAGAGAAAATGCTTGCTTTGTATATTAGTCATGAAAAATGTATTATCTGAACTTTGCTTCAAGATATTCAGTTGTTCACCATTACTATTTACCGATACAAACAGAGAACATCTACTTACAAACAGTTCTTAGCCGAATCTTTGGTAAATATCTGCCACTATTTGAAAACATTTCTGTGCCACTGTTTGCTAACAGTTATTTGCTGAATATTTGCAAAATATCTAACACTTTTGGCAAAAAGTTCTGTGATGAATCTTTGCCAAATAGCTGCCACTATTTGCAAACAGTTCTTTTGTGAATATTTTGAAAATATCTGCCATTAGTGGCGAACAGTTCTGTGGTGAATATTTGGCAAATATCTGGAACTACTGGAAAACAGTTATGTGGTGAATATTTCACAAATATCTGGAACTATTAGCAAACATTTCTGTTGTGAATATTTGTAAAATATATTGTCACTATAGGCAAACAGTGCTACTGTAAATATTTGCCAAATATCTGCCACTATTGGTAAACAGATCTTTGCTGAATATTTGCCAAATTACTGCCACTATTTGCAACACAGTTCTGTGGTGAATCTTTGCCAAATATCTGCCACAACTTGTAAACAGTTCTGTGGTGAATATATGGAAATTATCTGCCACTACAGGCAAACAGTTCTGTGGGGAATATTTGGAAAATATCTGCCTCTATTTGAAAACAGTTCTGTGGTGAATATTTGCCAGATATCTGCCAATGTTTGCTAACAGTTATTTGCTGAATCTTTGCAAAATATCTACCACTATTGGCAAACAGTTCTGTGCTGAATATTTGCCAAATATCTGCCACTATAGGTGAACAGTTCTGTGGTGAATACTTCACAAATATCTGGAACTATTAGCAAACATTTCTGTTGTGAATATTTGTAAAATATAAGTCACTATAGGCAAACAGTTATATGGTGAATATTTGCCAAATATCTGCCACTACTGTTAAACAGATATTTGCTGAAACTTTGCCAAATTTCTGCCACTATTTGCAACACAGTTCTGTGGTGAATCTTTGCCAAATATCTTTCACTATTGGCGAACAGTTCTGTGGTGAATATTTGACAAATATCTGCTACCACTGGCATACTGTTCTGTCATGAATCTTTGCTAACAATATGTCACTATTTGCAAACAGTTCTGTGGTGAATATGTGGCAACTATTTGCCACTACAGGCAAACAGTTCTATGGGAATATTTGGCAAATATCTGCCACTATTGGCAAACATTTCTGTGGTGAATATTTGACAAATATCTGCCACTCTTGGCAAACAGTTATGGCAGACCTGTGTGAGCAATGGGCAATCAATCACAGCTGTAAAACTTATCAGTAAAGTAAAATTTGTTTATTAATTTCAAATATGTGCAATAACTGTTTCTCAATACAAAAAGAGAGTTATTTAATTACCCACACAAGCATTCATATCATAATTGTCATATAGAAGATATAGAGATATGAGAGAACAAATAAGAGATGAAACTTCAACAATGGAGAATGCAATTAGACACTAAGAATAGTTTGGTATTGTTGTAGTAACATTCTGTATCTGGTTTGCAATAAAAGCACAAGCCGTTAGCTGAGGGTTGAAGCCATTTAGAGACTGAGAAAGAGGATGGGCTGCACACATTAGCTGGCAAAAGAGTAATTTTGGCCCTGGACTTCTTTGTTGTCATGTCTCTTTGTCATAAATCCTAAGGGCTCTTTACATGAGAGTAACAGGTATGTTTACTACCCTCTCAAGCTTTATAGTTCTGAAGCTCCTGGAAAACATCTCTCCAATGTTTGACAAACAAAGCAACGTGAAATAAATTACCATGCTAAAAGTTGGCTAATGCATCCAGCGAGTGCTCTGGAAACATAAAATACTGTAGATTATGTGATATTTTCTGAATCCATCTTGAGTTACTATTTCGTAAGAAAATATAAAAAATGATGTAAGAGGTATGGCTGTGAATGTTGCCCATATTTTTCTTGTTGCACAAGGCTCTACACAGCCAATCCTCAACCATTTCAAGGCTTTTAAATCTTTTCTAAGACTAAACCTAAACATTTCCTAAAATAGAACAATTAGACAACACAATCTACCTGACCATTGAGTTTTCTAATGCATCCAATGACAGTGTTTTGTCATTGGTAGGGAACAAGACTTTTTGTGTCGAATGAAGTGACACAAGGGGTCTTCCTTTGCAGCCTCGCATACCTCTGAACTGAGAAAAGGCCAATGTGAAATTGGCAGACAGAATTTGCATGTTCCGCCCCCGGACATAAGGGTATAAAGGAAAATGGATGTGTGTCTGTCAGTCAGGTTTTTGCACTGAGGAGCCGAGAATAAGGTACGGCCGTGTGCAGTGGTAGGTCTAATGTCGTGGCAGAAGGGACACAACGTCTCGTTCCCTCCCTCAGGGAATAGAGGTTACAACAGTAACCGTGACATTCCCCTTCTGTCACTCACTCGACGTTGTGTCAAATTAAGTGACACAAGGGGCAAGCATTCAAAGCAGCATGCACTAGACCATCTTACATGAACTGCTGACACAGGTGCAAGCAGGCTGCTGCATGCTAGAGGCAACTGTATCGGCTGCACGTAACCATCACCGATGCCCCCAAAAAAGATGTCATGTACAGACCTTAGGTTCCCAGCACCCCTGAGGGGGAACAGGTGCTACATGACTAGCATGGGAGCAAGCCCGTCAGCCGCTGCCTTTTGTCTCTCTATGTCTCTCACATAGAGTGTGAAACGGCTGGGGCTATCTTGCGGTCTTTCCCGATCCTATTCTTTCAGGCGTAATAGACACTGCAGAGGCCACATCCTGCCCATACTAGGGGGAGGTGACATGTGAAAAATACACCACGTGGGTTGTGAAGCCGCACGTTGGAGCGGTGAGGTGGTAGGTCCTGCCTGATGAGGGAGGAGCTCTACAACCACGGCGACCGGGGGCATTGTAACTGCACAAGGGAGACGCATGTCCGCCGACAGGGTGTGCGTGGGCCACTAGAGGGATGAACGCTTTTGACGTACCGGGTGGGGCTTCGCGGCAGAGGGGAGCACGTAATAGCGCGTCGGGAGGCAGAAGAGCTCAAAGCACTTACCTTGCTCCGGGCACCCGGCAGGGGAAGGGTTAGAGACTGAGCAAGAGGTCCTGGAAAGATGTCTTCAGAACTCGTCAGCACTGTCCTGCCGGGGCTGAGCAGTTGCGGGTCCGCAGGTGAGATGACTGCGTCCGTGGAGCCAGGACTGTAGGATATTAGAACCGGGGCGCTGTGAGAATGGCAAGCACTGGCTAGATGACCCAGGGAGTGAGGAAATCGCTCTTTTATTGAGAATGTGGGTACCGAAACCCGAAGGCGGTGTGGCAAATGAAAATAACGAAAATAAGGATTCTCTTCCCGGCCCTCCATCGGGGACGGAGTGGTCTTGGTTGAGGCAGAGCTGCCTGTTGTTAGGCCGCAGCGGGACACCCCCCGATGGGCAGGCGGGGCACGGGGTGCACTGGTTTGGCGACGCTGCCGCACAATGTGAGTGATCGCCTCCATCTGCCTTTTCACCAGCGAAAACTACTGGGCGAAGACATCAACAGTGTCGCAAAAGAGGCCAATCTGGGAGACGGGGGCATTGACAAAGCGTACCTGTGAGCCGCCACGCCATCCAGGATAGTGAGAGCGGTTGAGTGGAGGGGTCTGTTCCCGGCTGTAAAATGTTCCCTCCATGACCGCGTCAGCTTGTCATGCACTTCCGGGAACAATGGTACTGGGGGGGCGTGGCTTGGAGCGGCGCCCTGAGCCGAGGTACCAGTTATCGAGCCTTGAAGGCTGTGGGGAGGACGGAGGGTTCCAATCCAAGCCCACGCTCATGGCAGCCAGGGCAAGCATGTCGGCCATCTGCACGTCAGCCTCAAACTGGGCGGGCCTGAAGGCGGCAGCCCAGTTGAGTCCTCTGCATCAGACGCCTGGACGCTGTCCAATGCATCATCCAATTCTGGGGAGAATGACAGCTGGCTGCGAGGCGAGCCGCTCTCATCCCGAGCTCAGACGGAAGCAAGTGAGGGGCAGGTGGTTCGTGGGGATTTACCTGGCGAAACAGAGCCTTCATCACCAGCCGGGTTCCCGTGGGAATAAGGAGCGACGTGGGGGGTGGCTAAAGTGGCATTCACCTTCAGGAAGGAGAGCCGCGACCGCAATGCTGCCATGGTCATGTTCTCTCAGTGAGTGCATGAACCATCCACAAACGCCGCCTCAGTGTGATTGCTGCCCAGGCACATGAGGCAACGTCTGTGGCCGTCGGTCTTGGAGAGATATCTGCCGCATCCAGGAACTACACAGAAGCGGAAGGGCATCCTGAAAAAGACACGTCCTGAAAAGGACGTTCAACGCCTGTCTGTGAATTGCTCTTTTATGAGTGAAACTCAAACTCTAGAGAATAAAACTCTTTTAGGAGGGGAAAACACACTTTTAAGCAGTGAAAGCGCTGTTGAAGCGCCCAGGGGCATGGACTGCACAGCGTGCAGAGAGAGAGAATGGCAGCTGGAAATGTGCCGTAAGATCCAACAGCAGTGCTTCTTGTCAGTAGAGGTGAGTGGAACAGTGGTGAACTCAGCTTGCTGATGCACAACCGCTCGGCTCCGAAGAAAAATCTGACTTTCAGATGCACGCCTGCTTCCCTTTATACCCGAATGACCGGGGGCGGGACATGCAAATTCTGTCTGCCAATTTCTCATTGGCCTTTTCTCAAATTCAGAGGTATGCGAGGCTCCCAAGGAAGACCGCTTGTGTCACTTCATTCGACACAATGTTGAGTGAGTGACAGAAGGGGAACATAAAAATTTCTAATCCATCTAAAGTTGCGATTTGTAGGGTCTTGCAACCTTAAGCATCTGTGCAAAGTAGTGAGTCCTTATCTTCAGTAACATCTTGATTGGCCTCAAACATCATAAAAGTTGAAATACGTAAGTTGAACACAAGTAATTAGTGTTAGACTTAAGGTTGGACTCATTAGAGTATTCAAGTGTTTTGGACATCTAGTGAGGTCCCATTAAAAATCTCTAAGTGAACCATTTTCAGGCTCTATAATAATGGGTCTCAAAATGAGAGATTCAAGTTATATCAGATAATTTTTTTATCAAATGTGTTTTACAAATGTGGTTTTTAATTGAAAATGGTTAGGTTTGGCTCATCAATTTCACACTTTTTTTTTCCCTAGTGCCTTGCTGGTTTTGTGAAGTTGCACCATAACTCTACAACAAAATTTGGTTTTGACATAATACAAGGGAAAAACCAAGGTACTAATGAACAGATATTAATGGACTACTGCAAACATTCACAAATAAATGCACAGGAAATCATTTTGAATATGCACGAAATGCATGCATTAAACTTTATCTCTTGTATACAAACAGAACACTCTCACATTCACAAAAAATATTCACACGGGCATGCATTGAGTGAGGATATGCGCGAATTACAAGTGAATGTGCATATATTTTGTGTATGTGTATGTGTGTATATGAGAGCCTTTAAGATCTTGCTGGGAGCTCGGTTTTTCATGAAATCAGACCTCTGCAATGCCTAGCATTTAGTTCAGAAAGGGGGATGAGTGGAAGACGGTGTTTAATACACCCACGTGGCATTTCGAATATCAGGCCATGCCTTCGGGATTAACAAACACCCCCCTTTTTCCAGGCATTGGTTAACGATGTGCTGAAAGACATGCTTGATACGTTTGTATTTGTGTACCTGAATGATATCCTGATCTCCTACAGGGGGCCCCAGTTCATTTCCAACTTTTGGAAGGAGTTTTTTTGGCAGATTGGTGCCTCTGTCAGTCTGTCGTCAGGCTTCCATCCCCAGAACAACATGCAGACTGAGCGAGAGAACCAGGATCTTGAGCAGATGCTTCGCTGCCTGGCTTCCCACAACCCCGTCTCCTGATCACAACACTTAAAATGTGTCGAATACACTCACAACTCTCTGAACATATCATACACTGGATTGTGATGCTCACACATTTATTCAGCAGTCCCATTGCACCTGGAGGAGGAACAAACTGGTGCTTCTTTGATTCAAGGGGCATACCAAGGCTGCGCCGATCAACATCAGACTTCAACACCTAAACATGTTTGTGGGAAAAGGTTGTGGCTCTCCACCAAGGACCTCCCTCTGTAAGTTGGCACCTAGGTTTACCGGGCCATACTCTATTGTCAAGGTGCTCATCCCAGCTGTACCTGTCTTTTATTCCGCTCTTGATTCCTGTCCCTAGTTTCCCTTTGTTTGCCGTCTTGTGTCAGATTGGCTTGAGTCGTTTGCCCTGTACAGTTGGCCCGTTTTCTCTGCACAAGTCCTCAAATTTAAAGTCTTTTTCAGTTAGATTAAAGACTGAGTTCCCCTAACCCCCTCTAAAACACACTATGATACAAAGAGCCTGGAAACAGTCAACAGAAGTGAGTAGTGAGAAGTACATTACAGACATCGAGGTCATGACAGCATGTTTACAGTGATTGATTGCTGATTAATCTTCCTAGAGATCAATTACTAAACCAATTTAGCTGCATCACAGCTAAATAGAAACAGAACAAAACATAATATAAAATATTAATCTGCTCTTAATAAAAATCACTCTGTCATATGTGTGACAAATCAACTTCCCCCTTTATCCATAAACACCCCCGACCAACAAATATAGTGCAGAAGCATTAGCTTAAGTCAAATCTGAAGCCAGAAATAAGCAGAAGAGATGCAGAGAGTTAGAACAGAGTGCAGTGCTGCTTATGAGATTAGGAGAGCACTCTGTATCTGTTCAGCAGCATAGAAATAAGAAATAGATTTCCCTCCTGAACATTCACGATTAGATCAAGACAAATGCAAGCAGAGAGACACAGAGAAAGTGTGCAGTTCAGACTGGGAGCGTTATGATAACAAAAGAGATTGCAGTTTTTTAAGAAGCAGGGAGAAATAAGCTTTCAAACCAAAGCTGAAAGATATAGAGTTAGTCTGTGTGTCATGCCTTTGCTTTAATAATGGCGTGAAGACCAAAGTGTTTTATGATTGCTTAATAAGACTTGCTTGTTGTGAAAAAGGAAAAGCAGACAATACCATAAGAAAAAAAATGTAACATTTTGAACTGGGTACCATAGCACAGTGAACATGGTTTGTTGATAGATATTTAGGATTCCTTCAGCTATAAACGGTTATAGATATCCGACATATACAAACTTTTGTATTTAGAATTCACAAATCAGCTTGGTCAATTTCAGCCTAGTTTCATCTGCCTGGAGTTTTGAAGATAGACCAACATACATAAATTATTTTGTGTTTGGACCCCTAATGTGTGCCTATCCTTTAGAATAGTGCTATTTGATGTAATAATATAAGCTGAAACACCTTTATGAAATTTTTTACAAATCCAGCTCTGCCTGAAATGTATTCCCCTCCTTGCTATTTCTATGTTTAATAGAAATAGCCACAATTGTAAAAAATGCACATTTACCAACTTTTTGATCCATAAAAAAATAAATCACACATCAGGCTGATAAATTAGGGGTCCAAGCACTGAAGGTTTCACTAATAACTCCAGAATCAAATTTTTTTCCCTCTTATTACCATTTGTCCGATTTACAAAAACCATAGACCCTCCTCTCAAAAAGTTAGCAAAAGAATTTTGATTCATCGAAGTACTTCACAGTTGCAATCCAATAAATTGTTTCTGGTTCACTGACCGTGGCAAGCGTGGGCTCTGGTTCGCTGACCGTGGCAGGCAGAGACTGGGGAGCAGAAGCCTTTCCTCTTCTCCTCCTCCTCCTCTGGGCGGACGAAGCTGGCAACTCTGGCTCCTTGGCCGAGGCAGGCGTGGGCGTTGGCTCGTTGGCTGTGGCAGGCATGAAGGGACGAGCCATGGAAGACTGAGGGGTGACCACAGTGGGAGGAGAGGCAGGGTTCTCCTCAACTATGCCCACAGTGAACGGCGAGCCGCAGGCCAGCAGAGTCTCCTCCACGAATTCGAGGAGCGTCCAGCGGCGCGTCACCGGTGGCAACCGCTCCTTGAGCGAACTGTTCAGATTAGCCCTGAAGAACACCACCAGGGAGTATTCTGGGAAGTCCGCTACCTTCACCAGCTCCAGGAAGTCGTGGATGTGATCCTCCACTGGATGGTCCTCTTGTTTGAGGCAGAGAAGTTTATAATTAGCCTGTTGAACTGCTAGATCCATCTTGGTTCGATCGTTCTGTTACGAAAGCAGGAGGAGGCAGACGAGGGTTGAGGATCTAAGTGCGGGTTTTTATTGGCAAAGGTGAAAACAAACAAGACTGGAACAAAGGAAACGTCCACGATGGGAAAAAAAAAAAAAAACACGAAACACAACCAAGAATACTCGGGCTGGAGAAACATCCACGGTGTGCAAAGGTAACATTGACAAACTGGGCAACACGGCAAACCATCTACATCCAGACATCCACATTCAACGATCGACAATGACTGGAGAACAAACAGGGTTTAAATACACAGAGGTAATGAGGACTAAACGACAAACAGGTGAGGACAATGACAAAGTGCTGGCAGTGATGAGGGCCGGGAATTGTGGGAATTGTAGTTCAAGACAATTGACTAGTGAAACACGGGGCAGACAACAAGGGATTGTGACAGTCGCAGCCTTGAGACGGACGCTCATTTGTCCTCCTTTTAAGATCATCCCTATTTTATACTTTATCTAATGGTTTATGGTAAATAAATAAATAGGATATGTGTAAGTATACATTTTCTTAAGATTTGTAGTCTAGCAAATTATTGGCTTAAAGCGTGTGAAATAAATATCTGGTATTTCTTTGGTTAATAAACTAACCAAATTAGCCATGTGGCTTCTTGGCGTCAAGTCATGCGTAGGCACAGCCACAGACCCAATCTACCTAGCGGTAGGTTAAACTGCAGAAATGCCAAAACTAAATACTTTATTTAATCCCGATAGGTCAAAAGAGCATGGATTCATCACAAATAACAGAAAGGATGATTTCCATGCTTTGCATGTTGTGTCGCTGCGATGTGGACCTAAGCAACAAAGGGTAAGGCACCCTCGGCAGACATGCTATCACAGAAAAAGCAACAATCAAATCCCAGGTGCCTCTTCACTTTTATCGTTTTTCATTGAAGCTTCATCACCTCCGGTGCAGAACTTTGTAATAGTTTATCATGCTGTCAAGCATCATCAGTCATACAGGAGTATGGACTATGGAATAAAAATTGCTTGAGATCTACAATGACTCATAAATAGCAAAAGGTGTGACCTGTGGAAAAACATAAACTAAAGCTTTGTGCGAAAATGTCCTAGCACCCTACTCTGTCCAGATGCATGTGGATTATATAAAAGAAAATTAACGGCATTATTCAGTGGCAACTGATGCATCAAACAAAGGTACGATCAAGTGTTTTCCCATTGTACTGATATAGTTTCACTTTGAGGAGGGTGTGCAACATGCACTTTTGGATTTTGACAGTGATAGCAATGAAACATCAGAAGCTATTACAAATCAGCTGCTGGCTAAACTGGAGGTGTATGGTCTAGATGTGAAAAAAATGTCAGCATATGTAGCATACAATGACAGCATTAACTATGGAAACCACAACAGTGTTTATCAGAAGCTGAAACTGTCTCAAAAGATGTGCTTGCTGCAAATTGTTTAGCCCATATTTTGCGCAGTGCAACACAATATGCAGCAGGCAGCTTGGATGTTGACATTGAAAATGTTGTGCTTAATGTTTATAGCCATTTTAGCATCTCAGCTAGAAGAACGGCACAGTTGAAAGAATTCTGCGAGTTTGTGGTAGTGGAGGAATGCAATCTGCTGTGGCACGTTGTCACGAGGTGGTTGTCTCTGCTGCCATCCATTGAAAGAATCCTGAAATATTGGAAACCCTTGACCAGCTATTTTCAGAGTCTAGGTGAGGATGAATGCTCCAAGATTTTGTGGAAATGCTTTGAGAGGATGGCACTGACGAATCCGAGATGTATTTTCTCTTCCTCAGTCACATTCTAAAGGTGTTCTCAGACTGCATTGAAGCACTTGAGGCTAAATCATTTAGCATAACCTCTGTGTTTAAGGTGATGACTGAACTGAAAGGGAAACTTGAGAGAAGGCTAAATTACAAATGTTTTGGCTTTGCTGTGAACAACAAACTCAAGCAGCTAACCCCTGATCTGGCTAAGAAATATGAGGCTGATTTTATTGTTTTCTATGAAAGAGCCCATATATACCTGAGTGAAAGGTATGACTTCTCTGAGAACAGCTTTCATAGCAAAGTGTCAAAGCTTGACCTCACAACTGCTGTGTCTTATGACAAATACGGCGATGCAGTCCTGGCCTGCAGTATGAAAAACATTGATATGGATGGACATGGTGGAAGCTATTCTCAGCTCTTCAGGAATGGAAGGTTGCCACAATGAAGTGCAGTATCTGAAACTGTTTTCCAAAGCAGATGTCCCACTTGAATCTGAGGAAGGTCAGCACCTGCATGTTCTCCATCCTATGTAGCAATGCACATACTTTCAGATTGACTTTGTTTAATCCTGATTGGTCAAAAGAGTATGGATTCATCACAAATAACAGAAAGGATGATTTCCATGCTTTGCATGTTGTGTCGCTGCGATGTGGACCTAAGCAACAAATGGAAAGGCACCCTCGGCAGACATGCTATCACAGAAAAAACAACAATCAAAGCCCAGGTGCCTCTTCACTTTTATCGTTTTTCATTGAAGCTTCATCGCCTCCACTGCAGAACTTTGTAAAGTTTATCATGTCGTCAAGCATCACCTCTGTGTTTAATGTGATGACTGAACTGAAAGGGAAACTTGAGAGAAGGCTAAATTACAAATGTTTTGGCTTTGCTGTGAACAACAAACTCAAGCAGCTAACCCCTGATCTGGCTAAGAAATATGAGGCTGATTTTATTGTTTTCTATGAAAGAGCCCATATATACCTGAGTGAAAGGTATGACTTCTCTGAGAACAGCTTTCATAGCAAAGTGTCAAAGCTTGACCTCACAACTGCTGTGTCTTATGACAAATTCATGAACACAGATGTCCCACTTGAATCTGAGGAAGGTCAGCACCTGCATGTTCTCCATCCTATGTAGCAATGCACATACAGAACGTGTCTTTTCACTGATGACCTCAGCATTGAGAAATGAGAGAAATCATCTGGATGTGGACAATGTCAAGGCAGAGCTGCAAATTTGTATCAAATTTCACATTTGAGTGCAGAGACATGTACCAGAAATTCCTTGCAAACAAACAAGTCTTGGAAGCAGCCAGGAAAGGGCTAAAGTATTGCAAATAGCCATTCAAATATGTGGTGAGTACACTAGACTTTTATTGTGTATTATAGGCTTGGGATTATTTTTCAGTTTTTATCCTGGCTTCACTGAATCCTGCAAAGTGTGCTTCTTTTTGGTGTTATAGAAATTACCATCCTAGAAAGAGTGCATGTTTCTGGACTCTACAGGTGCTACTATTGTTAATGCCATTTAATCAGGAGATATTTAATAAAGATGTTTGAATTACACCTCATTATGTACTCGTGTTATTACTGAGATGCCTATACCCAGTGGAGACTGAGAAGCTGCCCCAATGAATGATAATAAGGACTGTTTCACAGCTCGAACTTTTTTCCCTTTGCCTTGTAGCGAGCGAAACGCCACATCAACAGTACAGTACACAAACTTTTCATATTCACCATACCTCTCCCACGGCATCGTTTTTAACTGCTGAATGAAGTTTGTTGTCTTACAACACTAAGCCAGTATTCCCCACATTCCTGATGCTATGACAGTGCTGCAATATCTTAAAGGAGCCGCGCGTCTTTTGTGATATGAGCGATCAGTTTATGCGATCGTCCAAATTACCGATCACTAATCGTGTCATAGGACGTGAATATCGGCAAATACTGATCAATGGCCAATCGATCGGAGCATCCCTACTCTCTACATTAGCCTAATCACAGTAATGTGGAGCTACCCATGATTTGACCTGTGCTTATGGCCTTATCAAAACAAATTGTACTGTAAAAAAAAAAAAAAGATTCAGATATGCAAGTATAATTTAGAATGATAAAAGGGGTTCAGATCTGGACTTCCATGGACATATTGACAATTTATTGACAAAGTTTTCCACCTGTTCTAACTGGACATGTTTGCCTTCAGATATTCTAAAGGTGACTTAAATCATTAGGCTTGTGTTGTGTTGAAATTCTTGTTCAAATATCATTCTTGTTCAAATGAAATGTCCAAAACAAATGCATGCGCTTACAGTCTACAGTTAGTCTGATCACTTTTTGTGGGGCGGGGGATTTTTGGCTAGTGAAAATGCTGAGGGGCTAGTAACATTAGAATACCACTAGCTACAGTGGCCACTAAGCCAAAAGTTAATGTCAAGCCCTATCAATTTACAATGAAAATCCTATTTGTGCCACTGTGATCTAAACAGTTGAAAGTTGACACCAATACAACTTTATAAACAAGATTTATTCTTTCAAATTCTTACTATTATGATCACATTCTCTTCAAGTGTGCTTGAACCCTGATAATTGCTGCTTGATTAAGGTTTGGTTAAACTGTAATCTTTGTGGATTCTTGGATGGTAAATAACATTGTCTGAATTCTCAAATCAGGCTCATTCAAAAACTGTTTCAGGCTCATAATTATAGTCTTTACTGCAGTGTGTCAGGACTGTCCATTACAGTTGTAATATCCTGCTCTGTTTTCATAAAATTCTAGCTACACAGAGAGCTTGTACTCACTCCCTCTCTCCCTCTTCTCTGACACTTCTTGATCCTGCATCCATCTGATGTGGCCCACATCAGTGCTCAGACCATTTTGGTCAGGGTTGAGCTGAGCATGGATTTGTGTTGAGGTTGATTTTCACCCTGACCTGAGTTTTCACAAGAGCACCACAAAAGCACCAGGCTCTGTCTGTGTACTATGTTTGCATCCTGGTATGTTTATTTATGATGTGTGTGTAAAGATCCATTGAACAAATCCAACGCTTCATCAGGTTATCTACCATAAAGGATCCAACACTAACTAATGAAGATGGAGGCTGTTAATTTCTTCTCTGATCTCAGCAGAATCTCAGATCGTACCATTATTTACAGTAATGATTTCTCCAACAGTTTCTGAGTGAACGTGTCGCCTACACTGTTGCAGGGCAAAGATTTGTCCTAACAGTATCCTCTTCAATCACCTTGATACACTGGGGCATATAGTAAAAGGAAAACAGGAAACTTCACATAAATACTATATTAAGACATTGAATAATGTTAAATCTTTTACATGAATTATTCAGTAAAAATGGTACTAATATTGCTAATGAACAAGAGTTATTTAAGCTGTAAAGTTGACTAAATTATCCTTTTGAGTTGAGTTGTCCTTTTATATATATTATTCAGTTTGGTGATCCTAGTGGCAGAAATGACACATTACACATGATGTCCAATGTAAAATCAGAATCCTGAAGAAAAGTTAAGAGCAATAACTTAACTTGTGCTTCAGCAATGATTGCAGGACTATCTCAAGCACAACACTCTTTTTCTCTCAAAATCCCTTTCTCCACATCTATGCTGTGAGTCACAACACTTTCTACACCCCCACCCTTCCTCAAACACATCAAAATACAGTATTGCACACTAGCCCAAAAATAGACCTCCCATCCACAATGTAGTCATATTGTTTTCAAACAGGATTTGTGGCGTGTAGAGGAGGGGAATATTTATCAGCCTTGACCAGCTACAACTGTCTGGCAACCTGCCATGAAAAACACGAGCGTCCTTGAACATTCAGATTGCCGCTTGTATTAAAGAAACATGCTAATGACTCGCACTGCAACACAAAAGTGTGTACTTGAATCAAAACAAACTTTTTCACACCCTTATTAGGTCAGACACATGCTTTTGCTTTGTGCTGCAGAGAAAAGAGAGCTCACTAGAGTTTTCTCAGAAGAGTGTGTAGAAGGACATTAAATAAATGTAATTAGTAAGAGAGAAAATGAGAATGATTAATTCCTAAATCATTCACAACTCTCCTAATGGTTCCACTCGCACAATATTTGTTCATTCGTTTTCATCAGAAAATGGCTTCATCAATTCCGTTTATTCATTCTCATTCCTCCATCCTCTATGTTTGTTTATTAGTGGTTGACCAATATCAGTTTTACAATGGCCGATAACTAGGGATGTCCCGATACCATCAAAATATTGTTTAAATAAATGAATTAATTAAAACTACAATCAAATGAAAGTATAACAATTCATTTGAAATTTCAAATGAAGTGATTTTATACAGAACCTCACAGCACAATTCTAAATAAAAAACATTTTCAAATAAAGTGCTGCATAACAGGGCATCACAGATGTGAGATATTGCATAAATATAATACAATTATTATTGATTTATAATTATTATTATTTGTATTATTACAGTGAATATTACATAACTATACAGTAGTGATCTATTTCTGTCATACTTTTTTCCTTTAATTAAATTGAGCTTTTGTTTTAGCAGAGCTTTTATTTTGAAGTGATTGTGTATGTTGTTATGACCAAGGAGCTCTAATGTTATGATGGTAGCTTCTCACTCTGGAAAAGCTGGTTGTTAGCTATGTGACTTAAAGTGATTATTAAACTGCAAAGGGCTACTATTTAATTAAACAAATATGTAGTCTGTATGTGCCTCGTGCTAAATAGTGAATTAGCTCTGCCTGCTGTCATCTGCTAAGAACAGAGCGTGCAATGCTCATGATGGGGTTTTCTGTGTATGAGCCAAGGAGCTCTAAAAGGTATGAGCACTTTGTGTATTTGTGTCAGCACAACACATGCTCCACACTTTCACAAGTACTCACATTTAAAGCTTTAAGCGCTTTGTTGCATGATGCAAACTATGTATTTATCTCATTTAAAAAAAGCTTTTGCTTTTAAATAATCTCACTAGGACACAATATGATTTTAATTTGTGTGCTGAATGTTTACTTAATGACATTAATACATCAGATGTATTGGTTTTTGGTACAGGAGCATTTTTACGAGCATGAGTACACGTACATGAGCACGGTATCCGACCCAATTCCTATGCCAGTATCCCTACCAATAACAATATCTAGAGAGGAGTGTGGGAGTTGGCTGATATGTAAGGCCCTAATACTTTATAATAATGAACATAGCAGTATGAAGCAATTAAGGGACCAAGCACACCAATGGCATGCAAGGAAGTATTATAAGAAATCACTAATTATGATTTTAAAGCAGTATATAAAAAAATTATTAAAATGTATTATATTACAATACAGTTCATTATAACTTTTGACCAATAGGAGGTGCTGTCATCAAAATAATAGTGTGCGGTCAGGGTGTCAAGTCAAGTCAAGTGGTTTTTATTGTCGCTCAACCATATACAGTTAGTACAGTACACAGCGAAACGAGACAACATTCCTCCAGGACCATGATGCTACATAAAAACAACATAGGACAAACACAGAACCACATGAGACTACACAGACTAAATAACATTTCTACATAAAGTGCACGTGCAAAAAAAAGTACGGGACAGTACAATTATTACTAAAGGAACAGGACAATAGGCACAGTAAGAGACAGTGAGAGAGACCAGTACACATTTGTAGTCTGAGTAGTGCAAAAAGATGACACTTTCTAAAATGCCAAATGTAGACATAACATACTATGAAATAGTGTTCTATGGCCATAGCAGTTATTGAGGTAGCAGCCAGGTATAAGTGACAATGAAGTAAAGTGCATCTCTGGACATGTGCGAAAGTTGGATGGTGTACAGGTGTGTGTGTCAGTCCAGTCTCTGAGTATTGAGGAGTCTGATGGCTTGAGGGAATAAGCTGTTACACAGTCTGGCCGTGAGGGCCGAATGCTTCAGTACCTCTTGCCAGATGGCAGGAGGGTGAAGAGTTTGTGTGAGGGGTGTGTGGGGTCATCCACAATCTGGTTGCTTTGCGGATGCAGCGCATTTTGTAAATGCCTTTGATGGAGGGAAGAGAGACCCTGATCAAAGACATTTACACAAAAAGCTGCATCCGCTGCAAACGCTGGGTGTGGTAACAATGACACATACAAAGTTTGATGTCAACACATTGCTAAGATTCAGCCTCAGATCCTTTTTGGAGTCTTGCCGTGTACTTCGTTGATTATATTTTAGAACCGTTTGGTCTATCGAAAAGTTTTAATAGGACAGGAATTATGGCCTAATTCATGGCAAAAGTGGAACCATCATACTCGGCATGACCCAAGAAGGGCTAACAACACAAGTCTCATGACACAAAAGGCCTAACATTTTAAAAGTTATAAGAATTAAATTTTATCATTTGACCACTAGGTGATGCTGTCTCTAAAATGTTAGAGTACCTGTCCCAGATAACACCACCAAATAATAAATTGTAATGATAAACCAACCTGTTTCTAAAATAAAAAATGTCTGTCGTCCAATATGGTAGATATAAGAAAATTGGGTATCATTTGACACAATATGACTCGATATGTCACAAGGAATCTAAAGAAACCAATTATGAATTTAGGCCAAACTACAAAGAAGTTATTGGCAAAAATAGCTATTTTCATATTTCTTGACCACTACGTGACGCTGTGCTGAAACTGTGCAGATACCCTCAAGTCATGCTTGTGATGACATATACTAAGTTTCGTGTCAATATGCTAAAGCATTGCGAAGATACAGCCTCACGTCGATCATGCTCGCCATTGAATTAATTGATGTGGTCATTTAAAAATCTAGTGGGTGGATCTTCGAAAGAATCTAAGGAATCAGTAGAAAAATTATTTTGTTTCTTACAGATCAAAAGTTAGAGCCCAAAACATAAGTGCAAAATTGAACTGTTGGTTGTGCTACAGGGTTTAAGTTAGAGACCCCAAATTTGGGTCAGTTACATTTGAGAGTGTCTTAAGTGCTTGACCCCTAATAATAAGAGTGCCACTGAAAGTTATGCAAGTGAGGTAATATCAACTTACATAAAAGGCCTTGCGAAAATTTGAAATACATTTCTGAAATAATGTCATATAATGAGTATTCATTTTCAGTTTTTTAGAGACTGCTTGATATTGCGATACATAGCACATTATTATGGCAACAACATATTCACATCGTCATCAGTCAGTGTGCAAATTTCTTTGAAGTCATCTGGAATTGTCTCTCAGTCCATGATCGTTCAGATTACAACTACACTATAACTGAGAAATAAAGTTAAACTAACAGCTTCACAGCAATCACAGCTGAGTATGGCGACAGATAAAGTAATCAGACACACTACTTGATACCCTAGTTTCCGGGTTGGTAGAAGACATAAACTTTGAGTTACACTGGTTTGCATGTTTTCTTTTTGCCGACAATAAATCACTTGAACGTAAGTGAAATAACTGTAGGATAATTCCGATAGCACTTTGCCATCATCACTCCACGATCGGAGCAGATTACTACACACTACACAGAATGACAAATTCTGATCACAATTAATAAACATTTATTCTGCTATTCTGGGTCTTCTGTTTGCAGAACATCTATTTTAATATATTTTTTTCCAAACTGGTCTATTATTTTGATTTCAATCTGTTTCAAATAAACCCATCCCTAAACGGCATATACAACAAAACAAACTTATTGGTCACTTAACATGTAAGTCTGATGGTCTCTTCCTGTCAAAGTGGGAGGATACTTTCCAGAATAAGCTGCAAAGTGGACCAGACTTTGTGTGATATTCAAAATATGGCTACATGAGACTAGTAAGAGTGAACCTTCACATCAGTTTCCTGAAAGGTGTTTTGGTTTTAAAGCTGTCCTTTTTGGTTGAGTAATTCAATTATTTATTGTTGAGAATTGTAGAATGTCACAGCACAATCATGGCTTTATCCAGTGAAAGGGTGATATTTCAACAGAAAATATGCACTTGAAAACTGGGCCAGTACTTTCAATAGAGGTAGGGCTGCAAAGATAAGCTCACAAATGCTACAACTGAAGATCCCTGCATTTTTTTGATTCCATTAATAGAGGAAAAGCACATTAACTGATGCAGCAAAGTGAATCTGTTATGATCAAACAACAGAGAAATGTGCTTTACGAACATTTGTGTGCTTGAGTGTGCATGAGAAATGCAAAGAGTGAGTCTTAATAAGTGTTGTGCATTGGGTCACATGATCATTAGAGCGCTCCTCTGTGTGCTGTACAACATTATGTGCTGCTTTTCTTTCACTGCCTCTCTCTCTCTCTCTCTCTCTCTCTTGGAAAATGGCATGAATTCACTAGGCTTCGCTCGTGACCATAGGAATAGTGCATCCGCTCAATACCAAAGCAAACACAAACAGTGGGAAGGATATTATCATAATGTGGGAGGAGAGCAATTAGATTCATCAAATACACAGATTGTACAGAGTAGCTACTGCAGGATGTAGTTTACTCGCAACAACTATAATGCAAAGCCACATCAGATACAGTACAGCAGGACATTTGCTGTTATACTACCAGGCCCCTTGTGGCTAAATTAATCCTAGAAGAGAAAACTGAAAAATCACATAACATTTAATGGGGAAAAAATACCTAATTCCCCCAATCCAAGCATTAGCCTGTCAATTTATTAAAAGAGTAGTCTGGGATACTTAAAGTAAACAGCATCATCATCTGTAGCATTATGTTAGGTTTTAGAGAAAACCACTGTACAGAAGCTGCCCTTCTTAGGATTACCAATGATCTATTAATGGCGGAGGACGCTGGAGAATGCTCCATTTTAGATTTGCTTGATTTAACTGCAGCGTTTGATACAGTTGATTAAAAAGTTTTAATTTATACACTGAAGAGATGGGTGGGAATGTCTGGGTTGGCTTTAGATTGGTTTGTTTTTTACTTGTCAAATAGGAAATTTTCATCTATTGGAGATGACAATGTCTTCCTCTGTGGTCGTGGGCATAGGCAGAGACTTCGATACAACCTCTATAGAGCTGTAAAAGGCGGAGACATGGGAGGCACGAGGGGTGGAGTCGTAGAAGGCGGAGCCATGGCAGGTTCAAAGTGCAAAGCCGTGGAAGGCAGAGCCATTGCAAGCTCAAAGGGCGAAACCGTAGAAGGCAGAGCCATGGCCGGCTTGAGGCTAAGAGTTCAGGATGAATGGGAGATGACCTCAGTGGTTGTGAAAATGAGCAGAGTCTTGGGAGTGACCTCTGTGGTCGTGAACATTGACGTGTACAAGGGCAGAGAATGGGGAGAGACTTGGAAATGACCTCCATGGATGTGGGCATGGGCGGAGACTCAGGAACAGAAGGCTTGGAAGCCGAGATCAGAGTAGGGATAGGAGGATCCTCTGAAGCAAGAGTTTCTAAAGTTAACTTTAAATATTCCTCCCAAGTGTAGTCTCCTGGCTCTTTCAATTCCCTCCACTGATAAGCCCGATCCGGTAAATAGATTTCAGGTGGGAATCAGCAAATCCTGTGTAGCTGGTAATGGTGCAGAAAAGATGGGAGTATTCCCTGATGGGTAAATCCGCCTGGCTCTATTGAATGCAATATGCCACTAGATACATTTTGTGTGGTCAGTTCTTCTGTAAGGATTTGTCAGTGATGAGATGAAAGGCAAGGATCTATACGCAAGCTTCTTTAATATAGATGACGTGAGACACCGACAATGAGGATTGAAACCAGGACCAAAACAATGGCAAGAACACTATGACTACGATACATGAACATTCAAGGTTACAGACTAAGAAAACTAAGAAATAACACTCATGCACTGGAAAACCAGACTTTTAAATATAAAATTTTATAAATGCAATAACTGGAATTGTTCGGATGAAGGGGGTACCAAACTGTGAATCCTGAACAAAACAGTTTGGTTAGCTAGTTAGCCTTTAAGCTCATTGCCATGGAGAGCAAAAGATGGACTTGATTTTCTTTCCAGTGATTTTATTTACAGTGTCTCACCAATTAGGTAACAGCAAAGCATGAAATCAACACTCTACAGACACAATCCACCATCACACCGTTGTCTGCCGAGCTGCAAAAAGATGCTCTGATGCTTACCTTTCAATCTGCTACATTACTGACTGCACTGAAAAACTACAGGTGAAACTCGAAAAATTAGAATATCGTGGAAAAGTTCATTAATTTCAGTAATTCAACTTAAAAGGTGAAACTAATATATTATATAGACTCATTACAAGCAAAGTAAGATATTTCAAGCCTTTATTTGATATAATTTTGATGATTACGGCTTACAGCTTATGAAAACCCCAAATTCAGAATCTCAGAAAATTTGAATATTGTGAAAAGGTTCAGTATTGTAGGCTCAAAGTGTCACACTCTAATCAGCTAAACACCTGCAAAGGGTTCCTGAGCCTTTAAATGGTCTCTCAGTCTGGTTCAGTTGAATTCACAATCATGGGGAAGACTGCTGACCTGACAGTTGTGCAGAAAACTTCTCGGGTTATGACTATAACCCTTGTTCCCTGAGAAGGGAACGAGACACTGCGTCGTTGAAAACGACTCTTTGGGGAACGCTCCTTAGCGTGCGCCTCTGAAGTATGAATGAAACTATTCCAATCTTGATTGGTGTTGCGTCATGACGTAACATGTGACGGCATAACCGGATGCATAAAAGTGACGCCGGCACACACACACATTAGCCTAGCGATGAAGCAAGCCGCTCTCAGGCCTTGAGGGGCCTGGCAGGACGACGCAGTGTCTCGTTCCCTTCTCAGGGAACAAGGGTTATAGTCATAACCCGAGACGTTCCCTTCCGAGGGAACTCGCGACTGCGTCGTTGAAAACGACTCTTTGGGGAACGAATGCCCACTAGGCCACGCACCGAAAAAAGGCCTGCCCTAGGGTGAAACTGAACTCAGGCACTCAGCTAGGACGAGAGCACACGTGCGCCAGGCGTACTAGGGAGGTGCAGACTACAAAACCTGATGAAAGTGTGCGGGGTAGCCCAACCGGCTGCCTCACAGATCTCCTGGAGGGGTACTCCCGATAAGAGAGCCCTAGAGGACGCCATGCCTCTAGTTGAATGAGCCCTTACGGCCAAAGGTGAAGGCAAATTGCGCACCTTGTAGGCCAAGATAATAGCCTGAACAATCCAATTACTAATGGTTTGTTTCGAGGCAGGGAGCCCCTTCCTAGGTGACCCAAAACACACTAACAGTTGGTCCGACCTCCTCCAAGAAGAGGACCTCTCGAGGTAAACGCTCAAAGCTCTGACAGGGCAGAGCAAATGGAGCCTCTCTTCTTCTGCCGACACATGAGGTGGAGGATGAAATGCCTGCAGGACCGTGGACCATGCCGTGTTAGACGGCACCTTAGGCACATAGCCAGGTCTCGGGTGCAAAATGGCTTTAACTCCGCCAGGGGCAAACTCCAAGCAAGCTGGCGTCACTGCCAGGGCTTGAAGATCACCCACCCTCTTTAGAGAGGTAATAGCTAAGAGAAAAGCCATCTTGAACGTCAGGTCCTTGGGCGAAGCCGACTGAAGGGGTTCGAAGGGGGCCAGGGATAACCCTTCGAGAACCACCGCCAGGTCCCAGGCAGGAACCCTGGACCTGGTTGCCGGTCTCATCCTCCATGTACCACGGAGAAAACGAATGACCAGCTGGTGCCTCCCCAGAGGCCCATCACTCAGTGGTGCATGGAACGCCGAAATGGCAGCCACCTACACCTTAAGTGTGGAAGGGGCGAGACCCGCAGAGAAACGATCTTGAAGAAACTCCAGAACTGAAGCCACCGGGCAGTTAACTGGATCTAATTCATGTTCTCTACACCAAGTGGAGAACACATTCCACTTGAGGCCATATCATCTCCTAGTAGACGGAGCCCTAGAGCTAAGTATGGTTTCAACCACCCCCGCTGATAGACCAGCATTTAGGTACTGAACCCCCTCAGGGGCCAGACCCACAGTTTCCACAGCTCTGGATGAGGGTGGAAGACTGTGCCCCCTGCCTGAGACAACAGATCCCTCCTCAGAGGAATCTGCCATGGCGGAGCTATCAGGAGTGAAATTATGTATGAGAACCATACTCGGGCCGGCCACATCGGGGCAACCAGAAGAAGACTGATGCCCTCTTGGCGGACGCTTTCCAGGACTCTCGGGAGCAGAGCGATCGGGGGAAATGCGTACAGGCGAAGCCTCGGCCAAGCCTGTACCATGGCGTCCAACCCCAGTGGGGCTGGATGTGAGAGGGAGAACCAAAGTGGACAGTGGGACGTCTCTCGAGACGCAAATAGATCCACTTCCGATGGTCCAAATTTGTCCCACATCAACTTCACCACCTCTGGATGAAGTCTCCATTCCCCGGGCCTCAGCCCCTGCCTTGACAGGATGTCTGCTCCCTGATTCTGAACCCCCGGAATATATATTGCTCTGATAGACAGTATTTTCACTTGGGACCAAAGAATTATCTGATGCGCCAGTCTGCACAGAGGGCGTGATCTGAGTCCTCCTTGTTGGTTCAGATAAGCTACCACTGATGTATTGTCCGAACGTACTAGGACATGGTAACCTTTGATGTCTGGAAGGAAGCTCCTCAGAGCCCTGAACACAGCCAACATCTCTAGACAGTTTATGTGCCAAGAATGATGATGGTCCTGCCACAGACCCCTGGCAAAGCGGCCGTCCATGACCGCGCCCCAGCCAGTGAGGGAGGCGTCTGTCGAAACGGTTTTCCGGCAACATGACGCTCCCAACACTGGCCCTTGGGACAGGAACCAAGGTTTCTTCCATATTAGCAGAGAACGAAGGCACCTGCGCGTTACTCTGATTATACGAAATGGATTCCCCTTGGGGGAAAACCCCTTGGTTTTCAGCCACCACTGGAGGGGCCTCATGTGTAGAAGGCCCAAAGGTACAATGTTGGATGCCGCTGCCATGAGGCCCAGCAGTCTTTGAAATTGCTTTACAGTGATGGCCTGGCCTAGCTTTAACCCGGCCACCATCGCCATAAGGGACTCGATACGTGCAGGAGACATGCGTGCCTGCATCGTAACCGAGTTCCACACAATGCCCAGAAACGTTGTGCACTGGGATGGTTGTAACACACTCTTTTTGTGTTGAGTCTCAACCCCAAACTTCGAATGTGGCCAAGAACGACATCTCGATGCCGAACCGCCATTTCTCGAGACTGGGCCAGAATGAGCCAGTCGTCGATATAATTCAGTATACGGATGCCCTGAAGTCTCAGTGGAGCAAGAGCTGCATCCATACATTTGGTGAATGTGCGGGGAGATAGTGCTAGGCGAACGGAAGAACCCGATATTGGTAAGCTTCAGCCCCGAAGCGAACCTCAGGAACCTCCTGTGACATGGAATGATGGATACATGAAAATAGGTGTCTTTTAGATCTATCGTGACAAACCAGTCCTCGGATCTGATCTGACTCACGATGACAGGAATAGTAAGCATTTTGAACCTGAACCTCCTCAGAGACCGGTTCAAAACTCTGAGATCTAAAATCGGCCTCAACCCCCCATCCTTTTTTGGAACTATAAAGTACCGTCTGTAAAAACCGGACTCCCTGTCTGAATGAGGAACACGTTCTATGGCCTCCTTCAGCAGCAGAGATTGCACTTCTTGTTCCATCACCTGAGCCTGCCCCGGAACCACTGTAGTCTGCACCACCCCAGAGAATTTGCCCGAACTGCAGTCTGTACCCTGATTTTATTATATGCAGGACCCATGCAGATATGTTGGGAAGATGATTCCATGCCTCTACAAAATCTACTAAGGGAACCAGCTGGTCTACAAAATCTCTCGAGGCTGGTCTCGGGTGTTTTTCGCGCAGTTCTCGACCTACTGAAGCGGGATACCGGCAGGATTTGATCGATACAGTTCTTGTGACCACAATTGATGTGTGTTTTTTATCTTTTGACGCGAACGGCATGGTGTGCGTTCGCTGGAAATTGGTGTGGCCCGAAGCGTCAGAGACGGCGGGAAACCGACACCAATTTCCTGAGGGCTCCGCTGCGAGAACAACCTCGGTTGCTCTGCAGCGGGGGCAGCCCTCTGAGGTTCTACCACCCCAGTTAGGACCTCTTCCCCGAAGCCCTCCTAGCCTTAAGGACGTCCCTCAGGTCGGCCCCCTGGCTGGAGGGCTTCCGCTGGGAGCGCTTCCTCTGTTGCCAAGCTCCTGGAGGAGGGGCTCTAGAGGAAGCGCTCTCCTTTGCTCTGCGCAGTGCTGAGGAGCTGACTAAAGGCTGGGGCTGATCTGTTTGCCCCACCCTACTTGATTTAGACTTGGATTTACGGGGGAGAAACTGCTTGAACGCCGCAGATTGTTTCCTCGCCTCCTGAAACCTGTCGACGACCGATGTAATGGCATCGCCGAACAGGCCAGAGGGCGAGAGCGGGGCATCAAGCAAAAAAGCTCTGTCTTTTTCTTTTATTCCCGACAAATTTAGCCACAGATGCCTCTCCGTGGTCACCATAGCTGCCATAGAGCGGCCAATAGCGTGGCCGTCTCTTTAGTGGCCCGGAGAGACAGATCTGCGGCTCTGCGCAACTCCGCGATATCTTTGGGAGTTGGCCCCTCCCCCTCGTCTAAATCTTTCAGGAGATCGGCCTGGTACGCCTGCAAAATCGCCATTGAGTGCAGGCATGAACCAGCCCGACCTGCCGCCATGTAAGCCCTGCTTATTAATGCAGATCTATCTCTGCAGGGCTTACTAGGCAGCGCCGGGGTTTTAAGGGAAGATGCCGACTCAGGAGAGAGGTAACCGGTTAAAGCCTCCTCCACACCAGGCATCTTCCCATAGCCCATATCCCGTGCCCCTAAAACATAGCTGTAATCGGCCACACTGGGGGTGGAGACACGGGACGAATGTGGTTTATCCCACGATCTCGAGATCTCTTTGTGGATATCGGGAAAAAATGGCAAACCCCGGCGCTGGGGTTGTGACGTGTGCTGCAGGAAACGCTCGTCTAATTTGCTTCCGACGTGCGTTCCCTGCTCATTTTGTGGCCAGCTAATGTTAAGTCTGGCCATAGCACACGTCACAACCTGAACCAGCTCCTCATAAGCCTGGCCGAAACCTGGCGTGCTTGGCTCACGGTCGTCCACATCAATGCTGAGCATTTCCACTTCCTCGGAAGCAGAGAGCTCGAGCATTGGGACCTGATCGTGGGCAGAAGAAGCCGCGACGCGGGCTTCTGCACCACTCACAGTAGGCTCGGGATCCTCAAACGAAGAATGAGAAAGTGCCGGAGCAGTCTCATTCTCATCTGCAAGATCCGCTGCGAACCCCACGATCTCAATCGCCGCTGCCTCAACAGACGCGGGACCAGAACCGTGGGGAACGCGAGCCTGACCGTGCTCATCAAAGCACGCCAACCGGAGCGCAGCACTCTCAGGGGTAGTGCTTCACAGCTTTCACAGGCAGATCCCTCGAGAGCTGCCTGTGCAGTGCTGTGCTCCCAAACAGTTCACACACAAATCGTATGTGTCCCTACCCGTAATAAAACGAGGGCAGGGGTGCACGCACTTCTTGAACTGTTCGGTGGCCATAATTCTTTTAAATAGGACAAACAACACCAAATAAGACAAACAATATACATAGAGCTTGCTGAAGAGCGAAAGCTAATGTGTGTGTGTGCCGGCATCACTTTTATGCATCCGGTTATGCCGTCACGTTACGTCATGACGCTAACACCAATCAAGATTGGAATAGTTTCATTCATACTTCAGAGGCGCACGCTAAGGAGCGTTCCCAAAGAGTCGTTTTCAACGACGCAGTGCGAGTTCCCTCGGAAGGGAACCATCATTGACACCCTCCACAAGGAGGGAAAGCCTCAAAAGGTAATTGCAAAAGAAGTTGGATGTTCTCAAAGTGCTGTATCAAAGCACATTAATAGAAAGTTAAGTGGAAGGGAAAAGTGTGGAAGAAAAAGGTGCACAAGCAGCAGGGATGACCGTAGCCTGGAGAGGATTGTCAGGAAAAGGCCATTCAAATGTGTGGGGAGCTTCACAAGGAGTGGACTGAGGCTGGAGTTACTGCATCAAGAGCCACCACACACAGACGGGTCCTGGACATGGGCTTCAAATGTCAAACGTCTTACCTGGGCTAAAGAAAAAAGAACTGGTCTGTTGCTCAGTGGTCCAAAGTCCTCTTTTCTGATGAGAGCAAATTTTGCATCTCATTTGGAAACCAAGGTCCCAGAGTCTGGAGGAAGAATGGAGAGGCACACAATCCAAGATGCTTGAAGTCCAGTGTGAAGTTTCCACAGTCTGTGTTGGTTTGGGGAGTCATGTCATCGGCTGGTGTTGGTCCACTGTGCTTTATTAAGTCCAGAGTCAACGCAGCCGTCTACCGGGACATTTTAGAGCACTTCATGCTTCCTTCAGCAGACAAGCTTTATGGAGATGCTGACTTCATTTTCCAGCAGGACTTGGCACCTGCCCACACTGCCAAAAGTACCAAAACCTGGTTCAATGACCATGGTTATACTGTGCTTGATTGGCCAGCAAACTCGCCTGACCTGAACCCCATAGAGAATCTATGGGGCATTGCCAAGAGAAAGATGAGAGACATGAGACCAAACAATGCAGAAGAGCTGAAGGCCGCTATTGAAGCATCTTGGTCTTCCATAACACCTCAGCAGTGCCACAGGCTGATAGCATCCATGCCACGCCGCATTGAGGCAGTAATTAATGCAAAAGGGGCCCAAACCAAGTACTAAGTACATATGCATGATTATACTTTTCACAGGGCCGACATTTCTGTATTTAAAATCCTTTTTTTTTATTGATTTCATGTAATATTCAAATTTTCTGAGATTCTGAATTTGGGGTTTTCATAAGCTGTAAGCCATAATCATCACAATTATATCAAATAAAGGCTTGAAATATCTTACTTTGCTTGTAATGAGTCTACATAATATATTAGTTTCACCTTTTAAGTTGAATTACTGAAATTAATGAACTTTTGCACGATATTCTAATTTTTCGAGTTTCACCTGTATAGCTGGCTAGCATAACAAACAGATGTGATCAACATGAGTGACATGGATGTCAGGGACAGGGTTAACATTATATTAGATATAAAAAATTATGGGGTCATTGTTTATTAACTTTCCAGTATGCATTTCACAAACTAGATAGCATTTACAGAGAAGACACTGCTTAACTCTGTCCTGTCTGCAGAACCACCGTCAGCTCAGCTCTGTAAACAGGGGAGTTGGAGCGCCCTCTGCTCCACAAACTACATTATTACACCAATTCTAAAGCATTGTTTTCTGTATAATGTGATCTGAAAATCATTCGTATTTATTCAAATTCATATCTGCGCATGTCGGTAAACATATACGTCGATACCGATATATCGGACGGGCACTAAAAGCAACCACAGAGCGAACACTCCAGAACCTTATGGGAACGTTCTGGGAACCACCCTGGACAATTCTAGCAATATTTACTTGAAAAATTTAAACATATAATGTTTAACTTAAATGGCAGTGTTGTAGTCGAGTGCTAATCAAGCACCTGATTTGCTGCTGAAATATGGAGAAAAGTGATCAGGTTTCCTTTATGGTTTATGTGGAAAGATTGCTGAATTTATACAATCTTGCAAGCTAACGCAAATAATGCGGAGAGCAGTTTAAATCACATAAATTCTTGCAATCACAAGCTCACTAAATCCTTGAGAGACTCCCTTGTGTTTTCAAAAAACATCTTAATGAACTGGTTCCCCTTCTGTCTCTCACTTGACGTTGTGTCGATGTAGTAACACTCTTGGGAGACCGATCCACCTTCAGATCTTTGAGAAAAGGCCAATGAGAAATTGGCAAGTTGAATTTGCATGCCACTCCCCGACATATGGGTATAAAAGGGAGTGCCGATTTATTCAGACTTTTTCATTGGAGCCAAGCGGATGTATTGACAGCAAGCTGAATACCACTGCCATTGCATTTACCAAACTCTACAAGCATTGCTGTTGGATATACGGCGCATTCCAGCGGTTCTCTCTCCACTCTGCACTCCGCTGCAGGCTACACCCCTGAGCACTTTGACAGCGCTTTAAAGAGCTTTTCCTCTAAAAGAGTGTGTTTCCTCTATTAGAGCAGGCACGGTGACATTGAACATCTTTTTAAAGACGCATATTTTTAAAGATGCCTTTCCATCTCTGTGCTGCTCCTGGATGCGGTGGTTACCTCTCTGCCTCTGACAGTCATGAACATGGCAATGTTGCGGTCGCGGCTTTCCTTATTCGAGGAAAGCCACTTCAGCTGTCCCTCTCGTGGCTCCTCCTACCTATGGGTACGAGACCACTTTGGCTGATGCTGAAGGTCATTTCGGGGGCTTCAGTGGGTACGATCCCACCGGATAAATCCCCACGACCGTGGTGATGTCAGATGTTGAGGACTCTACAGGGCTTCCGCCTTCGGGTGTGGCAGACCAGTCTGAGGCCAACGCGGAGCTGACCGCCATGCTTGCACAGGCTGCCGCGAGTGTTGGGCTTGAGTGGAACATTCCACCCGCTCCTCAAAATTAGCGGCTTGACAACTGGTTCCTGGGTTTGGCGCACTGCTCAAGGCCATGTCCCCCCCCAGTTGCTTTCTTCCTGGAAGTGCACGACGAGCTGACACGGTCGTGGAGGGCACCTTTTTACTACCCAAATGTGATCTTTCAGCTCGTCCGCTCTCACTACCCTCGATGGGGATGTCCGAGGGTTAGGACCCCAGGTGGACAAAGTGATCGCGGCACACCTGTGACCGCGAGGGCGATAACACCTGGCGGAGTCGCCCGGCACTACATTTTTAGCCTGTAGAGCGACATCATCACTGACAACAAAATCCTACAGCACTGCTGGGAAAACAGCTTACACCCTCCACGCCATAGCCCTTCTAAAGGTCCATCAGGCCAAGGCTCTGAAAGAGATACACGAGGGTAGTTCTGATCCCAGTGTGCTACAAGAACTGCGCTTGGCTACTGACCTCACCCTCCGAGCTGACTAAGGTCAACACGTGTGCACTCGGGCAGACGATGTCCACGCTTGTGGGCCTGGAGCGCCACCTGTGGCTGAACCTGGTCGCGATGAGGGATGCGGACAAGGCACGCTTCCTGAAAGCTCCCATTTCCCAGGTCGGCCTCTTTGGAGACACTGTTGAGGACTTCGCCCAGCAGTTCTTGGTGGTGAAACAGTAGACGGAGGCGATCCAGCACATCTTGCCTCGGTGTGGCGCAAGAGTGCATACCCCGTCTGTTTGCCAAAGGCATCCCCATGCAGCGACACAAACCCAAGCTGCTCCATCCCAGCCAGAGCCAAGCTCTCGGCCCCAGCATAGAGCCCCTTTGCAGGAGAGCGCCACCCCCGCTTCTCAGCCAGCTGCGAAGACCCCCAAGAGGGCTCCTAAGCGGCCCTGAGATGGGCGACCTGAGGATAGAGATGCCTCGCGGAAATGCCGGAGCTATTGAACAGACCACTCCTTCCCCGGTGGAGGGCCGGAGGTAAATCCTTTATTTCCTTCTTTTTTGTTTGACCCATATTGTCAAAAAGAGCCGCTTCCTCCTCCTCGGGTCACCGCGACCGGTGCTCACGGTCGCCACCACCACACAACGGGCACTGGCAGTTCGGGCATCATGGACACAGCCCTCGCCTTCACATATCTCTCTGCACCACACAAACCACACCCCGGCCAGCCACTGGTGACGAGTCTCGAGGACGGCCCCAGAAGCCCTCCTCTTCAGTCGCCGGCCCGCCTTACGCCAGATACGTGGAGCAAGGTAAGTCCTTCGAGGGTCCCATCAGCACGGGTGCCTCGGGTCAGACCTCTGCTCCCAGCTGTGGGGCCCACAGGAACTTTGGATGCCATCCTCCCCTAGTGCCCCTTGCCCTGAGATTGGACGCATGGTTATCGCTCTCCAACCCGTTGCTCTGGTTGGCCAGAATCATCCGACTCGGCTCCAATTCGACAGGCGTCCGCCCTGGTTCTGTGCCGTTCTCTTCACGTTAGTGAAGGACGAGAGCGCTGCCGTCCTCCAGGCAGAGATTGCGGTCCTCCTTCAGAAGGACGCGATAGAGCCTGTTCCTCCAGCCAAGATGAGACATGGGTTTAACAGCCCTTATTTCATCGTTCCCAAGAAGGGCAGTGGGTTACGGCCAATCTTGGACCTGCGAGTTCTGAACCGAACCTTGCACAGTCTGCCGTATAAGATGCTGACGCAGAACCACATTTTGATATGCATCAGGCATCAAGATTGGTTCCTGCCGTTAGACCTGAAGGAGGTGTACTTCCACGTCTCGATTTTGCATATGGCATCCTCAGTGGTGGTCAAGCCACTCGGTTTGACAACACTTCGACGGCGGTTTACACTTCTGTCTCATGTCGCAACTCGCCTGTCCCCTCCTCCTCTGGAGTCAGCCATGACTCAGGTCACTGCATGCCGCTCACATCCCAGGCCACCTCAATGTCACAGCAGATTAAACAATGTTAAGTTAAACAATGCTCTGTCACGGTAGGTAACCCTTAGGTGGTCCAGATGATTTGGAGTAAATTCGCAAGGCACAGATTGACCCATTTGCCTCTCTGGAATCCTCTCACTGCCTGCTCTGGTATGCCCTGACAGGAGCTCCCTCGGTACAGATGTGCTGGTACACAGCTGGCCCCGAGGGCTTCATAAGTATGCGTTACCATCAGTTTCTGTGCAAACTCAGGGACGATGAGGAGCAGGTCACCCTCGTGGCTCTGTACTGGCCCACTCAGACCTGGTTCTCGGACCTCACATTCCTAGCGACTGCTCCTCCCTGGTGAATTCCCTGAGGAAGGACCTTCTTTCTCAGGGACGGGGCACCTTCTGGCACCCATGCCCAGACCTCTGTAATCTCCATGTCTGGTCTCTCGATGGGACGCGGTGGACCTAACGTGGTCAACACGATCACTCTGGCTACAGTTCGTTCTACAAGGTACCTCTACTCCTGAAGTGCCGTATCTTCGCTAGGTGGGTTTTCCTGTCACGAAGACCCCCAGAGCTGCGTAGTCGGGTCTGTGCTTTCCTTCCTGCAAGAGAGACTGAACGGGCAGCTGTCCCCCTCCACTCTCAAGGTTTATGTAGCTGCCATATCAGCGTATCACGACGACATCCAAGGTAAGTCCCTCGGTAAGCACGACCTGACTATCATACTGGACACATCTCTTTCCCCCACCTCAGGGCTATGGGGAAGCTCCCGACATTTTGGGGCATCTGGGGAGGCTCCGTGTAGCCCGAATGCATCTGTTCATAGAAGCTTGCCTACACCTGCATTGGCAGTTCACGTGACCAGTTCAGCTTTTGTGGTGTTTCATATTATGGCCCCTAGTGTAACTACATCAACACAAGGTCGATAACCTCCGTTCCCTGATGGAGGGAATGAGACTTTGTTTCCCTCTTTCCACAGATTGAACTGCACTGCTGTAATGTCCGGAACCTTGTCTCGGCTCCTCAGTGCAAAACCTGAATGAATCCACATACCAATCTGCCTTTTATACCCGTATGTCAGGGGAGTGGCAAATTCAACTAGCCAATTTCTCAAGGATCTGAATTTGAATGGGCTCCCTCCATTTGGGAACAGAGGTTACGACAGTAACAATACGTTTTCTTCAATTCAAAAATTGTATTTAATTGGACAAAAATCAATCTGACAAAAAACAAAAGTAATTCTTATGGGTTAGATCAAATAGATTCTTGAGGTAACAAATGCAGTTTGCCTCAGTGAAGTCTATACCCTATGACCTCTGATTGACCTGTACCAATGCGTGTTTTGACTGCTCAATTATAATTGGCAGATGATTCAAATGATTTAGCCAGTAACATCTATATTATGAAATATCCCCTCCAAGCATCTTGAGTGAATAATCTGACTTCTTTTCATCAGCTTGTGAAGATTAGAAGAGAGAGAAAAGACAAAGTGCTGAGGAATGAGTTACTCATTTAGAAACATGAAAATAAGTACGACTGCAGAGCCAATGAGACATAATCTGAGAGAGAGAGAGAGAGAGAGAGAGAGAGAGAGAGAGAGAGAGTCTATTCATATTTGCAGTATGTAAATGAGTGGAGCTGATCAAAGCTTTTCTCTCCTGTATGAATATCTCATTCATGTCTCCAAGGTTTCGCAGCTGTCAAACACAGCGCTGTTTAATACAGATGTTTCAACACTCATGCCACACTGGACCAACATTAATATTTCACACACAAACTCTCTCACGCCACGTTTTATCTCTGTTACACGCACGCACACACACACACACACACACGCACACCGGGTGAACAGCTCTATTTCACACTGTCACAGAGTTTGACAGACTTTGTCTCTCAGTGAATCGTCTCTTACACAGGGAACATGTGTATTACTGCGGCTGGACGCATTCTATCGCCATGGATTGGATGGTCTCTCGTGCCCTGTTTACACCTGTTAGTATATTAACCAGTGATATAGCGATGTATCAGCAAGGCCAATTAATTAGCTGGGTTAATGAATTAAGCAATCAGGTTGCTTTGGCAAGGAAGGAAGAGATATTTCCCCTTTATCTGTTCATAAAACATCTGCAAGCCATAAATCATGTTATTTGTGAAGTAAAATATGTGTGAATCTTCAAAAAAGATCACAGTCTTGGGACAATACATCAGGGACATAAGCCCATGAAGACTCTCCATTGCAACGCCCCTGACTAAATGCTGAAGTTTAAAATCTTAAACCTATTTTCTCTGGCCTGCATTCCTCCCACACTTGAATCCGCTCCTGTGTGCATTATACCCAAATATGTGTCGCAGATAATAAATAAGCATGAACTGCTCCACACAATCAGTTTCTGTGCTCGGATTTGCAGTTGAGTCGAGCATGTACCTCCTGGAAATGTATATATGCAAATTTTAGCCACAGGAAGTGGGGAAAAACATTAGTACAATTTCAGGAAGTGGAAAAAAACCTGGATATTGCATTATTTGCATTTTTTAAAGCATTAAACAAACAACTATTATTGGCAGAAATTAATATGTTACATTTTCCAGCCCTAAAATAAACATTGTTACATATTTTTTATGATTAACACTTTTATTGATTCAGACACATGAAATAGAAAAGAAAGCATATATACACTGAATCAACTTCTAACCCCTATAATTCCCTTTTGCCTTCCTAATCCCCAACCCTGACATCAAAAATATCCCTGTGGTCCAACTTGAGAATACACACATTTAATAATTTAAATCCGCTCCAGCCGACTTCCATCCCCAAAGGATGACCTGCCTGCCGATCATAACAATGGCTAGGACCCAATTTTTTATATATTTATCCCCTATATTAATGACCGCCCCATCGACTAAAATACAGAGTCTGGTGAAATATTTTAAGTGAGTGTCCAATACGTCACACATAAAACTCTGAACCCTCAACCAAAAATCTTGGATTTTAACACACCACCAAAAAACATGGGTTGTGTCCCCATTTTTTGACTGGCATGTCTTTAAGACCAAGCCTATACAACCTAGAGGGGGTCCAATAGAATCGATGTAAAATCTTAAATTGCATAAGGTACACCCTTGCATCTCTAGATGTAGACTTGATTTTTTTTAGTATCCTAGCCCACAGTCCCTCCTCCAATACCAAGTTCAAATCTTTCTCCCATAATCTCTTGAGAGAAGTTGAAGCTCTGAATTAGCAGGCAGTAATACACTGATGCCTCATTGAGACCTGGGGATCCCAAAATGTTGAACTATATTTTCAAAGGATCTCAACACTCGCGTACTAACCTCCCTCACAATCCACTCTGTCCAGCAGAAAGGGGACTTATTAATAAATAATTTTGGATTTAGCTATATACTCAAAGCTAAATTTTATTAAACGTCTGAATTAAACACTCTGGACACATTTGTCCACATGCAAATTATCCATGTCGTCACTAACAATGTCCAATAATGGGGTGTAACTTAACTTCTCCGGTTAGTTTGATAGAAAGCCTTTGCAATAGCGAAATAGAGGCAAGAACTTCCTGTTCATTTCAAAACCAGGGAGGGGCTCTCTCAGGAGGAAGAGACCAATGAGCCAAACGTCTGAGACCGAATGCATATTAATAAAATTAAATCTTGGGTAGGCCTAGCCCACCTTTGCCAATCGGCTTATGCAACTTACTGAAATGGAGTCTGGGACATTTACCATTCCAAATGAAGGACTTTGCTATGCTAACCAATTGCTTGAAATAAGACAGGGGGACATCTACAGGGAGAGATTGTAGCAGGTATTTCAATTTTGGAATACAATGAATTTTAATAACATTAACCTTCTCAATCATAGAGAAATTTAAGCCCACCTACCCTCAATGTTCCAAATTTTTTTTAAAGGGTCAAAATTAACTCTTGCTGGGAATAAAAACCCCAAATACTTAATGCCTTGTTTGGGCCACTGGAAGGAACCCAGCTGAAAAGCTGTTACTGGGCAGTATGCTGTCAGAGTCAAAGCTTCGGATTTAGACCATTTGACTTCTGTGGAGGCAAGGCATAGATCAAGTAGGGTTGGAGACGAATAATAAAATATCACCTGCGTAAAGCAAAAGCTTATGCGCCATACCTCCCACCACCACCACTGGCAAACCATCCTCCCCACTTATCACAGCTGCTAATTGTTCAGGGCAAGACAGAACAATAATGGTGAAAGAGGGCAACCCCAACGGGTGCCCCCATGCAGAGCAAAACCATCTGAAATTAATCCATTTGTTTGTGCCGCCACCACCGTTTGTCTACAAAGTAACCCAATCCATCCATTAAAAGCACTCCCGAAACCGTATTTTCCAAAATCTCAAAAAGATAATCCCATTCTACCATATCAAACGGCCCCTTAGCACCAAGCGAGAAGGCAGAGGCTGGAGCCAGATCATTCGCCACTGACCACATTTGTCAGTTTAGGAAAATACTTTTTTGCTCATTCGTCAGTTTAGGAAGTTCTAATGGTTCTGCAAAGTTTCTAATATCTTAATCAGTAGACAAAGAAGTGAAACTATAAAGATCAAGATAGAATTCTTTAAAAGCATTATTAATATCAATGGCCAAGGTAAATACCTCACCACCAGCAGATTTCACTGAGGGAATGGTAGAAAAAGACCCTCCCTGTTTTATATACTCTCACCTAAAGGATTATTAGGAACACCTGTTCAATTTCTCATTAATGCAATTATCTAATCAACCAATCACATGGCAGTTGCTTCAATGCATTTAGGGGTGTGGTCCTGGTCAAGACAATCTCCTGAACTCCAAACTGAATGTCAGAATGGGAAAGAAAGGTGATTTAAGCAATTTTGAGCGTGGCATGGTTGTTGGTGCCAGACGGGCCGGTCTGAGTATTTCACAATCTGCTCAGTTACTGGGATTTTCACGCACAACCATTTCTAGGGTTTACAAAGAATGGTGTGAAAAGGAAAAACATCCAGTATGCGGCAGTCCTGTGGGCTGAAAATGCCTTGTTGATGCTAGAGGTCAGAGGAGAATGGGCCGACTGATTCAAGCTGATAGAAGAGCAACTTTGCCTGAAATAATCACTCGCTACAACCGAGGTATGCAGCAAAGCATTTGTGAAGCCACAACACGCACAACCTTGAGGCGGATGGGCTACAACAGCAGAAGACCCCACCGGGTACCACTCATCTCCACTACAAATAGGAAAAAAAGGCTACAATTTGCAAGAGCTCACCAAAATTGGACAGTTGAAGACTGGAAAAATGTTGCCTGGTCTGATGAGTCTCGATTTCTGTTGAGACATTCAGATAGTAGAGTAAACAGAATGAGAACATGGATCCATCATGCCTTGTTACCACTGTGCAGGCTGGTGGTGGTGGTTTAATGGTGTGGGGGATGTTTTCTTGGCACACTTTAGGCCCCTTAGTGCCAATTGGGCATCGTTTAAATGCCACGGCCTACCTGAGCATTGGTAGGCCTACCTTATATATCTGTTTTCAACCTTTAATCCTTAACATCTGCCATTTTTAAGCACGCATCGCATTTGCCCTCGTATTATTCTCTTATCGCGATTCAACTGTGAGCATATTCCACCTGCATCCGCCTTCTATTTTTATCGCGATTAAACTGCATGCTTTTTTTCAGCGCGCACCCATTTTTTCTCCTCTGCGGTACACAGATTATTGCATCGATCTCAAAGCACCGCTTATCAAGAACAACAAACAATTCACATCAATCTCAAACTCTCACCCTCACCGCTCAGGAACAACCAACAACAACATCAAACAATTTGCGGTAAGTCATGGCATCCGCTCATGTTATTTCTTCCTGCATTGCATATCACATGTTTACAATAGCCTCCACCATCAGCAGTGAGGGATTCACATGTGATAAATGCAAGGAATTAGTCAGGCTGACGGAGAAGGTTAATGATTTAGAGACTCGCATCCGAACGCTAGTGGAGGTCAGTAAGAAAGAGAAGAAAGTAGATACTGTTTCGGATGCGAGTAGTACAGAGAGCATCATACACACTTTGGTTCTGGCTGTAGAGCCCCTGCAGCAGGGCATTTGGGTGATGTTTCAGCGCCATACTCGCTCAGCAAAGAGACACCACTCTCCCGTTCCTGCTAGGGTTTCCAATCGATTATCCCCACTCAGTGATACACCCACTGAGAATCATGTTGAAAGAGCCCTTGTTATTGGCGATTCTATTGCAAGGAACGTGGAAATAGAGACTCCAGACACTATTGCTAATTGCATTTCGGGGGCCAGAGCATCAGACATCAAATAAAATTTACAAGTGCTGGCTAATGCTAAACGTAGATTTTCTAAAATTGTTATCCATGTCGACACTAACGATGTCCGGCTTCGCCAGTCGGAGATCACTAAAGATAATGTTAAAGAGGTGTGCAAATTTGCAAAAACGATGTCAGACACTGTAATATGCTCTGGTCCCCTCCCTGCTCGTCGTGGTGACGAGGTTTATAGTAGATTAGTGTCACTGAATGCTGGATGTCTGAGTGGTGTTTGGAGAATAAAATAGGATTTAAAGACAATTGGAAGAGTTTTTGGGGTAGACCTGACCTGCTAAAGAGAGATGGACTCCATCCCTCCAGGGAAGGTGCCGCTCTCCTCTCTAGTAATTTGGCTCATAGTCTTAATAATGATAGTATTTGACTAACTGGGGCCCAGGTCAGGAAGCAGACAAACTGGTTAATCTGAACATCTGCTAGCTGCATTGAAACGTCACAAAGTTCACATAAACTACAACACATAGAATATCTCCTAGATATCTCATAGAGACTGTGTCTGTTCCCCGAACTACCAAACACAATACCCTCAATAAATAATTTTGAAAAAATTTGATTAAGGTCAAACTTGAACAAAACAAACAAATAAAAAATACACATCATATAAAAATAGGGCTACTAAACATTAGATCTCTTTCTACCAAAGCACTAATTGTTAATGAAATGATTACAGATTATAGATTGGATGCGCTCTGTTTGACTGAAACCTGGCTTAAACCGGATGAATATATTAGTTTAAATGAATCTACTCCCCCAGGTTATTGTTATAAACATGAGCCTCGTCTGAAGGGTCGAGTAGGAGGTGTTGCTACAATTTACAGTGAAGTTTTCGGGTGTTACTCAGAGGACAGGATATAAATTTAAGTCTTTTGAACTAATAATGCTTAATGTGACACCGTCAGATATAAATAAAAAATCTCTGTCGTCTTTTGTCCTTGCTACAATGTGTAGATCACCTGGGCCTTATTCTGATTTCCTTGGTGAATTTGCAAATTTTTTATCATATTTTGTATTTACTGTAGATAAATACACGGGCTGCGGTAATTCTCAATAAAAGAGCTATTTCCTTTGTCTCTGGGGCACATAGCCCGCAAATGCCGTTCTCACGGCACTCTGCTTTCAGGCCTCAAAAGTCCCGGCTCCATGGACGCGGTGTCCCCGCCTTCAGCGCCACGACTGTTCCCCGGCCGGCCGGTTCAGACGAGTCCAGAGGATGCAATACCAGACCTCCTCCTCAGTCACGAACCCGCCCCCCGCCGGGTGCGCGGAGCAAGGTAAGTGCTTTGAGTTTATTCTCAGCACCAGAGCCTCGGAATGCCACGTTGCCTCCCAACGCTGCGTTACCTGTTCCGCACCGCTGCGAAGCCCCGCCGGGTACGTCCAAAAAACCTGTCCCCTTGGTGCCCCTAGCACGGAGTTTAGAGGCGTGGCTTTCACTGCCCAAACCGTCACACTGGCTGCACCGGACCATTCGACTCGGTTATGCAATTCAGTTTGCCAGGTCTCCGCCCCCCTTCGTGGGCGTGCATTTTTCCGCAGTACACGGCCAACATGCCCTCTCCCTGCGTGAAGAAATCGCCTCCCTTCTATTAAAGGACGCGATAGAGCCTGTCCCTCCGACCGAAACGAAGAAGGGTTTCTACAGCCCTTACTTCGTTGTACCCAAGAAAGGCGGCGGCTTACGACCAACCTTGGACCTGCGAGTTCTCAATCGGACCTTGTCCAAACTCCCGTTCAAAATGCTCACCCAGAAACAAATTCTATCTGGTGTCCGGCATCTAGATTGGTTCGCAGCGGTAGACCTGAAGGACGCGTACTTCCACGTCTCAATTCACCCTCGACACTGCCCCTTCCTAAGGTTTACGTTCGACGGCCAGGCGTATCAGTACAAAGTCCTCCCCTTCGGCCTGTCTCTGTCCCCTCGCGTCTTCACGAAAGTCACAGAGGCAGCTCTTGCCCCGCTCTGAGAAGCAGGCATACACATACTCAATTACCTCGACGACTGGCTCGTACTGGCCCACTCCCGAGAGTTACTATGCGCACACAGAGACCAGGTGCTCAGTCACCTCAGCCGTTTGGGGTTTCAGGTCAACTGGGAAAAGAGCAAGCTCTCCCCGGTCCAGAGCATCTCTTTTCTCGGTCTGGAGTTAGACTCAGTCCCAATGACAGCACGTCTCTCCAACGAGCGTGCTCAGTCAGTGCTGAAATGCCTCGCTTCCTTCAAGCCAGGCGCCATGGTCCCGCTAAAATGTTTCCAACAGCTCCTGGGGCATATGGCATCCTCCGCGCAGCGGCCGCGCCGCTGGGGTTGATGCATATGAGACCACTTCAGCACTGGCTCCGGACTCGAGTCCCGAGACGAGCATGGCGCCGCGGCACGCACAACATAAAAAGTTACCTCTGCCTGCCGCCAAAACTTCAAACCCTGGACAGACCTCTGCTTCCTAAGGGCAGGAGTACCCTTGCAGCAGGTGTCCCGACGCGTTCTGGTCACAAACGACGCCTCCACATTGGGTTGGGGCGCCGTATGCAACGGGCGCGCAGCCGCAGGCCGGTGGAACCGAGGCCCGCTGCGCTGGCACATCAACTGCCTAGAGCTGCTGGCTGTTTTTCTGGCCCTGCAGAAGTTTCTTCCGTTAATTCGGAACAAACACATCCTACATAAACCGCCAAGGCGGAGTATGCTCCCTCCACATGTCACAGCTCGCCTGTCGTCTCGTCCTTTGGAGTCAGCAGCGACTGGAGTCGCTGCGCGCCACTCACATCCCTGGCAACCTCAATGTGATAGCGGACACACTGTCAAGACAAAGCTTGCCTGGCGGAGAGTGGAGGCTCCATCCCCAGTCAGTCCAGCTGATTTGGGACCGGTTCGGCAAGGCTCAGGTAGACCTGTTTGCCTCCCAAGAAACCTCCCACTGCCCGCTCTGGTATGCCCGGACAGAGGCTCCCCTCGGGGCAGATGCGTTGGCACACAGCTGGCCTGCGGGGCTGCGCAAGTACGCATTCCCCCCAGTGAGCCTTCTTGCACAGGTGCTATGCAAGTTCAGGGAGGACGAGGAGCAAGTAATTCTGGTAGCCCCTTACTGGCCTACCCGGACTTGGTTTTCGGACCTCACGCTCCTCACGACAGCCCCTCCCTGGCAAATTCCCCTGAGGAAGGACCTTCTTTCTCAGGGACGGGGCACGCTCTGGCACCCGCACCCAGACCTCTGGAACCTCCACGTCTGGCCCTTGGACGGGATGTGGAAGATCTAGCCAGCCTACCACTGACTGTCATAGATACAATCAACCAAGCCAGAGCCCCCTCTACCAGGCATCTCTACACTCTAAAGTGGCGTCTGTTCGCGGACTGGTGTTCTTCCCGAGCCGAAGACCCGCAGAAGTGCGCAGTTAGGTCAGTGCTCGTGTTTCTTCAGGAGAGGCTGGAGAGGAGGCTGTCCCCCTCCACCCTCAAGGTGTATGTCGCCGCTATCGCGGCCCACCACAACACGGTAGACGGTAAGTCTCTTGGTAAGCACGACTTAATCGTCAGGTTCCTAAAAGGTGCCCGGAGGATAACTCCCTCCCGGCCTAACCTGTTCCCCCCCTGGGATCTCTCGGTCGTCCTTACGGGACTCCAGAGACCCCCCTTCGAGCCGCTTGACTCAGCTGGACTCAGGGCCCTCTCTCTCAAGACTGCCCTGCTGATCGCACTCGCTTCCATCAAGAGGGTCGTGGACCTGCATGCGTTCTCTGTTAGCGACGCTTGCCTGGAGTTTGGTCCGGCAGATACTTTCATGATCCTAAGACCGCGACCGGGCTATGTGCCCAAGGTTCCTACCACGCCCTTCAGGGATCAGGTAGTGGACCTGCAAGCGCTGCCCCGGGAGGAGGCAGACCCAGCCCTTTCACTGCTGTGTCCAGTACGTGCTTTACGTATTTATCTGGACCGCACACAGAGCACCAGACGTTCTGAGCAGCTCTTCGTCTGCTTTGGGGGACAGCAGAAAGGGAATGCTGTCTCCAAGCAGAGACTCGCCCACTGGGTTGTCAACGCCATTTCCCTGGCTTATCACACCCAGGCCCTTGCGGGTCTGAGCTCACTCCACCAGGAGTGTTGCGTCCTCATGGGCACTGGCTAGGGGCACTGCCCTAGCAGACATTTGTAAAGCAGCGGGCTGGGCAACACCTAACACTTTTGCGAGATTCTACAATCTCCAAGTTGAGTCAGTATCGTCCCGTGTTTTCTCAGGTACCGAGCCCATAGAACTCGGTGGCACGCCCACGATCTGACCGGGTGAATTGCTTGCACCTAGCGCCCTTCCCCCTAACCAGGGGAAACAGTGCGCCTTCATTCCCAGGAGATCTCAGGTTTGGGACACTGGTCGATTCCTCCCTAGCCCTCGTGGGTCGCAGTTCAGCGGAGGAACTCGCTGACCCAAGCCACTGCGGGTACCGCAAGCTACCCTGTACTGGTATAGGTGCTCCAAAGTTAAGGCCTCCTTCGGACTCCCCCTGGCTGTAACACCACGGTTCTGTCCCCTCTGGCGAGCTGACTCCCGTGTTTTCCTTAGGCAGTCATGGCTGCCTCGGCTGCCGTGCTGTATGTTCCCCCCTCTATGAGGCTGGATCCACCACCGCACCGACTTTTCCACATAGGCCCTAAGCAGGCCTCTGATGGTTTTGCCACTTAAACTTGCCTCCCCTCTCGGGTAGGCGTGGCCTCCGCAGGGTCTTCTCCGCCCTGGATAAGGGCTAAGACCCCCTTCCCTCAATGCATGTAAGGGCCCCGGCCTTAGTTGCTCTATGCGAGAAACATAGAGAGAAAAGAGGCCCGGCCAGGCTTGGCCCGTTCCCAGGTTGGCAGCCAGCACCTTGTTCCCCTCCAGGGTAACGATAAGGAATCCTGATGGCTTAAATGGGGCATTGGGGAAGGGTACGTGCAGCCTGATACAGTTGGTCGTCCTGCACGTAAGAATACCTGCTCGCTCCTGTATCAGCAGTTCACGTATATGGCTCAGCGCATGGCACTTTTATAAGTGGACCCCTAGTGTCGCTTCTCTGACACAACGTGGAGAGAGCGACAGAAGGGGAACGTCTAGGTTACGTATGTAACCTCCGTTACCTGATGGAGGGAACGAGACGTTGTGTCTCCCCTGCCACGTCGCTGAGCCGAGCCACTGTTGTGGCCGGACCATTTCCGGCTCCTCCTGAATGAAGTCCCGTATTTGTGCCACGTAAATACCCGTATGTACGGGGGCGGGACATGCAAATACTGGTTGCCAACTCTCATTGGCCTTTTTTCATAGTCCAGAGGTGAATATCGGCGCTCAAGAGAGACCCCTAGTGTCGCTTCTCTGACACAACGTCTCGTTCCCTCCATCAGGGAACGGAGGTTACATACGTAACCTAGACGATCTTAGTGCTGCATTTGACACGATTGATCACAACATTCTCTTGAATAGGCTAGAGAATTATGTTGGCATTTGTGGAGTTGCATTAGCATGGTTTAGGTCATAATTAGCAGACCGCTACCACTTTGTCTATGTAAATGAGGAATTGTCAAACCAAACAAAAGTAAAATATGGAGTGCCACAGGGATCAGTTTTAGGCCCTCTGCTTTTCTCCTTGTATATGCTTCCCCTTGGAGATATTATCAGGAATCGTGGAATAAGTTTCCACTGCTATGCCGACGATACACAACTTTATATTTCTTCAAAACCCGATGAGATTTCACAATTCTCAAAATTAGCAGAGTGTATCAATGAAATAAAAGATTAGATGGCCAGAAATTTACTTCTACTCAATTCTGACAAAACAGAGGTACTAAATATTGGACCAAAAAAATAAACCACTACAATATCATTTGACTCTCGATGGATGTACTGTTACATCATCTTCAACAGCGAAGAATTTAGGTGCTATATTTGATACCAATCTGTCCTTAACATTTTACCAATGTTTGTAGAACAGCATTCTACCACCTAAATATTGCTAAATTAAGGCACATGCTCTCTGTTGCTGATGCCGAAAAACTAATTCATGCATGCATGACGTCAAGACTAGATTATTGTAATGCATTACTGGGAGGATGTCCAGCAAGATCAATAAATAAACTTCAATTGGTTCAAAATGCAGCAGCCAGAGTGCTAACGAGAACCAAGAAATATGATCACATTAGCCCCATTTTATCATCGTTACATTGGCTACCTGTTAAATTCCGTATTAATTTAAAAATTCATAACTCATAAGCCTGGCCGAAACCTGGCGTGCTTGGCTCACGGTCGTCCACATCAATGCTGAGCATTTCCACTTCCTCGGAAGCAGAGAGCTCGAGCATTGGGACCTGATCGTGGGCAGAAGAAGCCGCGACGCGGGCTTCTGCACCACTCACAGTAGGCTCGGGATCCTCAAACGAAGAATGAGAAAGTGCCGGAGCAGTCTCATTCTCATCTGCAAGATCCGCTGCGAACCCCACGATCTCAATCGCCGCGCTGCCTCAACAGACGCGGGACCAGAACCGTGGGGAACGCGAGCCTGACCGTGCTCATCAAAGCACGCCAACCGGGAGCGCAGCACTCTCAGGGGTAGTGCTTCACAGCTTTCACAGGCAGATCCCTCGAGAGCTGCCTGTGCGTGCTGTGCTCCCAAACAGTTCACACACAAATCGTATGTGTCCCTACCCGTAATAAAACGAGGGCAGGGGTGCACGCACTTCTTGAACTGTTCGGTGGCCATAATTCTTTTAAATAGGACAAACAACACCAAATAAGACAAACAATATACATAGAGCGCTTGCTGAAGAGCGAAAGCTAATGTGTGTGTGTGCCGGCATCACTTTTATGCATCCGGTTATGCCGTCACGTTACGTCATGACGCAACACTAATCAAGATTGGAATAGTTTCATTCATACTTCAGAGGCGCACGCTAAGGAGCGTTCCCCAAAGAGTCGTTTTCAACGACGCGGTGCGAGTTCCCTCGGAAGGGAACCATCATTGACACCCTCCACAAGGAGGGAAAGCCTCAAAAGGTAATTGCAAAAGAAGTTGGATGTTCTCAAAGTGCTGTATCAAAGCACATTAATAGAAAGTTAAGTGGAAGGGAAAAGTGTGGAAGAAAAAGGTGCACAAGCAGCAGGGATGACCGTAGCCTGGAGAGGATTGTCAGGAAAAGGCCATTCAAATGTGTGGGGAAGCTTCACAAGGAGTGGACTGAGGCTGGAGTTACTGCATCAAGAGCCACCACACACAGACGGGTCCTGGACATGGGCTTCAAATGTCAAACGTCTTACCTGGGCTAAAGAAAAAAGAACTGGTCTGTTGCTCAGTGGTCCAAAGTCCTCTTTTCTGATGAGAGCAAATTTTGCATCTCATTTGGAAACCAAGGTCCCAGAGTCTGGAGGAAGAATGGAGAGGCACACAATCCAAGATGCTTGAAGTCCAGTGTGAAGTTTCCACAGTCTGTGTTGGTTTGGGGAGTCATGTCATCGGCTGGTGTTGGTCCACTGTGCTTTATTAAGTCCAGAGTCAACGCAGCCGTCTACCGGGACATTTTAGAGCACTTCATGCTTCCTTCAGCAGACAAGCTTTATGGAGATGCTGACTTCATTTTCCAGCAGGACTTGGCACCTGCCCACACTGCCAAAAGTACCAAAACCTGGTTCAATGACCATGGTTATACTGTGCTTGATTGGCCAGCAAACTCGCCTGACCTGAACCCCATAGAGAATCTATGGGGCATTGCCAAGAGAAAGATGAGAGACATGAGACCAAACAATGCAGAAGAGCTGAAGGCCGCTATTGAAGCATCTTGGTCTTCCATAACACCTCAGCAGTGCCACAGGCTGATAGCATCCATGCCACGCCGCATTGAGGCAGTAATTAATGCAAAGGGGCCCAAACCAAGTACTAAGTACATATGCATGATTATACTTTTCACAGGGCCGACATTTCTGTATTTAAAATCCTTTTTTTATTGATTTCATGTAATATTCAAATTTTCTGAGATTCTGAATTTGGGGTTTTCATAAGCTGTAAGCCATAATCATCACAATTATATCAAATAAAGGCTTGAAATATCTTACTTTGCTTGTAATGAGTCTACATAATATATTAGTTTCACCTTTTAAGTTGAATTACTGAAATTAATGAACTTTTGCACGATATTCTAATTTTTCGAGTTTCACCTGTATAGCTGGCTAGCATAACAAACAGATGTGATCAACATGAGTGACATGGATGTCAGGGACAGGGTTAACATTATATTAGATATAAAAAATTATGGGGTCATTGTTTATTAACTTTCCAGTATGCATTTCACAAACTAGATAGCATTTACAGAGAAGACACTGCTTAACTCTGTCCTGTCTGCAGAACCACCGTCAGCTCAGCTCTGTAAACAGGGGAGTTGGAGCGCCCTCTGCTCCACAAACTACATTATTACACCAATTCTAAAGCATTGTTTTCTGTATAATGTGATCTGAAAATCATTCGTATTTATTCAAATTCATATCTGCGCATGTCGGTAAACATATACGTCGATACCGATATATCGGACGGGCACTAAAAGCAACCACAGAGCGAACACTCCAGAACCTTATGGGAACGTTCTGGGAACCACCCTGGACAATTCTAGCAATATTTACTTGAAAAATTTAAACATATAATGTTTAACTTAAATGGCAGTGTTGTAGTCGAGTGCTAATCAAGCACCTGATTTGCTGCTGAAATATGGAGAAAAGTGATCAGGTTTCCTTTATGGTTTATGTGGAAAGATTGCTGAATTTATACAATCTTGCAAGCTAACGCAAATAATGCGGAGAGCAGTTTAAATCACATAAATTCTTGCAATCACAAGCTCACTAAATCCTTGAGAGACTCCCTTGTGTTTTCAAAAAACATCTTAATGAACTGGTTCCCCTTCTGTCTCTCACTTGACGTTGTGTCGATGTAGTAACACTCTTGGGAGACCGATCCACCTTCAGATCTTTGAGAAAAGGCCAATGAGAAATTGGCAAGTTGAATTTGCATGCCACTCCCCGACATATGGGTATAAAAGGGAGTGCCGATTTATTCAGACTTTTTCATTGGAGCCAAGCGGATGTATTGACAGCAAGCTGAATACCACTGCCATTGCATTTACCAAACTCTACAAGCATTGCTGTTGGATATACGGCGCATTCCAGCGGTTCTCTCTCCACTCTGCACTCCGCTGCAGGCTACACCCCTGAGCACTTTGACAGCGCTTTAAAGAGCTTTTCCTCTAAAAGAGTGTGTTTCCTCTATTAGAGCAGGCACGGTGACATTGAACATCTTTTTAAAGACGCATATTTTTAAAGATGCCTTTCCATCTCTGTGCTGCTCCTGGATGCGGTGGTTACCTCTCTGCCTCTGACAGTCATGAACATGGCAATGTTGCGGTCGCGGCTTTCCTTATTCCGAGGGAAAGCCACTTCAGCTGTCCCTCTCGTGGCTCCTCCTACCTATGGGTACGAGACCACTTTGGCTGATGCTGAAGGTCATTTCGGGGGCTTCAGTGGGTACGATCCCACCGGATAAATCCCCACGACCGTGGTGATGTCAGATGTTGAGGACTCTACAGGGCTTCCGCCTTCGGGTGTGGCAGACCAGTCTGAGGCCAACGCGGAGCTGACCGCCATGCTTGCACAGGCTGCCGCGAGTGTTGGGCTTGAGTGGAACATTCCACCCGCTCCTCAAAATTAGCGGCTTGACAACTGGTTCCTGGGTTTGGCGCACTGCTCAAGGCCATGTCCCCCCCCAGTTGCTTTCTTCCTGGAAGTGCACGACGAGCTGACACGGTCGTGGAGGGCACCTTTTTACTACCCAAATGTGATCTTTCAGCTCGTCCGCTCTCACTACCCTCGATGGGGGATGTCCGAGGGTTAGGACCCCAGGTGGACAAAGTGATCGCGGCACACCTGTGCCCGCAGGGCGATAACACCTGGCGGAGTCGCCCGGCACTACATTTTTAGCCTGTAGAGCGACATCATCACTGACAACAAAATCCTACAGCACTGCTGGGAAAACAGCTTACACCCTCCACGCCATAGCCCTTCTAAAGGTCCATCAGGCCAAGGCTCTGAAAGAGATACACGAGGGTAGTTCTGATCCCAGTGTGCTACAAGAACTGCGCTTGGCTACTGACCTCACCCTCCGAGCGACTAAGGTCAACACGTGTGCACTCGGGCAGACGATGTCCACGCTTGTGGGCCTGGAGCGCCACCTGTGGCTGAACCTGGTCGCGATGAGGGATGCGGACAAGGCACGCTTCCTGAAAGCTCCCATTTCCCAGGTCGGCCTCTTTGGAGACACTGTTGAGGACTTCGCCCAGCAGTTCTTGGTGGTGAAACAGTAGACGGAGGCGATCCAGCACATCTTGCCTCGGTGTGGCGCAAGAGTGCATACCCCGTCTGTTTGCCAAAGGCATCCCCATGCAGCGACACAAACCCAAGCGGCTCCATCCCAGCCAGAGCCAAGCTCTCGGCCCCAGCATAGAGCCCCTTTGCAGGAGAGCGCCACCCCCCGCTTCTCAGCCAGCTGCGAAGACCCCCAAGAGGGCTCCTAAGCGGCCCTGAGATGGGCGACCTGAGGATAGAGATGCCTGCGGAAATGCCGGAGCTATTGAACAGACCACTCCTTCCCCCGGTGGAGGGCCGGGAGGTAAATCCTTTATTTCCTTCTTTTTTGTTTGACCCATATTGTCAAAAAAGAGCCGTTTCCTCCTCCTCGGGTCACCGCACCGGTGCTCACGGTCGCCACCACCACACAACGGGCACTGGCAGTTCGGGCATCATGGACACAGCCCCTCGCCTTCACATATCTCTCTGCACCACACAAACCACACCCCCGGCCAGCCACTGGTGACGAGTCTCGAGGACGGCCCCAGAAGCCCTCCTCTTCAGTCGCCGGCCCGCCTTACGCCAGATACGTGGAGCAAGGTAAGTCCTTCGAGGGTCCCATCAGCACGGGTGCCTCGGGTCAGACCTCTGCTCCCAGCTGTGGGGCCCACAGGAACTTTGGATGCCATCCTCCCCCTAGTGCCCCTTGCCCTGAGATTGGACGCATGGTTATCGCTCTCCAACCCGTTGCTCTGGTTGGCCAGAATCATCCGACTCGGCTCCAATTCGACAGGCGTCCGCCCTGGTTCTGTGCCGTTCTCTTCACGTTAGTGAAGGACGAGAGCGCTGCCGTCCTCCAGGCAGAGATTGCGGTCCTCCTTCAGAAGGACGCGATAGAGCCTGTTCCTCCAGCCAAGATGAGACATGGGTTTAACAGCCCTTATTTCATCGTTCCCAAGAAGGGCAGTGGGTTACGGCCAATCTTGGACCTGCGAGTTCTGAACCGAACCTTGCACAGTCTGCCGTATAAGATGCTGACGCAGAACCACATTTTGATATGCATCAGGCATCAAGATTGGTTCCTGCCGTTAGACCTGAAGGAGGTGTACTTCCACGTCTCGATTTTGCATATGGCATCCTCAGCGGTGGTCAAGCCACTCGGTTTGACAACACTTCGACGGCGGTTTACACTTCTGTCTCATGTCTCAACTCGCCTGTCCCCTCCTCCTCTGGAGTCAGCCATGACTCAGGTCACTGCATGCCGCTCACATCCCAGGCCACCTCAATGTCACAGCAGATTAAACAATGTTAAGTTAAACAATGCTCTGTCACGGTAGGTAACCCTTAGGTGGTCCAGATGATTTGGAGTAAATTCGCAAGGCACAGATTGACCCATTTGCCTCTCTGGAATCCTCTCACTGCCTGCTCTGGTATGCCCTGACAGGAGCTCCCCTCGGTACAGATGTGCTGGTACACAGCTGGCCCCGAGGGCTTCGCAAGTATGCGTTACCATCAGTTTCTGTGCAAACTCAGGGACGATGAGGAGCAGGTCACCCTCGTGGCTCTGTACTGGCCCACTCAGACCTGGTTCTCGGACCTCACATTCCTAGCGACTGCTCCTCCCTGGTGAATTCCCCTGAGGAAGGACCTTCTTTCTCAGGGACGGGGCACCTTCTGGCACCCATGCCCAGACCTCTGTAATCTCCATGTCTGGTCTCTCGATGGGACGCGGTGGACCTAACGTGGTCAACACGATCACTCTGGCTACAGTTCGTTCTACAAGGTACCTCTACTCCTGAAGTGCCGTATCTTCGCTAGGTGGGTTTTCCTGTCACGAAGACCCCCAGAGCTGCGTAGTCGGGTCTGTGCTTTCCTTCCTGCAAGAGAGACTGAACGGGCAGCTGTCCCCTCCACTCTCAAGGTTTATGTAGCTGCCATATCAGCGTATCACGACGACATCCAAGGTAAGTCCCTCGGTAAGCACCGACCTGACTATCATACTGGACACATCTCTTTCCCCCACCTCAGGGCTATGGGGAAGCTCCCGACATTTTGGGGCATCTGGGGAGGCTCCGTGTAGCCCGAATGCATCTGTTCATAGAAGCTTGCCTACACCTGCATTGGCAGTTCACGTGACCAGTTCAGCTTTTGTGGTGTTTCATATTATGGCCCCTAGTGTAACTACATCAACACAAGGTCGATAACCTCCGTTCCCTGATGGAGGGAATGAGACTTTGTTTCCCTCTTTCCACAGATTGAACTGCACTGCTGTAATGTCCGGAACCTTGTCTCGGCTCCTCAGTGCAAAACCTGAATGAATCCACATACCAATCTGCCTTTTATACCCGTATGTCAGGGGAGTGGCAAATTCAACTAGCCAATTTCTCAAGGATCTGAATTTGAATGGGCTCCCTCCATTTGGGAACAGAGGTTACGACAGTAACAATACGTTTTCTTCAATTCAAAAATTGTATTTAATTGGACAAAAATCAATCTGACAAAAAACAAAAGTAATTCTTATGGGTTAGATCAAATAGATTCTTGAGGTAACAAATGCAGTTTGCCTCAGTGAAGTCTATACCCTATGACCTCTGATTGACCTGTACCAATGCGTGTTTTGACTGCTCAATTATAATTGGCAGATGATTCAAATGATTTAGCCAGTAACATCTATATTATGAAATATCCCCTCCAAGCATCTTGAGTGAATAATCTGACTTCTTTTCATCAGCTTGTGAAGATTAGAAGAGAGAGAAAAGACAAAGTGCTGAGGAATGAGTTACTCATTTAGAAACATGAAAATAAGTACGACTGCAGAGCCAATGAGACATAATCTGAGAGAGAGAGAGAGAGAGAGAGAGAGAGAGAGAGAGAGAGAGAGAGAGTCTATTCATATTTGCAGTATGTAAATGAGTGGAGCTGATCAAAGCTTTTCTCTCCTGTATGAATATCTCATTCATGTCTCCAAGGTTTCGCAGCTGTCAAACACAGCGCTGTTTAATACAGATGTTTCAACACTCATGCCACACTGGACCAACATTAATATTTCACACACAAACTCTCTCACGCCACGTTTTATCTCTGTTACACGCACGCACACACACACACACACACGCACACCGGGTGAACAGCTCTATTTCACACTGTCACAGAGTTTGACAGACTTTGTCTCTCAGTGAATCGTCTCTTACACAGGGAACATGTGTATTACTGCGGCTGGACGCATTCTATCGCCATGGATTGGATGGTCTCTCGTGCCCTGTTTACACCTGTTAGTATATTAACCAGTGATATAGCGATGTATCAGCAAGGCCAATTAATTAGCTGGGTTAATGAATTAAGCAATCAGGTTGCTTTGGCAAGGAAGGAAGAGATATTTCCCCTTTATCTGTTCATAAAACATCTGCAAGCCATAAATCATGTTATTTGTGAAGTAAAATATGTGTGAATCTTCAAAAAGATCACAGTCTTGGGACAATACATCAGGGACATAAGCCCATGAAGACTCTCCATTGCAACGCCCTGACTAAATGCTGAAGTTTAAAATCTTAAACCTATTTTCTCTGGCCTGCATTCCTCCCACACTTGAATCCGCTCCTGTGTGCATTATACCCAAATATGTGTCGCAGATAATAAATAAGCATGAACTGCTCCACACAATCAGTTTCTGTGCTCGGATTTGCAGTTGAGTCGAGCATGTACCTCCTGGAAATGTATATATGCAAATTTTAGCCACAGGAAGTGGGGAAAAACATTAGTACAATTTCAGGAAGTGGAAAAAAAACCTGGATATTGCATTATTTGCATTTTTTAAAGCATTAAACAAACAACTATTATTGGCAGAAATTAATATGTTACATTTTCCAGCCCTAAAATAAACATTGTTACATATTTTTTATGATTAACACTTTTATTGATTCAGACACATGAAATAGAAAAGAAAGCATATATACACTGAATCAACTTCTAACCCCTATAATTCCCTTTTGCCTTCCTAATCCCCAACCCTGACATCAAAAATATCCCTGTGGTCCAACTTGAGAATACACACATTTAATAATTTAAATCCGCTCCAGCCGACTTCCATCCCCAAAGGATGACCTGCCTGCCGATCATAACAATGGCTAGGACCCAATTTTTTATATATTTATCCCCTATATTAATGACCGCCCCATCGACTAAAATACAGAGTCTGGTGAAATATTTTAAGTGAGTGTCCAATACGTCACACATAAAACTCTGAACCCTCAACCAAAAATCTTAACTTAACTTCTCCGGTTAGTTTGATAGAAAGCCTTTGCAATGGCGAAATAGAGGCAAGAACTTCCTGTTCATTTCAAAACCAGGGAGGGGCTCTCTCAGGAGGAAGAGACCAATGAGCCAAACGTCTGAGACCGAATGCATATTAATAAAATTAAATCTTGGGTAGGCCTAGCCCACCTTTGCCAATCGGCTTATGCAACTTACTGAAATGGAGTCTGGGACATTTACCATTCCAAATGAAGGACTTTGCTATGCTAACCAATTGCTTGAAATAAGACAGGAGGACATCTACAGGGAGAGATTGTAGCAGGTATTTCAATTTTGGAATACAATGAATTTTAATAACATTAACCTTCTCAATCATAGAGAAATTTAAGCCCACCTACCCTCAATGTTCCAAATTTTTTTTAAAGGGTCAAAATTAACTCTTGCTGGGAATAAAAACCCCAAATACTTAATGCCTTGTTTGGGCCACTGGAAGGAACCCAGCTGAAAAGCCGTTACTGGGCAGTATGCTGTCAGAGTCAAAGCTTCGGATTTAGACCATTTGACTTCTGTGGAGGCAAGGCATAGATCAAGTAGGGTTGGAGACGAATAATAAAATATCACCTGCGTAAAGCAAAAGCTTATGCGCCATACCTCCCACCACCACCACTGGCAAACCATCCTCCCCACTTATCACAGCTGCTAATTGTTCAGGGCAAGACAGAACAATAATGGTGAAAGAGGGCAACCCCAACGGGTGCCCCCATGCAGAGCAAAACCATCTGAAATTAATCCATTTGTTTGTGCCGCCACCACCGTTTGTCTACAAAGTAACCCAATCCATCCATTAAAAGCACTCCCGAAACCGTATTTTCCAAAATCTCAAAAAGATAATCCCATTCTACCATATCAAACGGCCCCTTAGCACCAAGCGAGAAGGCAGAGGCTGGAGCCAGATCATTCGCCACTGACCACATTTGTCAGTTTAGGAAAATACTTTTTGCTCATTCGTCAGTTTAGGAAGTTCTAATGGTTCTGCAAAGTTTCTAATATCTTAATCAGTAGACAAAGAAGTGAAACTATAAAGATCAAGATAGAATTCTTTAAAAGCATTATTAATATCAATGGCCAAGGTAAATACCTCACCACCAGCAGATTTCACTGAGGGAATGGTAGAAAAAGACCCTCCCTGTTTTATATACTCTCACCTAAAGGATTATTAGGAACACCTGTTCAATTTCTCATTAATGCAATTATCTAATCAACCAATCACATGGCAGTTGCTTCAATGCATTTAGGGGTGTGGTCCTGGTCAAGACAATCTCCTGAACTCCAAACTGAATGTCAGAATGGGAAAGAAAGGTGATTTAAGCAATTTTGAGCGTGGCATGGTTGCTGGTGCCAGACGGGCCGGTCTGAGTATTTCACAATCTGCTCAGTTACTGGGATTTTCACGCACAACCATTTCTAGGGTTTACAAAGAATGGTGTGAAAAGGGAAAAACATCCAGTATGCGGCAGTCCTGTGGGCGAAAATGCCTTGTTGATGCTAGAGGTCAGAGGAGAATGGGCCGACTGATTCAAGCTGATAGAAGAGCAACTTTGCCTGAAATAATCACTCGTTACAACCGAGGTATGCAGCAAAGCATTTGTGAAGCCACAACACGCACAACCTTGAGGCAGATGGGCTACAACAGCAGAAGACCCCACCGGGTACCACTCATCTCCACTACAAATAGGAAAAAAAGGCTACAATTTGCAAGAGCTCACCAAAATTGGACAGTTGAAGACTGGAAAAATGTTGCCTGGTCTGATGAGTCTCGATTTCTGTTGAGACATTCAGATAGTAGAGTAAACAGAATGAGAACATGGATCCATCATGCCTTGTTACCACTGTGCAGGCTGGTGGTGGTGGTTTAATGGTGTGGGGGATGTTTTCTTGGCACACTTTAGGCCCCTTAGTGCCAATTGGGCATCGTTTAAATGCCACGGCCTACCTGAGCATTGGTAGGCCTACCTTATATATCTGTTTTCAACCTTTAATCCTTAACATCTGCCATTTTTAAGCACGCATCGCATTTGCCCTCGTATTATTCTCTTATCGCGATTCAACTGTGAGCATATTCCACCTGCATCCGCCTTCTATTTTTATCGCGATTAAACTGCATGCTTTTTTTTCAGCGCGCACCCATTTTTTCTCCTCTGCGGTACACAGATTATTGCATCGATCTCAAAGCACCGCTTATCAAGAACAACAAACAGTTCACATCAATCTCAAACTCTCACCCTCACCGCTCAGGAACAACCAACAACAACATCAAACAATTTGCGGTAAGTCATGGCATCCGCTCATGTTATTTCTTCCTGCATTGCATATCACATGTTTACAATAGCCTCCACCATCAGCAGTGAGGGATTCACATGTGATAAATGCAAGGAATTAGTCAGGCTGACGGAGAAGGTTAATGATTTAGAGACTCGCATCCGAACGCTAGTGGAGGTCAGTGAGAAAGAGAAGAAAGTAGATACTGTTTCGGATGCGAGTAGTACAGAGAGCATCATACACACTTTGGTTCTGGCTGTAGAGCCCCTGCAGCAGGGCATTTGGGTGATGTTTCAGCGCCATACTCGCTCAGCAAAGAGACACCACTCTCCCGTTCCTGCTAGGGTTTCCAATCGATTATCCCCACTCAGTGATACACCCACTGAGAATCATGTTGAAAGAGCCCTTGTTATTGGCGATTCTATTGCAAGGAACGTGGAAATAGAGACTCCAGACACTATTGCTAATTGCATTTCGGGGGCCAGAGCGTCAGACATCAAATAAAATTTACAAGTGCTGGCTAATGCTAAACGTAGATTTTCTAAAATTGTTATCCATGTCGACACTAACGATGTCCGGCTTCGCCAGTCGGAGATCACTAAAGATAATGTTAAAGAGGTGTGCAAATTTGCAAAAACGATGTCAGACACTGTAATATGCTCTGGTCCCCTCCCTGCTCATCGTGGTGACGAGGTTTATAGTAGATTAGTGTCACTGAATGGCTGGATGTCTGAGTGGTGTTTGGAGAATAAAATAGGATTTAAAGACAATTGGAAGAGTTTTTGGGGTAGACCTGACCTGCTAAAGAGAGATGGACTCCATCCCTCCAGGGAAGGTGCCGCTCTCCTCTCTAGTAATTTGGCTCATAGTCTTAATAATGATAGTATTTGACTAACTGGGGCCCAGGTCAGGAAGCAGACAAACTGGTTAATCCGAACATCTGCTAGCTGCATTGAAACGTCACAAAGTTCACATAAACTACAACACATAGAATATTTCCTAGATATCTCATAGAGACTGTGTCTGTTCCCCGAACTACCAAACACAATACCCTCAATAAATAATTTTGAAAAAATTTGATTAAGGTCAAACTTGAACAAAACAAACAAATAAAAAATACACATCATATAAAAATAGGGCTACTAAACATTAGATCTCTTTCTACCAAAGCACTAATTGTTAATGAAATGATTACAGATTATAGATTGGATGCGCTCTGTTTGACTGAAACCTGGCTTAAACCGGATGAATATATTAGTTTAAATGAATCTACTCCCCCAGGTTATTGTTATAAACATGAGCCTCGTCTGAAGGGTCGAGTAGGAGGTGTTGCTACAATTTACAGTGAAGTTTTCGGGTGTTACTCAGAGGACAGGATATAAATTTAAGTCTTTTGAACTAATAATGCTTAATGTGACACCGTCAGATATAAATAAAAAATCTCTGTCGTCTTTTGTCCTTGCTACAATGTGTAGATCACCTGGGCCTTATTCTTATTTCCTTGGTGAATTTGCAAATTTTTTATCATATTTTGTATTTACTGTAGATAAATACACGGGCTGCGGTAATTCTCAATAAAAGAGCTATTTCCTTTGTCTCTGGGGCACATAGCCCGCAAATGCCGTTCTCACGGCACTCTGCTTTCAGGCCTCAAAAGTCCCGGCTCCATGGACGCGGTGTCCCCGCCTTCAGCGCCACGACTGTTCCCCGGCCGGCCGGTTCAGACGAGTCCAGAGGATGCAATACCAGACCTCCTCCTCAGTCACGAACCCGCCCCCGCCGGGTGCGCGGAGCAAGGTAAGTGCTTTGAGTTTATTCTCAGCACCAGAGCCTCGGAACGCCACGTTGCCTCCCAACGCTGCGTTACCTGTTCCGCACCGCTGCGAAGCCCGCCGGTACGTCCAAAAACCTGTCCCCTTGGTGCCCCTAGCACGGAGTTTAGAGGCGTGGCTTTCACTGCCCAAACCGTCACACTGGCTGCACCGGACCATTCGACTCGGTTATGCAATTGCCAGGTCTCCGCCCCCCTTCGTGGGCGTGCATTTTTCCGCAGTACACGGCCAACATGCCCTCTCCCTGCGTGAAGAAATCGCCTCCCTTCTATTAAAGGACGCGATAGAGCCTGTCCCTCCGACCGAAACGAAGAAGGGTTTCTACAGCCCTTACTTCGTTGTACCCAAGAAAGGCGGCGGCTTACGACCAACCTTGGACCTGCGAGTTCTCAATCGGACCTTGTCCAAACTCCCGTTCAAAATGCTCACCCAGAAACAAATTCTATCTGGTGTCCGGCATCTAGATTGGTTCGCAGCGGTAGACCTGAAGGACGCGTACTTCCACGTCTCAATTCGCCCTCGACACTGCCCCTTCCTAAGGTTTACGTTCGACGGCCAGGCGTATCAGTACAAAGTCCTCCCCTTCGGCCTGTCTCTGTCCCCTCGCGTCTTCACGAAAGTCACAGAGGCAGCTCTTGCCCCGCTCTGAGAAGCAGGCATACACAAACTCAATTACCTCGACGACTGGCTCATACTGGCCCACTCCCGAGAGTTACTATGCGCACACAGAGACCAGGTGCTCAGTCACCTCAACCGTTTGGGGTTTCAGGTCAACTGGGAAAAGAGCAAGCTCTCCCCGGTCCAGAGCATCTCTTTTCTCGGTCTGGAGTTAGACTCAGTCCCAATGACAGCACGTCTCTCCAACGAGCGTGCTCAGTCAGTGCTGAAATGCCTCGCTTCCTTCAAGCCAGGTGCCATGGTCCCGCTAAAATGTTTCCAACAGCTCCTGGGGCATATGGCATCCTCCCAGCGGCGCGCGCTGGGGTTGATGCATATGAGACCACTTCAGCACTGGCTCGGACTCGAGTCCCGAGACGAGCATGGCGCCGCGGCACGCACAACATAAAAGTTACCTCTGCCTGCCGCCAAAACTTCAAACCCTGGACAGACCTCTGCTTCCTAAGGGCAGGAGTACCCTTGCAGCAGGTGTCCCGACGCGTTCTGGTCACAAACGACGCCTCCACATTGGGTTGGGCGCCAGTATGCAACGGGCGCGCAGCCGCAGGCCGGTGGAACCGAGGCCCGCTGCGCTGGCACATCAACTGCCTAGAGCTGCTGGCTGTTTTTCTGGCCCTGCAGAAGTTTCTTCCGTTAATTCGGAACAAACACATCCTACATAAACCGCCAAGGCGGAGTACGCTCCCTCCACATGTCACAGCTCACCTGTCGTCTCGTCCTTTGGAGTCAGCAGCGACTGGAGTCACTGCGCGCCACTCACATCCCTGGCAACCTCAATGTGATAGCGGACACACTGTCAAGACAAAGCTTGCCTGGCGGAGAGTGGAGGCTCCATCCCCAGTCAGTCCAGCTAATTTGGGACCGGTTCGGCAAGGCTCAGGTAGACCTGTTTGCCTCCCAAGAAACCTCCCACTGCCCGCTCTGGTATGCCCGGACAGAGGCTCCCCTCGGGGCAGATGCGTTGGCATACAGCTGGCCTGCGGGGCTGCGCAAGTACGCATTCCCCCCAGAGAGCCTTCTTGCACAGGTGCTATGCAAGTTCAAGGAGGACGAGGAGCAAGTAATTCTGGTAGCCCCTTACTGGCCTACCCGGACTTGGTTTTCGGACCTCACGCTCCTCACGACAGCCCCTCCCTGGCAAATTCCCCTGAGGAAGGACCTTCTTTCTCAGGGACGGGGCACGCTCTGGCACCCGCACCCAGACCTCTGGAACCTCCACGTCTGGCCCTTGGACGGGATGCGGAAGATCTAGCCAGCCTACCACTGACTGTCATAGATACAATCAACCAAGCCAGAGCCCCTCTACCAGGCATCTCTACACTCTAAAGTGGCGTCTGTTCATGGACTGGTGTTCTTCCCGAGCCGAAGACCACGCAGAAGTGCGCAGTTAGGTCAGTGCTCGTGTTTCTTCAGGAGAGGCTGGAGAGGAGGCTGTCCCCCTCCACCCTCAAGGTGTATGTCGCCGCTATCGCGGCCCACCACAACACGGTAGACGGCAAGTCTCTTGGTAAGCACGACTTAATCGTCAGGTTCCTAAAAGGTGCCCGGAGGATAACTCCCTCCCGGCCTAACCTGTTCCCCCCCTGGGATCTCTCGGTCGTCCTTACGGGACTCCAGAGACCCCCCTTCGAGCTGCTTGACTCAGCTGGACTCAGGGCCCTCTCTCTCAAGACGGCCCTGCTGATCGCGCTCACTTCCATCAAGAGGGTCGGGGACCTGCATGCGTTCTCTGTTAGCGACGCTTGCCTGGAGTTTGGTCCGGCAGATACTTTCATGATCCTAAGACCGCGACCGGGCTATGTGCCCAAGGTTCCTACCACGCCCTTCAGGGATCAGGTAGTGGACCTGCAAGCGCTGCCCCGGGAGGAGGCAGACCCAGCCCTTTCACTGCTGTGTCCAGTACGTGCTTTACGTATTTATCTGGACCGCACACAGAGCACCAGACGTTCTGAGCAGCTCTTCGTCTGCTTTGGGGACAGCAGAAAGGGAATGCTGTCTCCAAGCAGAGACTCAGCCCACTGGGTTGTCAACGCCATTTCCTGGCTTATCACACCCAGGCCGTGCCCCCTTGCGGGTCTGAGCTCACTCCACCAGGAGTGTTAGCGTCCTCATGGGCACTGGCTAGGGGCACTGCCCTAGCAGACATTTGTAAAGCAGCGGGCTGGGCAACACCTAACACTTTTGCGAGATTCTACAATCTCCAAGTTGAGTCAGTATCGTCCCGTGTTTTCTCAGGTACCGAGCCCATAGAACTCGGTGGCACGCCCACGATCTGACCGGGTGAATCGCTTGCACCTAGCGCCCTTCCCCCTAACCAGGGGAAACAGTGCGCCTTCATTCCCAGGAGATCTCAGGTTTGGGACACTGGTCGATTCCTCCCTAGCCCTCGTGGGTCGCAGTTCAGCGGAGGAACTCGCTGACCCAAGCCACTGCGGGTACCGCAAGCTACCCTGTACTGGTATAGGTGCTCCACAGTTAAGGCCTCCTTCGGACTCCCCCTGTGTGTAACACCACGGTTCTGTCCCCTCTGGCGAGCTGACTCCCGTGTTTTCCTTAGGCAGTCATGGCTGCCTCGGCTGCCGTGCTGTATGTTCCCCCTCATGAGGCTGGATCCACCACCGCACCGACTTTTCCACATAGGCCCTAAGCAGGCCTCTGATGGTTTTGCCACTTAAACTTGCCTCCCCTCTCGGGTAGGCGTGGCCTCCGCAGGGTCTTCTCCGCCCTGGATAAGGGCTAAGACCCCTTCCCTCAATGCGTGTAAGGGCCCCGGCCTTAGTTGCTCTATGCAGAAACATAGAGAGAAAAGAGGCCCGGCCAGGCTTGGCCCGTTCCCAGGTTGGCAGCCAGCACCTTGTTCCCCTCCAGGGTAACGATAAGGAATCCTGATGGCTTAAATGGGGCATTGGGGAAGGGTACGTGCAGCCTGATACAGTTGGTCGTCCTGCACGTAAGAATACCTGCTCGCTCCTGTATCAGCAGTTCACGTACACGGCTCAGCGCATGGCACTTTTATAAGTGGACCCCTAGTGTCGCTTCTCTGACACAACGTGGAGAGAGCGACAGAAGGGGAACGTCTAGGTTACGTATGTAACCTCCGTTACCTGATGGAGGGAACGAGACGTTGTGTCTCCCCTGCCACGTCGCTGAGCCGAGCCACTGTTGTGGCCGGACCATTTCCGGCTCCTCCTGAATGAACTCTCGTATTTGTGCCACGTAAATACCCGTATGTACGGGGGCGGGACATGCAAATACTGGTTGCCAACTCTCATTGGCCTTTTTTCATAGTCCAGAGGTGAATATCGGCGCTCAAGAGAGACCCCTAGTGTCGCTTCTCTGACACAACGTCTCGTTCCCTCCATCAGGGAACGGAGGTTACATACGTAACCTAGACGATCTTAGTGCTGCATTTGACACGATTGATCACAACATTCTCTTGAATAGGCTAGAGAATTATGTTGGCATTTGTGGAGTTGCATTAGCATGGTTTAGGTCATAATTAGCAGACCGCTACCACTTTGTCTATGTAAATGAGGAATTGTCAAACCAAACAAAAGTAAAATATGGAGTGCCACAGGGATCAGTTTTAGGCCCTCTGCTTTTCTCCTTCTATATGCTTCCCCTGGGAGATATTATCAGGAATCGTGGAATAAGTTTCCACTGCTATGCCGACGATACACAACTTTATATTTCTTCAAAACCCGATGAGATTTCACAATTCTCAAAATTAGCAGAGTGTATCAATGAAATAAAAGATTAGATGGCCAGAAATTTCCTTCTACTCAATTCTGACAAAACAGAGGTACTAAATATTGGACCAAAAAAATAAACCACTACAATATCATTTGACTCTCGATGGATGTACTGTTACATCATCTTCAACAGCTGAAGAATTTAGGTGCTATATTTGATACCAATCTGTCCTTAACATTTTACCAATGTTTGTAGAACAGCATTCTACCACCTAAATATTGCTAAATTAAGGCACATGCTCTCTGTTGCTGATGCCGAAAAACTAATTCATGCATGCATGACGTCAAGACTAGATTATTGTAATGCATTACTGGGAGGATGTCCAGCAAGATCAATAAATAAACTTCAATTGGTTCAAAATGCAGCAGCCAGAGTGCTAACGAGAACCAAGAAATATGATCACATTAGCCCCATTTTATCATCGTTACATTGGCTACCTGTTAAATTCCGTATTAATTTAAAAATTCTGTTAACTACATATAAAGATTTGAATGGTCTAGCTCCACAGTACTTAAGTGACCTTCTACCACGCTATTTTCCATCACATTCATTATGATTGCAATATTCTGGCCTGTTAATAGTTCCTAGGATATCAAAATCCACAAAAGGAGGTAGATCCTTTTCATTTTTGGCTCCTAAACTATGGACTAGTTTCCCTAACACTGTTCGAGATGCAGACACACTCCCTCAGTTTAAGTCTAAACTAAAGACTCATCTATTTAGCCAGGCATACACCTAACTTATCCTCCAACCCACAATTAGGCTGCTTTAGTTTAGTCTGCCAGAAACCAGAAACATTGATCATGATTTATAACTCTGCAATAAATTGAATGGCATCTATGCTTATATTGCTTTATTTGTTTCCCTGTCTCAACCTCGGGACTCCTATCCTGAAGTTACCAGAACCGGCTGGATCCAGCACCATTCCAGCACCATTCCTGCTTCGTGTTGGACTCCACTGCTATGTGTTGCTGAATGATGATGACTAAATGCAGCCGGTGCCAGCCAAACATCACTTCAGTCTATATGATGGACTTCAGAGGATGAACTGATGCCAACTCCAACCATAAGACATGGGATACTTCATATGCCACTGCCTGAACCTTGGATTTAGGATGGACCACACCGAACCTCACCGAAATGACTGGCCAGGTTGAACTGCGTTTCACATCCCTGATCTCTGCCTGCATCACCTCTTTCTATTGATGGACTACAATCTTGAAATGGAATGCATAGACTAACAATTGCCAACAAAAGCCTTCATCAGCCAATTAACAAGGACAATTGCATCTATGTGAACTTCTGCAGTTAATCCAGGATGGACTTCAAAGACATTGGTCATTAATCTTACAGTTCAAACAAAATCGATGTTTAAACACTGATTTATTAGTGTTTAAATTATTATTTTAATAATTTTAAATCATGACTTTAACTATACATAAGTAATATTTACATAATATTCATGATGTTAGTCAGAGGGGAACTGGTCCCCACAGTGAGTCTGGTTTCTGCCAAGGTTATTTTTCTCCATTAATCAACATTTTATGGAGTTTTGTGTTCCTTGCCACAGTCCCCATCAGCTTGCTCACTGGGGTTATTAATACAATTATTATTTAATTAATTATTTTTAAACACTATTACAATTGTATTTTATCTAATAACACAATGATGATTCATCAACATTATAGTTTTATCGTCTGTTAATGCCTGATCGTCTGTAAAGCTGCTTTGAAACGATGTGTGTTGTGAAAGGCGCAATACAAATAAAATTGAATTGACTTGACTGATTCCATCATAGTCCATCAAAATCTCCTCCCAATATTATATCATGAGGGGTGCCAGCAGCTTACAACATCCCTTCAAGGTCAATAAAAACCTGATCATCAACATTAGGTGCATAAATATTTGCCAAAAAAAGACTTTGGCCCTGAATTTCAGCTAAAACAATAATGACTTTTCCTAATGTATCTTTACTCTGTTTGAGACATTTGAATTGTAGATGTTTACTTATCAGCGTAATGACGCTGCTCTTACTCGTGCCAGCAGTATAAAAAATGCCCACCCCATATCTTTCCAAATTTTTCAGCATCCTGCGGGAAAAGGTGCGTTTCTTGAAGAAACACTATATAATATTTCTTACACTTAAGAAGAGAAATAACCTTCCTTCTTTTTATGGGTTTCCCCAACCCATTTACATTCCACATGGAGAGAGACAATCCACTCATATTAACAATTGACATGCACAAAAAAAATTATTGTGTGTCAAAAACAGGATTATAAAGACAACATTCAACAGTAGTGCAACAGTCAAACCCTGAACATTCCCTGAACTAAACAAACAGAAAAAAGAAAAACATGCACCTTATCCCTACACACTACAGCACCAACTGGCATCAATCCCTTCAAACTCAAACAGTCCATGCACACCTACAACTTTGCTGTCGGATTGCTCAAGTCCGGTGATTCTATAAAAATGTTGTGAGACAGAATTACACAGCAAAAGATAATCTATAAAACAAACTCCAGCCAATAGGCAGAATAAACACAGAGCGTGTATCTTCATCAATAAAACTGTCCGAAAGGTGCATTATTCTACAAAATAAACTCACAAAAAGAGCGTGCAGATTCTTACGACAATAAATTATTATATTGTTACATATAGTTTTTTTTATTGATCTTTTCTAAGATGGAAATAAATGCATTTTAACAGGAAAATAATTTATGTCAAATTTCAGCATTTTCAAAATCTGCAATTAAAATTTGTAATTGACTGACAGCCCTAAAAATTAGATACAATAATCTCCATTCTAACATGGCAGCCCCAATGTGTGGACCCTCTACATGTAGAATTAAACAACATTTATAAGGTTACTGATATAAGTCTTCATTTTAATGTGAGTGCTCATGATTTCCACAAAATGTTATATTGCAAAATTACAATTCATGTCTTTAGGAGTTAAACTTTTTTAATGAGGAAAGAATTACTGAGTGCACCTTTAATACACACAATTGTTTCTGTAATTTCTACTCAGTTTTATGAGTTTTCAGAGTTTTAACTTGTTTGGTAAACAATACAACGAATGTACTGTCCTTAAGAGCATGTGAGTCAACATGTGAGCTAAAAGTGTCATAGAAGGACTAAAACATGATGTGGTTCCCTCGGTAATTGCTTTTTTCATCTCACATTTGAATTTATGACACTATCAGTTAGGTTTAGGTTTAAGGTTTAGGGTAGGGTGGTTCATTCATTTTGTTGATTTAAAACTCGATAAAACATTTGCCCTAAAAACCTCATCTGTCTGGGAGAGCATTTAACTCGCTTTTACCCCCACACAGTGGACATTTCACCTTAGCACTGCCGTGACATGTCATGAGGCACATAAAATAATTTAGCAAAATTGTTGCCACGGCCTCAATTTTCATGAGATCAGGCTGTCTAGGCCAGTGCTTTGGAATATTTCTCCTCTCACCAAAATTTCCAAAAGCACTTTGATATCTGATTTCAAGTTGCTTTTATCTCTATAAAGATTTTGTTGGAAAATTTGGTCTTTATGAATATTATCTTTACATTTTACTGTATGAGAATCAATGGACTGCCATAGTCCCACTGATGGAAATAGAACATATTAGCTCTATATTCCGTTTCAGCATCTCCTGTCTGCAAGTACTGAGCAGCATAACTCTATTTCACTCATACAGCAGCACTGCACAAAAAACCCACAGCTCTGTGCGTCATGCGTGCGTGGCAAGGCCAAATTTGTGTTTTCTGCCAAAACTCCATGACACACCTCCATTTATTTTATTTGCCATAATAGAGTTGGAATACTTTTTAACCAGTATTAACAGTGACAGACTGCATGCTGGTGCATTGAATGAGTGCGGCTGGAGGTGCTCAAGATAATACATGAAAAATGAACATTAGGTACAATAAGGACTGTGTGTGCGTGCGTGTGTGGTGAACAACAGTTAAGGTGGAATTCCAGGGACCAGTTTATGTCAGGTTCCCTCTCTAACTGCCGGTGCAGAAGAAGATGTGCCACACATAAACAAATGTTCAGCAACATCAGATAAGATGCTAAGACAACTGCCAGACACCTCTTACAGGACAGGAAGGGGGACTTTCTGCACCAACCAACACCAAGGAGAGGACTTCACATTGGACTAAAGGTTGACTTTATCTCATCAAACTCATTCCCAAGGTTTAGGCAAGAACTGCCATAAAAATTCCTTCAGGACCTCCTGGATGCAGCAGCAGTGGAGGGCCACAGATATCTAGGCATAGATACCATATGATACCTAAACCTAACCATATTTTTGGAGGCCTTCAATTAAAATAAACTGCAACACACCCACTCCATCTTCATGCAAAACACAGTTTATGTTAATGATTATTGACTGTTAACACAACAGTTCACAGGACAGACCTATTAACAGATAAACAAATGCATGGACGATGACTTAACATGTTTGGCCTCTATCTGTTCCATAAGATCCCTTTAATAATTTGAAAGTTTGGTAAAGAAATAATGTATGGGTAATATATTGAAGACCCTATTTTAACACTGTACTTTATGCTATGCAAATGAGTTCCACAGTAGGGTGGGCAACACCAATGGCCAATCACACTCCAGGATCGGAAAGGCACCAGATTTCAATCTCCTCCTCATCAGAAAGGGATAAATATGTCCCCTGGGTAGACACGCCCTTGTTCTGCATTTCCAACTCGACGAGGAAGGAGACACCAACAGACACACCACGTCCTGAGTTTCTGACCTGATGAGGAAAGAGACTACATGATAGCTTTTGTGAGCAAAACCTTTTATATTGCTTTCGACTCTAGCTGAAATAGGGCCCCAGCATTAAGGGACCTTATCTGACTCTTACGGCTCCTCCAGCTGCGAAGCCCAGTCCACACAGGACCTCTGCATCGGCAGACATTGCCTGTCCCACACGGCTCTTCATTGCTGCAGCCAGCCTGCAAAGGACCCTGTGAATATTCAACTGACCCAGCTGCCCAGTCCACTCTTTCAGGACCCTCTTGGCGCAACCAAATTTCAGCATCCTCCAGCCCAGCATGGCAATGACTACTGGATCACAACTCTGCGCCCTTCCCACTGCACGCTACCCGCATCACCAGTGGAAGATGTCTCTACTGCCGGATTGATCACCCGACTGTGTGGAACGTAGAATATGTTTCTCTAACTTGCTTAGATTACAGTTAACTGGGTCAGCTTGTTACAAATAATAGGTATATTATTTGTTTCATGATAAATAAGCATTATTTATCACCATTTAACCAGAGCCATTAGGTGGTTTCCCATAAGGAGCATTCCCACACAGTTCTCTCCCATTGCTACAGTCAGTTCAACAGCATTGCATTTATTCATTCTGTGTTCAAATAATTTATTTGTTCTAATGTTTAATTTAGGACTTTCCTTGTCCTTTCCTAAGTTATTAGTTTCTTATCCTTAGCAGTGCATTTTCATTATTAGTATTATTAATTGTTGTGGTATTTACTCTTGCATATCTATTGTTAATAAAATGTCCTTAATGTTATTACAACTGTCTTCATTGTGTTGATGATCAAAGACTCTACTAGTTGTCCAGACTCTCACAAATGCATCAGATAAATCAGCTGACCAACTCCCTATAGTTTACATAAATTCTATATTATCGAACAGCTCTTTTGGGAGTGTTCTTAAATTGTTAAGATGGTATTCTTAACTGGTGCCCCATATTGAAAAGGAGGATACTCTCATAGTCACACCCTCATTCGTCAAGCTGTTCTGATATAAATTCTCAGATTCATAAAAGTTGTTGTAAGTTTAAAATTCAAAATTTACACCTACTCCCGACCACGTGAAAATCTTGCATAAGACATCTGAACCTGTTGTGTTCTTTCAGGCTAACTGCCATGACTACGTTTTGATAGAAGTATAATTAAACAAGTAATGAGAAAAATAACTAATAATTAAATGAATTAAATAATCCTTAAAAAATATAAAATAATAAAAAAAAAGAAACAAGAAGAAAACTAATCTTTGCTTTCTTTTTAAACCATAGCCTATGCTTATTTAGAAAAGATTCTTTGCGTCTTGCATTTATTTTTCAAAGACATTTTTAATTTTTCTCCCAATTCTGCTTATTGTTTTTCCAGCAGAAGTGCTTGACATGGGGTGAAAAGTTCATGTTTGATTTTCTCTAAAAAATGAATGCCCTCTAATGTGACTGGTTGGACAGTTTTTTATTTTAAATATGAGCTCTATAATTTAGGTTTCATAATTTATTATAGGCATTGGTAAATCACATTCAGTTGATAACATATAGTTAATTCTAAAGCTCTTAAACCCATAAATAAACAGATTGCGGGCAGGTGGATACACAATACAACAGGGAGAAAAATGTAAAAAGCTTGCACACTGTCATATAGCTTGCAAATCTCTGTCACTCACTCGACGTTGTGTCGAATGTAGTGACACAAGGGGTCTTGAGAGCCTCGCGTACCTCTGAACTTGAGAAAAAGCCAATGAGAAATTGGCAGACAGAATTTGCATGTACCCCCAGACACACGGGTAAAGGGAAGCGAGCGTGTGTCTGTCAGTCAGATTTTTTCTTCGGAGCTGAGCGGTTGTGAAGCACTGCTGTTGGATCTACGGCGCATCATCAGCATCTTTCTCCTTCTCTGCACGCTGTGCAGTCCACGCCCCTGGGCACTTCAACAGCGCTTCTCTCTAAAAGAGTGTTTTCCTCCTAAAAGAGTTTACACAAAAGAGCAATACACAGCAGGCATTGAACGTCCTTTTCAGGACGTTCCTCTTACTGTCCCCTTACAGCAGGTGTTCAGATGTGAATTGGTCTCCACAGATGCTTCTCAATGGGGTCGGGTCGCTGTGTGCAACGGGCACGCAGCCGCTTGTTCCTGTATAGGGCCTCGGCTGCATTGGCACATAAATTGCCTACAGTTGCTGTCTGTACTCCTTGCCCTGCGGAGGTTTCTCCCACTGATTTGGGGCATGCACGTCTTGATCTTTTCAGACAGCACTGGGACGGTAGCGTACATAAATCGCCAAAGCGGCGTGCGCTCTTGTCATATGTCACAAATTGCCCACCATCTCCTCCTTTGGAGTCAGCAGCGACTCAGGTCACTGCATGCCACTCATATCCCCGGCAACCTCAACACGACAGCAGACACACTGTCGTAACAGGTTTTGCACGGCGGAGAGTGGAGGCTCCACCGCTAGGTGGGCCAGATGATTTGGGACTGGATCGGCATGGCACAGGTAGACCTATTTGTCTCCCAAGACAATTCCCACTACCCACTCTGGTACTCCATGACAGAGGCCCTTCTCAGGACAGACGCATTAGTACACAGCTGGACCTGGGGGCTGTGTATGTACGCATTTCCCCAAGTGAGCCACTGGTGCTGTGCAAGGTCAGGGAGGACGAGGAAAAAGTCACCTTAGTGGCTCCTTACTGGCCCACTCGGACTTGGTTCTTAGATCTCACACTCCTCACGACAGCACCTCCCTAGCAAATTTCCCTGAGGAAGGGCCTTCTTTCCCAGGGACGGGGCACCCTCTGGCATCTGTGCCCAGACCTCTGGAACCTCCACATCTGGCCCCTGGATGGGACATGGAAGATCTGAGTGACCTACCACCTGCGGTCATAGACACGATCAACCAAGCCAGAGCTCCCTCTACCAGGCAGCTGTATGCCCTAAAGTGGCACTTTTTTCGTGAATTGGTGTTCTTCCCGGCCTAAAGACCCGCAGCGATGCGCATTTTGGTCAGTGCTTTCATTCCTGCAAGAGAATTTGGAGGGTAGGCTGTCCCCCTCCACCTTGAAGTTGTATATAGCCGCTATTGCGGCCCACCATGACGCAGTGGACGGCAAGTCCCTGGGTAAGCACGACTTGATTATCAGGTTCTATCATGTGATTATATAACCAGCCAATCATGTGGCAGCATTGCAATGCAAAAAATCAAGCAGATATGGGTCAGGAGCTTCAGTTAATGTTTACATCAACCATCAGAATGGGGAATTTTTTTTATCTCAGTTATTTTGACCGTGGCAGGATTGTTGGTGCCAAACGGGCTGGTTTGAGTATTTCTGTAACTTATGCTTACAATGCTTTTGGGAAACACAGCCCAGACTGGTTCGAGGTGACAGAAAGTCTATGGTAACTCAGGTAACCCCTATGTACAATTTTAGTGAGAAGAATAGCATCCCAGAATGCACAACATGTTGAACCTCGAGGTGGATGGGCTACAACAGCAGAAGACCACGTAGGCCACTTTATTAGGACCAAAGTGTTACTAATAAAGTGCTAAGTGAGTGTGTATATATATATATATATATATATATATATAGCCATTGAGGCTACAGGGATCAAGCTTTCTGGCCCCTGAGATTTGCAAAGTTGAAAAGCCATGGTCTATGTCTTGTCTCGGAGCCGAACAAGTGTGGAGTTAAACATTTTTCCGAGACCAGTCAGACTCCTTTAACATTTTACTATTTGATTGGCACATCAAATATGACCAATGATTGATGATTTTCTTTTGCACATGTCTTGAGACTGTAGGTCAGGAGACTTTATCTGGAGCCTGGTGTAAGTTTAGGAAAAAGGTTGGTCTCCTCTCTAATATTTTTGAAAAGTAAAAAAGCTGATAGTCAAAAGGCTGGCTTCATGAAACTAGATCAGGTATTACTGGAACATGTAAACAAAAAAATTTCAAAACAACAAATACATTGGAAAGCTTGATTGTGTAATTTCTATGCAGTTACCACCATTTCTCAAATATAACCTTTTTGCATACTATGAATAAATGACAATAATACATATTAATTAGTCTGTGCTCGGGTGGCCAGAAGTCCCGTATTTAAGCACTTTTTCTCGAAGTGTCCCGAATTATTCTGAAAAAATCGTGTTTTGTCCTGTATTTCCCCTCTCCTAAAATGTCTCTATCGGCTATGCGGTTTTCTCAGTCACATGAGTATTCTTATCAAAGTTAGCCAAGGATACGGGTTGTAAAACCAATAAAATCACATTGTGTAATTTGAAGCACATTAGATGTGATTGGATTAAACTATCCAATCACAATCACCTATCAATAGACGTCCAGTTAGTGAACTGATTGAAGAGTCAGTTTGAAAGTGCACACAGATGAAATTGTGGCTGGAAAAATGTCAAGGAAGCATACATGTACATTTAATGAAGATCTTCAAAAAGACAGAGCCTAGTAAAGTAAGGTTTGAGCTCACTTTTCCACCGCCCATGGAGGCCGCATCAACATCACGTAGTTGTTCATACAAAAAATAATGTGGATGCTGTTAAAAGTAAGTGTGCCACACCAAGTGTTAGCAATTTTCTTGTGAAACAAAGTTCAGAATCTGACAAGGTGCATGCAAGTGAAGGATGTTTTGCTTATCATTCTGTTGTGCACGGCCATAGCTTTGCAAATTCACGACCTGAGAATGCAGCATCGGTGGACTACCTATAAAATCAGAGCCGCACATTGGGAAACACAGAAAAACTTGAGTGGGCCCTACTGAGAGACATTCCAGAGTGGAAAGACATTCAGAGCAGCCTTGAACACTTCTACTCCAGAATCCCCACTCTCTGTTTAATTGACAAAACCATGCTCTTTGATGAGTGGGCATGCATGAAAAACATTGTCACTCGTCACATCACTGAGTGAAACATGAAACAAGATGGCCATGTCAGAGAGATTGACATTTTTCGTGAGCTGGAGAGCAAGACCATCAAATTCGGACTCAGCCAAGGTTGTGGAGTTTGTTTTATGCTTGCCTGGGACATTTGGATCTGTGGAATGTGTTTTCACAGATCTCGACTCAGTGTAGCAGTCATGAAGGCAATCCGTTTCGTATGTCTTCATTTTGGACTGGACTGCTCTGGATTTTACGATAAACCCTTGAAAGACAAGCGCACACTGAGAAAAATTGCTGCCAGTGAAATGTACAAGGTGACAACAGTTACATATGCAGATGCACCCTCTACTTCTCATTGATCTGTACCTAGGTAAGGATACAGCAATTAAATTTTTGCTGGGAGGGGGCTGTCCCATTTTCCACAACAGGACTCTGGTCACCCTAGTCTGTGCATAGAAGAAAAGTGTATTACAGATATTTTTCTAACTTTTTTCTATGAATGAACCAATGTGGAGAAATAATTATGTTACAGCAATGCAGTCTGGCTAGTAAGCTCTCATAAATTTACTGAATTATATATTACAAAGCCGCTGGGTCATGCTGCCCTTGATTAATATTGCTTCAATAATTGCAGATTTGTTGATGTATTTAGAGTTTTTAGAAGCCGCAGCATTCACCCACAAGGCCAAAATATAGAGTAAAATAAGCAAGAAAGATTTTTGTTTTTAAAACCGTGTAAAATAGGGCTAATCAGTGTGTTTTTCTCACAGGGAAATATGTGGAAGGTAATGTTCTGTGCAGGTGCAGCTTTTGCTAAAAGATCCCGAAGCTGCATCTGTGCTTCTTGTCCTTGCAGAAACTGAGGACAAGGTAACCTCAAAGAAGCATCTGAAGAAGCTCAAGTGCTTCAGCCAATTTGCAGAAAAATCCCCTCAAATATACCCAGCTGAAGTTTGGGTCACAAAACCACTACAAATTCTGAAAAGCATTGAACTGCACAGCAAATCACTGGCCAGAAATACTTTAATACACTTGAAGGTTTAAAAACCCTTGCTGAAGAGACCAGCATGATTTTCCAATTTGGTGTTGGTCAAACTGGTGAACTAGCATAGCAGTGTCTGTCCACTTTTATTGCCACCTTGGTATTTATCCCATTAAGTATTAATTGCTTCCATAGCAATTTCAAAAAATAATTCTAAGCTATGAACCAAGGCCAACCAGCTCCGAGCTAAATCACAACATTATAAACTTTGATTTCTAGCAAAAAAATAAATAAATTGTAAGTTGGAAAAAAGACAAAGGTACAAGACTGTGTATTTACCATATATAATGAGGGAATTAACTACAACCCCATGAAGCCTTGTAAATAACATAATCGTGTAAAACAATTATGGAAAAAAATATAAAATGTCCTGGTTACTTCTGTAACCTCCGTTCCCTGATGGAGGGAACGAGACATTGTGTCAATGAAGAGATACTAGCGGTCATGCTTGGGAGACACCTCTGATCTTTGATAAAAGGCCAAAATTGGTGAGTGGTATTTGCATGCCACTCCCCTGAACATAGGGGTAAAAAGGAGCTGACATAAAAACCGCTCATTCAGGTTTTGGGCTGAGGAGCCAAGAGAGAAGGTTCTGGCCATTTCAGTGGGTAGTCCAGCGCTGTGGCAGGAGGGACACAACGTCTCGTTCCCTCATGAAGGAACGGAGGTTACGGAAGTATCCAGGACGTTCCCTATTTGTCCCTCACTCGACGTTGTGTCGATGAAGTGACACTTGGAGTCCCCTACAAAAACGTCACAACTAGCTGAACTGTGTTACGTGAACTGGCGGTGCGAAACAGGCCGACTACTGTGCCGCCTAGCCAGCGCACCAGGCCGACACATAACCTCCCCCAACTCTGTTCTGGGGGTCGAACGGGCCTTCGAGGATAAGTGGACTGCCCCCAAAAAATAAAAGGGGCAGGCCAGTCGTGCCTTTTCCCTCTTTTTCTTTTCTCCCCGAAAAGAGTGAAAATTTGTCAACAGACTGGGACCACCACTTCAAAGGAAAAGACACCATGGAGACCACACCCTGCCCAGAGAGGGGGGAGGATATTTTGGGTGGAAATATGTCACATAGTCTTGCCGACTCTTTTTCTTCGGAAATATGTCATGTGAAGAAGTCCCGTGGTAGGTCCTACCCAACGGTGGAGGAGTTTCTACAAACATGGTGACTGGGGCCAAGGAAGACTGCCCATGGAACATACAGTTTACCAACAGGGAAACGATTTAGCGGAATATATATGTTGCATGGGGTTACCTACAGGGAACCAGCACATGCGGATCACCTACCCCAGTACAGAGCTTAGTTAGCACGTGTATTGATCTGGCAGCGAGTTTATCCACAAACTCGTCTGCCACAGGGCTAGGAGGAAGTCATCCAGGGTTTTTCCTGCATAGAGAATTACTAGGCGGCCATCTCCATCAAATTTCGTGCTGCCTCCGGCTGTCTACAAAACTCTGGTGAGTGTTTTCATGGAAAACACTACCAAACATTGCACTCGGTGGATTGTCATTTGTAACTACAAATATCGGCAATAATAATAAAACAATTCCATTGCCCCGTCCCTGTGAAAGAAGGTCCTTCCTCAGGGGAATTCGCCGGGGGGTGGGGTTAATGCGTGGAGCGTGAGGTCCTAGAACCAAGTCTGGGTGGACGAGTAGGCTGCTACTAGGACGACCTGCTTCTCGTCCTCCTTGTCCTCGCACAGGGTCTGTGCAAGTAGCCTCACTGGGAGAAACGCAGGGGGTCCAGGGGGTGCCTCGGTCAGGGCGTACCAAAGTGGGCAGTTGGAGGATTCTGCCCGATTCGACTCCAAATCAGCTGGACCACCTGAGGGTGGAGTCTCCACTCTCACTTGCGTGTAACCTGTTGTGACAGTGCGTCCGCTGTAGTGTTGAGGTCGCCTGGGATGTGAGTGGCTCGCAGCTACTTGAGGTGCAGCTGACTCCAGTATTTTAGTCGTATTGTCTGTCCAAGCCAACACATGCTTGCCCTGGATCAAGGGTCGGCACCTCTGCAGTGGGTACAGTATTGACAACAACTCGAGGCAGTTGACGTGCCAACATAGTCGTGGGCCCGGCCAGGAGCCGGCAGCTATGTGCCCATTGCATACAGCACCCCAACCCGACTTGGAGGTGTCCATCGTAACACCGATGCCTGAAGACCTGTTATAGGGGAACACTTGCCTGTAGAAATGTAAAGTCGGTCCATGGGCTGAAGAAGCGGCGATAGACCGGCATGACAACGGGATCGGGACCGGGCAGTAAAATGTGCCTCCTACGACCTTGTCAGCTCCTCGTGCACTTCCGGGAAGAAAGAAACTGGGGCGGGGCATGGCTGTGAGCGGTGCCGCGAGCCAAGGAAATAATCATCGAGCCGCGAGGGTTCAGGGGAGAGCGGAGGGTTCCAGTCTAGCCTGAGACTGGGTTACCGTACCCGAGGGGGGCAGCCCAGTTGAGGCTTCCACATCTGACAAGCCCACTCTCCGATGCTGTGCACAAAAGCTCAAAAACTCTCCCTGAGATGAGCCGGCGCACTCATTGCCTATTCGGGGCAAACGAGCATGCTGGGAAATGGGAAGTTCATGGGGATTTACCCGGCGGAGGTGGTCCCATTGAAGTGCCCAAATCGCTTTTCTTACTAAAGCGAGCTGTGACCACAACGTTGCCATGGTCATGTCCTCGCAGTGAGGACATGACGCATCCACGAAAGATGTCTCCAGCGCCCAGGCGTGAAAGACAGTGATCGTGGCCATCGGAAGGCGAGGGATAATGACCGCAACCAGGAATAACACACAAACGGAAAGGCATCTTTAAAAAGACGCGTCTTTAAAAGACATTTCCGTGTGTGCCGCTCTTTTAGAATAGACTCTTTTAGAATAGACTCTTTTAGGGAAAATTCTCTTTTAGAATATACTCTTTCAGTTTTCAATAAAAATTGAAGTCGCCTATGGAAAAAATTAATGGGTTTTTTACTTACGGTTGCGCTCTATTATTTAAATAAATAATCAACATTACAATTACATCTTCCACAATAATCGTATTGAAAAACATGTAATTTAGGTCTACATCTGTTCCTTAATAAAACAAAAAAAGATGTTTATTTATATATTTATTTTTGCAGCAGATGAGCTTTGTAACTAATCACAGACATGTACATTGCTTGATTTCTGTGTGTAATTTTGTGGAAAAAAAAAACCAATTGAATAAAAGTTTTGTTTTTCCTGCTTCTATGAGGGTGAACTTGACCTTTTTTTTTCCTGATGTATAAAACAGCAATAAAGTTATTGAGAAACACAGTTTTCAACTTGTTTTGGATTAGCCTACATAAAGAATATAGCATGCAGATGCCCCACACCAAATAAGTATTTTCATTTCAATTATATTATCATATTTTCCAGAATCTAAGTACACATTTTTTTTGATTTTCCAATAGGTTAAAAGTTATAGTCCAAAGAAACTTACTGTATTTACATAATTTATTTGTAATTGATGTCAGCCGGTCAAACACATATGCTTACACACAAACAGATCATCAGATATCAGTAATAAAGACAGTAGTAGCATTTTAAAGTAGCCGAGTATTTTGCCTATCTTAAGTATTTTAAGCAACCAGTTTAAATATTCTGTACATTAAATATTCTGTATTATGTACAATGTACATAACATTATTGTGCTAAAAAATGTAGGACTACTGGTACTCTTAAGACCGCACTCACACACAACTCCTCATATCCCCACAAAATGACATTTCATCACACCCCGGCCTTAGTAATAACATCCAGTCAATGAAATTGACAATTAGTGCATATCAAATAGTGTTGCGAATATCAAAAATTTCCATGATCCATGAACAATTTGACCTGGTGTGACTTATATTCAGGTGCAACTTCCTTTCAGGAAAATACGGACACAGAAATGAATCGCAACAGCAATATTAATATAAATAATCGACAAGCTTATTTTTGTCATAATTGTTTTTATGATATTTCAGTTTTGTTATCGTTTGGTAAAAGCAATAAGCATTTAGTTACAGTGCTTTTACACTCAGCGTGTGAGTGCTTGTGGGTGCAGCACATAGTGACTGTTTTGGTATCCAGAAGATGCACAGCTTTGAGATGGATGATCACGCTTAAAGCCTCTTCTCTTTGAATAAGCCCATCGGCTCTACTCAACTGATCCCACTTTTCAAATGTTCATTAAAGTCTTAGAGGCTGGCCAGCCTTTTCTCCATTGACAAACTGCTTTTAACCTCTGCAGCTCTGCACACAGAAGTCCAGGCAGATGAAGAATGAGCATTATGAAGACCGATCCCAGACTGACACCAAAGAGACAGATGGGTTAAATGAATTTTAGCTGTAGCTATCTATTCTGTTACACTAAGGATCTCTCAGGTCCTGAATGTTCACAAAGTTAAAGACTTTTCCAGAATCTGGGAACCTTGAACCTCCAATCAGAGATGATGGTGATGCAATACCAATTAGCAGCAGTGAAATAGAAAGGTTTGTCCTGATGACATTCCCCATCTGTCGATCACTTTGACTTTGTGTCGAAGAAGCAACACAATGGGTCCATATTCAATCACACCATGCACTGAACCATGTACGTGTGCTGCTGACGCATGTGCGGGCGGGCAGTTGTGTGCCAAAGCGACAGGCCATGTCAGACTGCATGTACCCTTCCGCAACACCCCATAAAATCTTAAACATTTTAGGTTCCCTGAACCCCGAAGGGGGGAACATGGTGAAGTACCAAGCATGGGATCAGGCCATGCCAGCCACGCCTTTTCTCTCTCTATGTTTCTTGCATAGAGTAAAAGCGGATGGGGCCATCTTAACGCTATCACATGCATCGGCAAGGTGTTCCTTACCAACTCCTAATCTTTCAGGGCTAGTGAGAGGTAAAGAGTGGTGAAAAACGTCATATGGGTTTTAAGGTCACATGTTGGAATGGCGCGGTGGTAGATCCTACCTGCTGCGAGGGAGGAGTTGCTACAACACGGCGACCGGGCGACCGGGGGTAGTTTCAGTACCAGTAGTGGGTCTGGTCGGGGAATTCCTCTGCTGAATTCAAGGACAAGAGGGCTAGGGAGGAGTCATCCAGGGAACCGAGTTAGTGGGGTCTCCTGGGATATTAGCGCACGTGATCGCCTCAGTGGAGGAGAAAGGTGCTAGATGCAAGCAGTACACCTGGTCAGTTGTTCCGCTTTACCGAGCTCTACCGGCTTGGACCTGAGAGAACACGGGATGAAACTGACTCAACCCTGAGATTGATAATGCTCTGCATATGTCTGCTAGGGAGGTGCCATTAGCCAGTGCCCACGAGGATGCCACACTTCTCGTCGAGTGTGCTCGAAACTGCAAGGGGCGGACATGGCCTGGTTATGATATGGCTAATGATATGGCATCAAACAACCCAGTGGGAAAGCCTCTGTTTGGAGACAGCGTTCCCTTTCTGCTGTCCACCAAAGCAGAAACAGAGCTGCTCAGAATGTCTAAAGCTCTGCGTGTGGTCCACATAAGTACGCAGGGCACGTACTGGACACAGCAACGAAAAGGCTGGGTCTGCCTCCTCCCGGGACAGCACTTGCTAGTTCACTACTTGGTCCCTGAAGGGGTCGTAGGAACCTTAGGCACGTAGCCTGGTCATGGTCTTAGGACGACATGAGTGTCTGCCATACCGAATTCCAGGCAGGTGTTGCTGACAGAGAACGCTTGCAGGTCCCCCACCCTCTTGATGGAAGCAAGCTCGATCAGGAGGGCCGTCTTCAAGGAGAGGGCCTTGAGCTCGACTGATTCTAGCAGCTCGAAGGTGTGTCTCTGAAGGCCCGAGAGGACCACTGAGGACCACCCTGGAGGAGAACAGGCTTGGCCGGGGAGGGTTCAACCTCCGGGCACCTCTAAGGATCCTGGTAATCAAGTCGTGCTTACCCAAGGACTTGCCGTCCACTGCGTCGTGGTGGGCCACTTTCACTTAAAATGAAAGCAAATAAAGTAAAAAAGTGTGTGTGTGGGGAATATCTGTCAGTGCTGTAAAAATAAGTACACTTATATTAAATAATATCGGTAACACTTTATAATAATGGTCTGTCATTAATAGGTAATTATGCAGGAATTAATGCAGGACAAATGAGTAGTACTACATTAACACTTTAGTTACTACTATTAACTAATATGGAAACATGATTAACCAATCAGTAAGTAATTAAGTAAGGTAGTTCACTGTTAGAGAATCGATAATTACTGAATTAGATTTTTTCAAATTGAGAACTATCAACTAACTATGGCTAATTTAAAATAACTACTAGATAATGACTCATCAAAACTTGTGTCTAAAATGTGAATGATTATGTTTTTATTGTGAACAAGATCAAGAAATGCAACATCAGAGAAACATGCGCCTCATGTGTGTTCTTTGCTGGAATTAATTTATGAACATAACAGCTTGCTGAAATTAATTTATGAACATAACAGCTCTCTAAATCATGGCTACAGTGTCTGGTAGAGTATCAAAGTCAGCTTACAGATGTATGTGCCCAACTTGTGTATTCCTTGGGATATTTCTTCTGTTCATTACAAATTATTAACTTTGGCAGGTTTAATATTGCTGGAGGTCTTTTTAAAATAATTTTGTTAACCCATAAGTAATGAGACAAGTGTTACCACATAAACATGAAGAAATTACTAATTATTTTAAAGTGAGGGTCATGGTAACGCATTATTAATGAATGAAAACACACATGAATATACACAACCTTTTTTTATTTTTATTTTTTTTTTACAAAACATTATTAAAATTCTTTTTTATTCATAGATACTGTAAGTTAATCTTACAAGAAGTGTTTAATTTTATGTGAAGTGTATTTTTTTTCTGAGTAACTTAATTGATCCAATGAAGAAAAGAATGAGTGTCATATTTATCAAGCTTCTAATCCAAACAGGGTTCGCCATATTCAATGCTCATGCAGAAAATGAAAGAAGAGCGAGTGCGATTTTGCTCCGCCCTCCCGTTGATCCACCTGCACATGGTAACCTTTAACATATGTTCTGTTCTGTTTAGACAAAGGAGGAAACATGTCAAAATTATTTGATAAAAACTGTACATATTTACAGAGTGGGCTGTCTAGGGTGGACTGTCTAGTTTCTTTATCTGTGGTCTGATGAAGACAACAGCTTTGACCTTTTGCCTTCTGGGAAGAAGTCTTGAAGGTATTTGAAGGCTGCCAACTCCTTATATAGAGCTCTGACAAATTGTTTCATAAGGCCCAATTTTATGTGCAGTGGTGGCACCAGCAACTTCCGGGGGTCCACCAGTGGCTCCCACTTGACGTTGTTCCTCCCCACAGAGAACTCGGTCCGCTGTGGCCAGTCCCGCATGTGGTAGTGCGCCTTGGTGTCCCTGCTGTGTCCCAAATGCAAAGATAGCTGGAAGAATTGGTAAAACCGCCTTGGAGACCCATCAGGAATGCCACCATTTTGAAGTCTCCTATGACCTCCCAGCCATACTCATCATACTTCAAGGCATCCAGCAAGGTCTTGATGCTGTTGTAATCCTCTTTGAGGTGCACATAGAGAGCTAGGGGAAGAGACGGGTACTTGTTACCATTATGGAGCAGCACGGCTTTGAGGCTCTTGGATGAGCTGTCAATGAAGAGGCGCCACTCATTCTGGTTTCAGGTGATTCTGATTGCCTCGAACAGACTGGTCACGTTGTGGCAGAAGCAGAGCCCATCTTGATGGGTGAAGAAGCTGGAAAAAGTTTGGTAACTCTTCCTCTGATCTGCAACTTGCACACTTTCATCCAACAAGTTCCACTGCTTGAGCCTAGACGTCAAAATCTCAGCATTGGACTTGGTGAGACTAAGATCTCTAATCAAGTTGTTGAGGTCTTTTTGGTTGGGGTAGTATGGGTTTCTCTCCTCAGCTCCACCTCTGAAATTGTCATCTGGATCTAAAACGTCTTCTTCGCTCTCTAACTTGCTGCTCTCTCTCCGGAGGAGTGGGTACGGGGAGCTCATGGCAGTGAGTGGGTTCCCCAGTGGGTTCCCGCCAAATTCTTAGGATAGCGAACTTCATTGCTCTCTTTCCCCTTTGTACCTTCCTACAAAAATGTATGTATTTCACCCATGACAATGAAAATTAAGGCCTCACACATCTTAGCAGATGCTTCAACAGAGTACTTTTTCGCTCTTCTCTTGATAAATTGGCCGCAGACATAGCAAAATGCGTCTGCCAGATGCTTGCAGCCTCTTGATGCCATCTCAATAAAATGCAGATAGGTATCCACTTAGGCAGCTGGAACTGAACTGGTAGGCTTCAGGCCCCTGTATTTATACTACTATTTACATTACTGGAAAGTTCTAGAATGTTCTAGAAGTTCCTCCAAGTTTACTCAGCACTGAATCTTTCTGGAATGTTCTGGAAAACAGGTACATTTCAAAATATCACTGTCCTGGACAGCAAAGTTTGTGGGGAATAATAGCCATTTTCTATACTTTTGAGGCATAAGCATTTAAGAACTTACTACCTAGGAACCAAAAAAAACAAAAATGTGTTACACTGTGTATTACATTTGGTCCCCATCAATCCTGAATATGTGGTTACATCCTTGACTATGATACTCATCCAAACAATCTAGCATTGATTTAGCGAGCTGTTACATTAATTAATGAATTCCCACAAAGAACCCATGCATGATCTTGCTCACAATAAAAACATAATATTCACATTTTAGACAGATGTTAATATTTGTATTAGTTCTGTGATAATTTTTTTTATTGATTCATTTATTAAACAATGAAAAGCAAATCATATACAAACAGAATCAATATGTAACCCTCACAAGATACATGTCTTCTGATTGACATCGCCAGCAGGTGGGTGTGTTTTTGAGACCAAGCCTATACAATCTAGAGGGGGTCCAATAGACTAAATAGATGTAAAATATTGAATTGTATAAGTCAAACCCTTGCATCTCTAGATGCAGACATTATGTTATTTAGAATCATAGCCCACACTCCCTCCTCCAATACCAAGTTTAGATCTTTCACATAATCTCTTCAGAGAAGCTGAAGTTCCGTCCTCCAGACTCTGAATTATCAGGGAGTAATACACTAATGCCTCTTGACCTTTTCCAAAAGCAGTAATCAACACTTTCAGAGAGTATCTGCTGCTTTAGGGGGGTGTAAACTACTCCCAAAAACAGTACAGAGCAGGTGGCACAGCTGTCAATACTAATAGAAATGAGATCTTGGAATCCCAAAAAGTTTAGCCAAATTTTGAAAGGCTCTCAACACTCTACTCTCATATAAGTCACCGAGTGTAGTAACCCCCTCACAAACCACTCTGACCAGCAAAAAGGGGACTTGTTTATGTATAATTTGGAGTTCAGCCATATGTTAGAAGAAACATTTAAATAAATGTCAGAACTAAACACTCTGGACATGTTTGTCCACACCGAGTGCAAATGCGAGACAACGGGGTGTGACTTAACTTCTTCAGTTAGTTTGATAGAAAGGCTTTGCAATGACAAAATAAGGTCAAGAACTTCCTGTTCAATACAAAACCATGGAGGGGCTCTCTCAGGTGGAAGTGACCAATGAGCCAAATGTCTAAGACCGAATGCATATTAATAAAACTAAATCTTGGGTAAGCCTAGCCCAACTTTGTCAATCAGCCGTTGTAACTTATTGAAATGTAATATGGGATGCTTACCATTCCAAATGAAGGACTTCGCTATGCTATCAAATTGCTTGAAATAAGAGAGGGGGACATCTAAAGGGAGAGATTGTAACAGGTAGTTAAATTTTGGAATACAATTCATTTTAAAAACATTAACCTTCCCAATCATAGAGTAATGTAATGAAGCCCACCTGCCCGCATCGCTTTTTATTAAGGGATCAAAATTAACTCTAACTAAATCAGACAAATTTCCTGGGAATAAAATACCCAAATACTTAATGCCCTGTTGGGCCACAGAAAGGCGCCCAGCTGAAAAGCTATTACTGGGCAGTATGGGAGAGCAAAAGCTTCAGATTTAGACCAGTTGACTATATATCCTGAGAATTTAGAAAAGGAATTAATAATTCTGTGGAGGCAAGGCATAGATCTAGTAGGGTCAGAGACAAATAATAAAATATAATCTGTGTAAAGTAAAAGTTTATGTGCCATTTCTCCCACTACCATCCCTGGAAAATCATCCTTGTTTCTTATCACGGCTGCTAAAGGTTCCAGGTCAAGAAAGAACAATAATGGGGAAAGAGGACAACTGTGCCGGGTGCAACTATTAATCAATTTGTTTGTACCGCTGCTATGGGTTGTCTATAAAGTAACTTAATCCATCCAATAAAAGTATTCCAGAACCCATATATTTCCAAAATCTTAAAAAGATAATCCCATTCTACAATATTAAAGGCCTTTTCAGTGTCAAGTGTGATGGCAGCGACCGGAGCCTGATCATTCGCCACTGACCACATGTGTGATACGCCTAATGTTAGTAGAAGAGCTCTGGCCCCTGCAAAAAAAATTCCACAAAACAAACTCTATCCAATAGGAGGCACAAGTACAAGTATTTTTCATGTCCTTCAAACTTTGTCCGATTTGTCCAAACGATGGCTCAAAATAATCTTCTGTTGAGCAGCACAGAACTGACCAGAAATATTTTAATTATTGCTACTGGTCAGAAATTATGCCAACAGGAAATTAACAGGCAATGCTTTGTCCTATCAAAACAAAATTTGGTATACTTCATCAGAACCATGTTCCAAGGTAATATGCAAAGTTTGGTGACAGTGCCACCTTTGATCCAAGATGGCGGCGCGGTAGCACGCAGCGGCCACTCCGGATCCACAATGGTGCTATTTTTGTTAAAAAAAAGCCCGACTATCGCAGCACATGGACATCGGAGCAACCGGTGTTCGTGTCTACCATTGCCAGACACTACTGAAATATAAGACTCATGCAAAAACCAAGCTGCATGATGACCTGCAGGAGGCGCTACGCGTACTCGGCTTGCTGCGGAGACCAGGCCTCCAGTCCTCGGCGTCGCCTGATGCCGGTGGCCGGGGGAGAGGATGTCGTAAGCAGTGTGCAGAAAGCGAAGCCGGAAAGAGGGCGGGGTCCATGCTAGGCTAAAAACAAACCCTAGCCGGCTGGCTCTCCCGTCTATCCTGCTCTCAAATGTTTGCTCCCTGGACAATAAACTGGACTATATCCGACTCCAGCAGGCTACGCAGCGTGAGTTTAGAGACTGCTGCGTCTTTGTTTTCACGGAGACGTGGCTCAGCGACAGAGTTCGGATGCCGCCATTCAGCTAGACCGGCTCTCCTTGTTTCGTGCCAACAGAAATACAGCTCTCCTGCGGTAAGACTCGCGGTGGTGGCTTGTGTGTTTACATCAACACGGAATGGTGCAAGAACTCTATGCTAGTCTCTAGTTACTGTTCATCGCTGTTGGAGCTTGTGACTGTTAGATGCAGACCTTTTTATCTACCATGGGAATTCACCACTGTTTGCATAACCGAGTTTACATTCCCCAAGCTAACGCTAAGGAAGTGCTCTGTGAACTGTATGGGGCTATGAGCGAACTGCAGAGCGCTCACCCCGACGGACAGTTTATTTTCGCGGAGATTTCAACCATGCGAATCTCAAGACAGTACTCCCTAAATTCCATCAGTATGTGGACTTTGCAACGAGAGGGCTGAGCAGCTTGATCTTGTTTACACAAACATCCCAGGCGTGCCGGGCGGAGCCCCGCCCCCACCTCGGCTACTCAGACCACATCTCTGTTATGTTAATTCCAGCATACAGACCGCTCGTCAGACGCACAAAACCGCTTCAGAGGCAGGTGAAAACCTGGCCAGCAGGAGCCATCTCTGCTCTTCAGGACTGTTTTGAGTGTACTGACTGGCACATTTTTAGGGAGGCTGCAACATATGGCGATTCTACCAACTTGGAGGAATACACAGAATCAGTGACCAGCTACATCAGCAAGTGCATTGATGATGTCACTTTCTCCAAGACCATCACCATACGCTCCAACCAGAAGCCGTGGATGACTGCGGAGGTGCGCACGCTGCTGAGGTCCCGAGACTCCGGCTTCAGAGCAGGTGATAAGGCAGCCCTAAGAACAGCTAGGGCCAAACTGTCACAGGCAATCAGAGAGACAAAGCGCGCACACGCCCAGAGAATCCACAGTCACTTCCAAGACAGCGGTGACACGCGTCGCATGTGGCAGGGCATCCAGGCCGTCACCAACTACAGGACAACATCAGTTACCTGTGACAAAGATGCCTCCCTTCCAGATGCGCTGAATGACTTCTACGCTCGGTTTGAAGTGCAGAACGACGTGGTGGCGAGGAAGACCACCCCTCCTCCAAACGACCAGGTGCTCTGTCTTACCACGGCAAATGTGAGGAAAACTCTACGTAGAGTCAAACCCACGAAAGGCTGCTGGACCAGACAACATTCCTGGCAGAGTGCTCAGAGGATGTGCAAACCAGCACACTTTTAATGTATCGCTGCTTCCTTATTCTGAAATTGGCATAGATACATTTTGTTAGAGCTCTGGGCTTCAGTTCAAAGGACTGGATAAACCCCGATTTGATGGTATAAACTTTGTGACTCTGTTGTGCTTGAGCACTTTACATAGTGCTTTGGAATGCCTTTAGTGCTTGGCCCCTATCATTGCTGCTTGCAGCTATATTATTTATATGATTAATTTTTCATCTGTCAAGGTGTTTCTAAAAGGGTTCTGTTAAGCTGTGGAAACATGCTGTAGCTCTTCTATTAAGCTCCCAAGGGGAAGTTCTTCAATGAGTTGATTTCCACCTTTTCACTCATAACACCATGTCCTAACCAGATGTGATGCCACAACACCCAGTAAAAGGTATTTTCACCATGTTAAACAGAGTTTTGTCCTGCGACCATAACACACGTGACAGGGTTCTATTTGATATGTTTGTCTATTTCTGTGACGTGGAACCGGGCAGCTAAGCCCTGAAAATCGAGAGCTCATGGCAAATTTGTCACAAACTTGTTCGCCACTGATAATTTTCACACACAAATGAGATATGCGGCAAACTTGCAGCAAATTGTCCATTGTTGCCAAAGGTTTGCCGGAGGTTCACTACTACTGGTGAAGAGCTAAAAAAGCTTATTTTATGTGAAAATAAAGAGCGGAAAATGAGTATGATTATCATGAGTATGATTATCATGGTGGTGCGTCGCATCTAGTGTGGACAGACAGATTGCTTTTTGCCAAAATCTTATTGCATATAACCTCTGGTTAGGACAAGTTGTAAAAGTGTGAAAGCATCCTCTGGCAGGACTGTGTCAGTCTAAACACTATACAGTGTGAGACGTGCCCTAAAGAAGTAAAATGTAAAAATTATTAAGAGGTATTTGTTAGTTTTTTATCTTTGCCGGACAATGTTGCAACTAGCTGTATTAACAGAGATTTCTGATATCAAAATATTAGTGCTGTCGATTTAAATAACACATCATTAATCATAATAAGGAATATTCCTAAGCAATTCAAGCTTGATGTACTACCTGTTTTCTCCAGGGGGCAGTACGCGAAACTTCAGCTGTATAGGCAACACACAGCTCATACAGTGAACAAACCAACCCTTTAGCAGACAGCACAACACAAGGATGCGTTCTTCCATTCAAAACACAGTTTGATGGAGCTTAAATCTGAATACAGAGATCTTAAGGTATGTTTTTCTAAGTATTAAACTGCGTTTAACTTAACAAAGCGATCTAAAAATGGTATGTCTATGACGCGACGCAATCAAAGTGAGACACTCCAAAACGTTCGTCTCGTAATCTCATACCGATTAACAAATTCAATTCCAAAATGGCTTGCTGTGAACTGTAGGTCAATGATTAGCTTATGTTCAATTATATGCAAATAAACAACATATCTTATTCTAAAGCCACTTTTTGTATTATCTTGTAAATTCTTAACTCCTCTGCCACAATAATGTAATATATTTGAATGATCTGAATATTATATATATTATTTTTAATTATTTAATTATTTAAACTATTTATAATATGCAATCATCATAAATGTAATTATTGTTATTCTCAGCAAATATTTATCTATGCAATTAATTAATTGACATACCGTGTAATTAATTAGATTACAATTTTGAATCTATTGACTGCCCTAAAAATATGTATTTTAGCTGTTTTGCAACTACATCAAATGCATGTCATTAAATCAGAATTAATAGTCAGAAATATGAGAACAGAGAATAAACTGTGAAATGATCATGAAGAATGTAAAGACACTGATCAGAAAATAAAAACCACAATGATCATCAAGGCCTTTTGCAGCGCAAGCGTTGATCTGAACGGTGTCTAACATGCTGTCTTTCTGAGCAAAAGCTGGTGTAAGCATGACAGGACAGAGTCGTGCCCTGTGTCAGCGCAGACCGCAAAGCTGCCCGGTCTTCTGCAATGTGATGCCATCGATCAGGGTTGATCTTAAAGACATTCATGTCTCGCTTGACAACATCCTTAAAGCGGAGCTTGGGTCGACCACAAGGGCGGTGTCCCACAGCTAACTCCCCATGGAAGATGGACATTGGAAGACGTTCATCTGGCATATGACGTACATGGCCAAGCCATCTGAGACGCCTCCTCCGGAGCGTGGTGTACATGTCAATGCTGTTAGTGAGCTTCAGCACGGTGGTATTTGGGACCCGATCCTGCCATGACAGGCTAAGGATCTGTCGTAGGCAACGGAAGTGAAAAGCATTGAGCTTGTGCTCCTGCCGGTATGTAGGCCATGTTTCGCTTCCATATAGCAGAACAGAGAGCACACAGGACTCATATACGCGCACCTTTACTTTGAGAGAAAGGTGGCTATTGTTCCAGACACAAGACTGAAGCCGCCAAAAGGTTGTTGAGGCACGACCGATCCTGGTATTCAATTCAGCATCAAGGCTGTTGTTTGCTGTCAAGGTTGAGCCGAGGTAGATTAATTTCTCGACAACCGACAGCACTGTGCCATTGATGGTGACGTGAGGGGAAGCAGAAACATTCTGAACCATCACTACTGTCTTCTTCAGGCTTATGATAAGTCCAAACTCTGTGCAGGCAGCAGCAAAAGAATTGCACATCTCCTGAATTTCTTGTTCAGTATGAGCCATGAAGGCAACGTCGTCTGCATAAAGCAACTCACGCACATGGATGCACTTCACCCTGGTTCTGGCCCTCAAGTTGCCGTCATACCTGGTGTGCAGCAGAACCCCAACCGGATCAGGAAACGCCCGTCGCAGCACAGCCGAGAAATAGATGCCAAACAAGGTGGGAGCGAGGACACACCCCTGCTTTACTCCGCAGCAGACATCAAACTCATTTGAGCGGGCACCATTTGAGCGCGCGATTGCAGCACTGAAGAATAACAAGTCACTGGGCAGTGATGGAATTCCAGCGGAGCTGCTTAAGTGTGGCGGGGCAGTGATGGTCAGGCGGCTTCACTGCCTGTTTCGACGCTGGTGGCAGAACAAATGCATCCCTAGTGAACTCAAGAATGCCAGCATCGTCACTCTTTATAAAAATAAGGGTGACAGGCAGGACTGCAACAACTACCGTGGCATCTCGCTCCTTAGCCTTCCGGGAAAATGCCTTGCCCGCGCAATTCTTCCAAGACTGCAGCGCGTTGCTGATCAGGTGCTGCCGGAGAGTCAGTGTGGCTTCCGTGCTGGTCGTTCGACCTTGGACATGATTTTCTCAGTACGCCAGCTTCAGGAAAAGTGTGCGGAACAGCAACGCCCATTTTAGATGGTGTTTGTCGATCTGACTAAGGCTTTCGATCATGAAGAATGTAAAGACACTGATCAGAAAATAAAAACCACAATGATCAGATGTGATTAAATGGTTAAAATGATTAGACACTGATATAATCAGCATTTCAATACAATTTCAGATCTTGTAGGTATGTGAAAGGCATTTCTGTAAAAAGATATACAGCAGAACATTTGCAAGCAGCTGAATGAGATGTATGCAGTTGTCAATGCAGCATTAATTTGATGTGACTGCAGATTTGTTGTTTTGTTTTTTTTATATCTGAGTGTTTCTGCATCTCATTCGTGGCTACGGCAACAGACTCAGATATTATGAAACTGACCCAATTTTCATCCGCTCACTCTTGGCAGGCTTGCTGTAGGGGCTTTGTATTTCCCATAATAGTCTGAATAATTGATTAAATTATTGATTAAAATACAGCTACACATAAACTCATAATGTTAAGAAGTTAAATATATAATGACGTTGTGCTACAGATAAAATGATGTTATTGTCTGGTGCTGATTTAAATATCACTCTAGTTGATGTTTATCGAACAGTCTCTCTCTGTCTGTCTCTGTGTGCTGTGTGAATTTAACATCACAATGATCTCTCAACAGATGTCACTTTCAGGACACTCCTCTGACAGCACACACACACACACACACACACACACACATTGTCTTATGTCCGCTTTCAGCACACACACTCTAAAATGTTAACCTTCTTGACCGTTGTCTATTCTCCCAGCATTACATCAAATCTTAACAAACCTTGTCAGAGAGTAAGTTATCCTATGTGTAGCATGCTAAATATATATTATAACACATAATAAACACACTGTGTCCTAGACAACTTTCCAGCAACAAGTCATTTGTCTATCCACACTGAAAGCTACATTTCTGCATGATGTGACACAATTTTTAATGTTTAATATACTGTTATGTATAGCAGGAGATTTCACTGTGAACAGGACTACACATCACAAAGCTGCAGAAATACAAACCAAGTGAACAAGCAGCCATCTTGGTAACTCCCCTATGTCAGTCATACAAGTACTGCTCTACTTGAATTTGGAAATCTTCAAAACTGTTGGTCAAGATTACATTTCAATAGTATATTTCAAATCAGCAATAACATTTGACAACAATAGTATCATAAATATATTTCTTAGGCTCATTTGGCTAATGCACAAGAGAAATAAACAGAGAATTCTTATTCACAGAAACAGGGCCAAATATAAGTAAAAGTTGGCAGTGGTGGGTAACTCTGTCACTCTTACTATCCACCTTAGCGAGTTACATTTTCAGTGATTTTCCTGTGACTGTTGGGCTATTCAGAGCCACTGCTGAAGAAAATCTAATGGTTCATCTTGTGTTCAGTACTTTATAAGCACTAAATATGCCTCATAACTTACGTGTGCATCTGTGTGGGGCAAATAAAGTCCCTTGCTTTCGTGTGAACTGCCTCAGAGCACAACAGCGTGCTCTAGAGATAAGATCGGCAGAGGTCTGGGACCATGCAGAGCAAAACTTGCGTAATTCAGTCGGGCTTCACTCGATATTTCGGTGGCCGGTGGAGACCACAAAACTTATGTGACCCATTTGAATTCTACAAAGAACATTCTAGTATAAAGCTCTATATGGAGGAAGTCAAAGCTATCAAACTGCTAGACAGCCCTACATTATTAACAGCACTCTAAACAGCACTGGTGAGGTAAAAAGAGACAAAAACACACCATCAATTTTCATCATCCTTACTAAAATGATTATTATATTCTTTAACTGAAATAAAACTAACTTGAAACTTGTATAGATTCATATTTAATATATTAATCTATTTAATGTGCTGGACCATCTTCCACTGCACCACACAGCCTCAGAACTAACAGCCACCAAAAGGGACATACCAAGCTGAGTGTCAGCAGGTTTTGTATGAGAATATATATATATATATATATATATATATATATATATATATATATATATATATATATATATATATATATATATATTTTTTTTTTTTTTTTCATAAATTCTCTCTGTCATTTTCTAAAGACTTCTTTTCTGAAGATACATTTTTTTATATTCAAATAAAAAATGGTGGTGAGCCAATATAGCTGGGCCCCAATTCTTATAGTTAAGGCCCTGGTGTATAAATATTGCTGGATAGGAACTTACATAAAATACTCATAATCCAATTACAGTTACTTTTTAATGGATTACATGATAGCATGACAGTTTACTCAGATTGTAATAAGGGTTGCCACCCATTCGATTAAATACAGATCATCTCATATATAAAGATGAAATGACACTTCTCCTAACAAATCAATACTGGATGCAATTTGTCCCATTTAAGCTGGTCCGATGGTGTCTGTTATGATCCCTTGTTGTCTGCCCCGTGTTTTGTGTTTCACTCGTCACTGATCATATTCCATGTCACGTTTTCCTTGTTGTCCGCCCCGTGTTTCACTGTCCATGTAAACTACATTTCCCATCATTCCCGGCCCTCACTGCCAGCACTGTGTTATTGTCCACACCTGATTGTTATTTTGTCATTATCATGTCAGTTTATTTAAACCCCGCTGTTTCCTCCTTCCTGTGTCAATTGTTGTTTGTTGACTGTTAACGTTTCATGTTCCCTGCTCCCTGCTCCTGGTTATTCCTCAAGTTTGTCGACGTTTACCCTAGATGTTATATTTCTGTGTATTGTTTTGTGCCTTAGTTTATTTTCCCATTGTGGACCTTTTCTTTCGTTCCTGTGTTTGTTTATTTATCATTAAACCGCATTTAGATCCGAATTTCCCGTCTACCTTCTCATGCTTTCCACAAAAGCGTAACAGAACAATCGACCAAACGATGGATCTAGCAGTCCAACAGGCCAACTACCAGCTACTTTGCCTGAAGCAAGAGGACCGACCTGTGGAAGACCACATCCACGACTTCCTCGAGCTGGCGAATATCGCGGACTTCCCAGACTCCTCCCTTGTGGCTTTCTTCAGGGGCAATCTGAACGCTGCACTGAAGGAGCGGTTGCCGCAGGCGACGCGCGGTTGGACTCTCCGCAACTTCCTGGAGACGACCTTACGGGTGAGTGGCTCGCCGTTCACTGTGGGCGTTGCTGACCTCTCCTCCCACCGTGGAGACTCTCCAGTTGTCCATGGCTCTTCCTGTTGCGCCCGCCTCACCTGTCAGCGAGCCAATCCCCACGCCTGTCGCCGTCAACGAGCCAGCATGGCCCACTTCGTCCACCCGGAGGAGGAGGAGAAGGGCTTCCGCCTCCCAACCTACATCTGCCCAGGTCTGCGAGCCAGAGCCAACGTCTGTTCCAGTCTGCGAGCCAGAGCCCACGCCAGCCACAGTCAGCGAGCCAGAGCCCACGCCTGCCCCAGTCTGCGAGCCAGAGCCCACGCCTGCCCCGGTCTGCGAGCCAGAGCCCACGCCTGCCCCGGTCTGCGAGCCAGAGCCCACGCCTGCCCCGGTCTGCGAGCCAGAGCCAACGCCTGCCCCGGTCTACGAGCCAGAGCCAACGCCTGCCCCGGTCTGCGAGTCAGTGCCTACAGCCTCAGACATCAGTGAACCAGTGTCTGCAGCCTCAGACGTCAGTGAACCAGTGTCTGCAGCCTCAGACGTCAGTGAGCCAGCGCCTGTAGCCTCAGACGTCAGTGAGCCAGCGCCTGTAGCCTCGACCGTCCCTGAGCCAGCGCCTGTAGCCTCGACCGTCCCTGAGCCAGCACCTGTAGCCTCGACCGTCCCTGAGCCAGCGCCTGTAGCCTCGACCATCCCTGAGCCAGCGCCTGTAGCCTCGACCGTCCCTGAGCCCGCGCCTGTAGCCTCGACCGTCCCTGAGCCCGCGCCTGTAGCCTCGACCGTCCCTGAGCCCGCGCCTGTAGCCTCGACCGTCCCTGAGCCCGCGCCTGTAGCCTCGACCGTCCCTGAGCCCCCGCCTGTAGCCTCGACCGTCCCTGAGCCCGCGCCTGTAGCCTCGACCGTCCCTGAGCCAGCGCCTGTAGCCTCGACCGTCCCTGAGCCAGCGCCTGTAGCCTCGACCGTCCCTGAGCCAGCACCTGTAGCCTCGACCGTCCAAGAGCCAGCGCCAGTAGCCATGACCGTCCCAGAGCCAGCGCCCCTCGAGCCTTCTAGGGCTCCGCCTCCCGAGCCTCCCAGGGCTCCGCCTCTCAAGTCTCTCGAGCCTCCCAGGGCTCCGCCTCTCGAGTCTTCCAGGGCTCCTCCTCTCGAGCCACCCAGGGCTCCGCCTCTCGAGCCTCTCGAGCCACCCAGGGCTCCGCCTCTCGAGCCGTCGAGGGCTCCGCCCCCCGAGCCTCCTACGGCTCTGCCTCCCGAGCCTTCCACGGCTCCGCCTCCCGAGCCTCCTACGGCTCTTCTCCCCGAGCCTCCTTCGGCTCCGCCTCCCGAGCCTCCTACAGCTTCGCCTCCAGAGCCTTCCAGGTCTTCGCTTCTAGAGACTCCTACGGCGCCACCTCCCTCGGCTCCGCCTCCAGAGCCTTCCAGGTCTTCGCTTCCACCTCCCTCGGCTCAGCCTCCAGAGCCTTCCAGGTCTTCGCTTCTAGAGCCTCCTACAGCGCCATCTCCCTTGGCTCCGCCACCAGAGCCTCCTGCGGCTCTTCTCCCAGAGACTCCCGAGCCTCCTACGGCTCCGCCTCCCGAGCCTCCTACGGCTCTTCTCCCAGAGACTCCCGAGCCTCCTATGGCTCTGCCTCCCGAGCCTCCTACGGCTCCGCCTCCCGAGCCTTCTACGGGCCTTCTAAAGCCCCCAGGGCTTTCCATGGTTCCGCCTCCCTTGGCTCTGCCTCCTGAGTCTCCCTTGGCTCTGCCTCCTGGTTCTCCCACAGCTCCTCCTCCTGAGCCTCCCTCAGCTCCGCTTCCAGCGCCTCCAGCGCCTCCCACGGCTCCGCCTCCTGAGCCTCCCTCAGCTCCACCTCCCAAACCTGTCCCTACCCAGTGGACGCCCCCCAGGCCACCTGACCTTGGCCCCGTCTCACACCCCCATAGACTGCCTGCGTTCCCCCTTCTTTCTGTTGGTTCTCCCCCTATTCTAGCTCCTCTCACTGTGAAATTTTTTGTTGTTGTTGTTGTTTTGTCGTTTTTGTTATCTCATTCGTTTGGACCATCTGGAATCCGGTCCTTTTGTGGGGGGCTATGTTATGATCCCTTGTTGTCTGCCCCGTGTTTTGTGTTTCACTCGTCACTGATCACATTCCATGTCACGTTTTCCTTGTTGTCCGCCCCTGTTTCACTGTCCTTGTAAATTACATTTCCCATCATTCCCGGCCCTCACTGCCAGCACTGTGTTATTGTCCACACCTGATTGTTATTTTGTCATTATCATGTCTGTTTTTTTAAACCCCGCTGTTTCCTCCTTCCTGTGTCAATCGTTGTTTGTTGACTGTTAGCGTTTCATGTTCCCTGCTCCTGGTTATTCCTCAAGTTTGTCGACGTTTACCCTAGATGTTATATTTCTGTGTATTGTTTTGTGCCTTAGTTTATTTTCCCATTGTGGACCTTTTCTTTCGTTCCTGTGTTTGTTTATTTATCATTAAACCGCATTTAGATCCGAATTCCCCGTCTGCCTTCTCATGCTTTCCACAAGCGTAACGGTGTCACCACAAAATCCGGGCCTTTGCTGTAAGGAAATGTAGAGACCAGAACTTTAATTAAATATCTCTGGTATATTGTATATCAAGCTATTTAATGATTGATGTACCATGATATTTACATAAAGAATACAATTCAAAGCTATCAATTCACACAGGAAATCTGGTTTTGCACACCATCCAATGTAGACAGAAAATTTAAAAATGAAATGGCAATGCACATTAGTAAGTTATGAAAATACCCAAATGTATGAATAAATTACCATAGGTAACTGGTCTATTTTGTGTTAGCTGTTACTTATGACATATTTGTGCAAAAGTGGCACATTCCCCACAAACAGAATTTATCATCGCCTGACACACTTGCTGTATACACAATCCTTACTGGTATGCCCCTCAGAAACATAGTGAAAAACTCTCTACGCAATAATATAACATTTTCATATTCAAATTTTGTAATCCCACTTCACGCAACTTCCCATTCTCCAGTGTACAATCTCGCCTGCAGACATGTTGCACAGTCTATGTTGTTTGCCACTTGCAGTGGGCTACTGGGTCTGGGCCTGTGATGAAACATTCAGTACGGCACCTGGCATCTGGTTTTTGCCTGGTGCTCTGATAACACATTCCCGCTCTAATTAAGCCGCAGTAAAGCTCCTCACCAGCTGCCTGCAGTGAAAACAGCCCATCTAAAAAGTGCTGCGCCTGCCACTTTCACAGCGCTCCTGAAATATTGAGGTGCGACTCGTCAAAGTGGCCAAACCCAGGTGAGTAGCTGCTCAATGCTTTTAAACACCTGCATATAAACTGAATGACCATGGCTCATAACCAAAGCTGTATATGGGCCTTGGGCAGGTTTGCAATGGATTTCCAAAACATGCAGGATTCCTGAGCAAGCAGAATTATCATGGATGTCTAGCATTGTTGAGGTGTGCCACTTGAGGGCGTGTAATTTTACGACACCAACAGACCGTGTTAACCAATGGGTTAACACCATCTGTTGCAGTCGTAAAACACTTAAGTGTAATGTTACGGCTTCAACCATCGACAATTTGCACTGATACTGTAAATGTCAAGTTAACAGGACAAATACAAAATTTTATTTTCTGGAATTAAATTGAAAGAGTTAAAAAATGTACCTATAATTTCTATCTTCCCTACTCCCATAGAGCTGGATTCCACAGACATTTTTGAAAGGACACTTTATGTAACCCCAACCTGTTCACAAACCCCACAACAGGTCTTATAATAAATAATTAAAAAAAGTTTAATTGCAGAATTCCCAGTAAATTACTTCACTACCTTCCATGCTAAACAAAAGATTCACCACTGTTACTATGCTAACTGGAAATTCTGAAACTGACGAAGAGACACATAAGCTGTCTGTTTCTCATAAGAAACTCTTGAGAAGTAAGATACTTTAAAAGGGGTCATATTTAAAAAAAAATTATGTAGCATCCCTTTGGCATCGAAAGGAGGAGGCAGAGAATTTCCTACTATTGCCTTTGTTTATTTTGCTTCAGTTACAATAAACTTTATTGTTCAAGAATGCCTTTGTTTGAATTCAATAATTTTCATGCATCACATTCCTCTGCAGCACTGTATTGAACACAGTGATTCGTCATATATCATATCACAGCACTTCAAATCTTCTCAAAACATCGTAAAACACTTCAAAGCATCTCAAAGCATCGTAAAACTACACAGAAAGACAAATAAAGAATAAAGAAATGTAAATACATATTCACAATATGAAATTAAGCGTTCACAGCATAAGAAACACATGTTATTAGCCGAAGTTTAATAACAAATATTATGCTCGAAATAAGAAATCAAATAACTATGAAATTATCATGAAATGAACACAAAACATTACATACCTCGGTTTCCAAAGGGTTACTAAAACAAAATAATATTACAATTTTTGATTGATATTTAGAGCTTATTTGTGTGAGCTTGTGTAACACAAGTGAACTTTCTTCTGTGTTGCAAAAAATCCCCTTACGTTACCTTACGCCCTCTAGTGGAGACATAAAGCAAAACAAATTAAAGGGGTGCAGTCATTACAACTAAACTTGCCGCAAATTTGCCGCTCATTACTTTCACATGCAATTGAGCATTTGATTCACTGTAAATGTTTGCTAGAAGTTTGCAGCTCTTCGCTGGTAGTGGTGAACCTCTGGCAAACCTTTGGCAACAATAGACAATTTGCCTTAAGTTTGCTGCAAAGCCCATTTGCATGTGAAAATTTTGCCATGAACTCTCGATTTTCATAAGGGATGTTCCTTTTTGTTTTTAATAATTGTATTATCTTCCCTGATATTGTTAGTTAAGGTTGTTCCCCTTCTGTCACTCTCTCGAAGTTGTGTCGAAGGAAGAAAAGGCCAATGTCAAGTTGGCAGACAGAATTTGCATGCCCCCCCCCCCCCAGCGAATGCCAGTCAGAATTTTTTTTCTGAGCCGAATGGTTGAGCAGCAAGCAGCTGAATCTCACTGCTGTTCCACTCACCTCTATCAGCAAGAAGCATTGCTGTTGGATCCGCACGGCGCATTTCCAGCTGGCGTTCTCTCTCTGCACGCTGTGCAGTTCACGCCCATAGGCGCTTCAACAGCGCTTTCTTCCTGTTAAAAGAGTGTTCTCCTCCTAAAAAGAGTCTATTTTCTCTAAAAGAGTTTGAGTTCCCACTCATGTAAGAGCAATACACAGCAGGCGTTGAACGTCCTTTTCAGGATGCATCTTTTTAAAGATGTTTTTCCGCCTCTGTGTAGTTCCTGGATGCGGTTGATTTCTCTCCACTTCTGACGGTCATAAAAGCTGCCTCGCGAGCCTGGGCTGCGATCACACGCAGGCAGCGTTTTATGAATGGTCATGTTCTCAGTGTGAGAATATAACCATGGCAACACTGTGGTCGCGGCTTTCTTCTCTCATGAGGTAAAGCCACTTCAGCCGCCCCCGCGTCGTTCCTTCTTCCCACGGCATTGAGGACGACCCGGCTGGCAATGAAGGCGATTTGGGATGATGACGGGCTCGGTTTCGCCGGGTAAATCCTCACGAACCACCCGCCCCCCTGGCACGCTTGCTTGATTCTGTCCGAGCTCGGGATGAGTGCGGCCCGCCTCGCGGCCAGCCGGCATTCTCCCTTGAGCCCCCGGAATTGGATGACGACATCGCCGCTGCATCGGAGAGCATCACAGCGGCGTCTGATGCTGATGACTCGCCTGGGCTGCCACCTTCGTGTCTGCTCGCCCCGTCTGAGGCTGACGGCCAGATGCCCGCTATGCTTTTCCAGGCTGCCGCGAGCAAGAGGCTGGACTGGATATCTCCATCCCCCCTTCACGGCTACTCGATCGGTTCCTTGGGTCACGGCGCCGCTCATAGCCATGCCCCCCCCCCCGGTTCCGTTCTTCCCGGAAGTGCATGATGAGCTGACGCGGTCGGAACCGCCCTCCACTCGTCTGCTCTCACTACCCTGGATGGCGGGGCAGCCCATGGGTACACGGAGGTCCCGCAGGTCGACAGAGCGGTTGCGATCCACTTATGTCCCGAGAATGCCGCCACCTGGCGGGACTGCCCGGTACTCCTCTCCAGAGCCGTAGAATGACGTCATTACTTACCTCAAAAGTCTACAGCGCCACCGGACAGGCCGCCTCTACCCTGCATGCCATGGCTTTCCTGCAAATTTACCAAGCCAAGGCACTCAAAGATCTGCACCTGGAAAGTTCCGACCCCAATGTGCTGCAGGAACTGCGCTCTGCCACCGACCTCGCTTTCAGAGCCACGAAGGTCTCAGCGCAGGCACTCGGGCGGGCGATGGCCACCCTCATGGTCCAGGAGCACCACCTCTGGCTGAATATGGTTGAGATGCGCGACGTTGACAAGGCTAAATTTCTCAACGCCCCCGTCTCCCAGCTTGGCCTCTTCGGCGACACCGTCAATGACTACACCCAGCAGTTTTCAGTGGTGAAGAAGCAGACGGAGGCGATATCACCATCATGCTGTGACGCCACCCATCCAGCATGCCCCGCCTGCTCGCCGAGGGCGTCCCCCTGCTCTCAGCCCAGCTCTCAGCCCCAGCGTCGAGTACCTCGCAGGCGGCGTTTGCCCCCCTGTCTCCAGGACCCCTTACCGGACCAGATAAGCTCCGAATTGCTCCTGAGACGGGAAACCCAGGCAGTCGGATGTTCACTCGGAGATGGCACCAAGACCACTCCGTGACGTGTTCTGAAGATGCCTCCTTAGGACCTCTTCCTAAGACCACTTCCTCCAGCCGAGATGAAGACGGGTTTCTACAGCCCTTACTTCATCGTACCCAAGCGGCGGGGTGCAACCAATCTTGGACTTGTGAGTTCTCAACTCCCGTTCAAAATGCTCACGCAGAAACAGATTCTCACCTGCGTTCGACAGCTAGATTGGTTCGCCCTAAGGGAAGTGGGCATCCGCATACTCAATTACCTTGACGACTGGCTCATCCTGGCCCACTCTCGAGAGTTACTATGCGCTCACAGGGACCAGGTGCTCAGGCACCTCAGCCGTCTAGGGCTTCAGGTCAACTGGGAAAAGAGCAAGCTCGAATCGGTTCAGAGCATCTCACCAACGAGGGCGCGCAGTCAGTGCTCAAGTGCCTCGCTCGTTTCGAGCCCGGCACAGCGGTTCCTCTAAAACTATTCCAGAGGCTCCTGGGGCATATGGCATCCGAGGTCGCGCCACTCGGGTTGCTGCATATGAGACCGCTACAGCACTGGCTACAGACTCGAGTCCCGAGATGGGCATGGTGCCACGGCACGCATCGTGTGATAATCACCCCCTCCTGCCATCAGACTTTCAACCCTTGGACAGACCTCTGCTTTCTGCGGGCCGGAGTCTCCCTGCAGCAGGTGTCCAGACGTGTCATGGTAACCACAGAAGCTTCTCGACAGGATCCTACAGAGGTTTCTTTCATTAATCCGAGGCACGTTCTGATCTGTTCAGACAGCACCGCGACGGTAGCGTACATAAATCGCCAAGGCAGCGTGCACTCTCGTCATATGTCACAACTCGCCCGCCATCTCCTCCTTTGGAGTTAGCCGTGACTCAAGTTGCTGCTCACCACTCACATCCCTGGCAACCGCAACACGATGGTGGACGCGCTGTTGCGGCAGGTTTCGCCCAGCGGAGAATGGAGGCTCCACCCCCAGGTGGTCCAGCTCATTTGGGACCGATTCGGTAAGACACTCTTTGCCCCCCAAGACAACTCCCACTGCCCGCTCTGGTATTCCCTGACACTCTGTTATTCCCTGACAGGAGCCCCCCTCGGGACAGACGCGCTGGCACACAGCTGGCCCCGGGTGAGCCTTCTTGCATCGGTGCTGTGCAAGATCAGGGAGGACGAGGAAAAGGTCATCTTGGTGGCCCCCTACTGGCCCACCCGCACCTGGTTTGCGGATCTCACGCTCCTCGCCACAGCCCCTCCCTGGAAAATTCCGCGGAAGTTCCTTCTTTCTCAGGGATGGGGCACCCTCTGGCATCCGCACCCAGACCACTGGAACTTCCACGTCTGGCCCCTGGAACGGGATGTGGAAGACCTAGTGGATCTACCACCTGCTGTCGTAGACACGATCAACCAAGCAAGAGCTCCCTCAACCAGGCAACTTTTCGCCCTAAAGTGGTGCTTGTTCGCGAACTGGTGTTCTTCCCGAGCCGAAGACCCACAGAGATGCGCAGTTCGGTCAGTGCTTCTATTCCTGCAGGAGAAGCTGGAGGGGAGGCTGTCCCCCTCCACCTTGAAGGTGTATGTAGCTGCTATCGCAGCCCACCACGACGCAGTAGATGGCAAGTCCCTTGGTTAGCTGAAAGGCACCCAGAGACTGAATCCTCCCCGGCCTAGCCTGTTCCCCTCTTGGGATCTATCAGTGGTCCTCTCGGCCTTCAGAGACCCCCATTTGAGCAGCTTGAATCAGTCGAGCTCAAGGCCCTCTCCCTGAAGACGGCCCTCCTGATCACGTTAGCCTCAACTAAAAGGGTTGGAGACCTGCAAGCGTTCTCTGTCATCGACACCTGCCTGGAGTTCAGTCCGGCACTTTCTCATGTTATCCTGCGACCCCAACTGGGCTATATGCCCAAGGTTCCTGCAAGCGCTGCCTTGGGAGTAGGCAGACCCAGCCCTTTTGTTGCTGTGTCCGGTGCGTGCTTTGCTTACATATGTGGACCGCACGCAGAGCTCTAGATGTTCTGAGCAGCTCTTTGTCACGCCTCCTTAAAACTTCAACGCTCACTGTTATGATTGGCTAACATTGTGGAGCCGCTCAAATAGAGTCATATGAGAAACTCAGTCAGAAGAGAAAGAGCAAGCTCCACAATATTATAAAACAAAATCTCAGGGTTAACATAAGGCACGTCTAACACATTACATTAGAATATATTACACTGTTCAGCTTAAACACAACGGTTAACACTCAGCACCATAAACTGTTAAACAGTCATGACATCTGAAATATTCATGAATGAAACAGTTTACTTATGTTTTTGATCAGGTCCAAGTGTTTTTAACAGCTCCACCCATCAATAACAGTTCTTTTGCAAAGCATGAATCTTATTATGACTGGTTCACAAGCCATCCACTCTGATATGAGCTGAAAAAACGCACATACATATTCCAAATCACAGTGAATAGATGCACAGTATCACATTGCTTGAAATACAAAGACGTCCATCTAGTAGTATTATATTAGGTATAATATTAATGTTTCAAGAGGCCCGGTCTCTACATTTCCTTCCCAGCAAAGGTCTGGATAATAATAAGTAGCTTACACAGTGTCATATGGCTATGAAATTATGACATATATATTTTTGAATAGTTATCATAACTTGCCACAATGGCAGCAATAATACTTTGTAAACAATACTAATAATTCCTAAACAGTCAAAATAGTCTCTTCAAAACTGGCCAGAGATGAAGACATTTGTCTCAGAGACCGCCAAAGTAGTGGATCTTCTACAAAAAGATTCAAATATTTAATCAAGTCTTCATAAGACAAGGGCACTTGGAAATGAATATTAAAAGATAAGATTAACAGTTTGTTTTGAAGCTGAATGACAGCAGTGCAGTTTTGTGTTTAAATATTTTTACAATCAGAATATATGGGATATAGGAGGCCTTTTGACAGATAAAAAAAAACTGTATAGGGGTTCAGGGGTGTCCACTGAATATATTTTATTTTAAATAAAAAATGTAAAAGTCTGAATAGACCATTTTATATTTTCCTTAAAGTGAGAATCTACAAACAAACAAACAATTTACATAACAACAGTGAAGCATTAAAATACTGTTTGCTTTATTTTAGTGTAAATAGGCTTTTCTTGCCACCCATGCCATGATGACATCTGATAAATTTTCCAAAAATTAGATCAAAAATCGTTTTGTTTATTATGAAAGGCTCGTAATACGCTGATTAATAAAGCTACATTTAGACAGAAAAACTTTATTTCCTAAAGTCACCACATTATTGTAACTTGTAACTGAATCACATATGAATCACATATAAGACAGATGAGGATTGTTTCACTTTGCTTCACTTTTTTTTCTGCTGTGTGCTTCAGCGAAAGATGACAGTATCGGTAGCTTAATTTTGTTAAAATAACCGCACATGCAACTGTGTAGAGTAAATTAGGCTTTATGCTGTGCCTCTTTAGTGTGGAGAGAGGCAACATTTGGAGAGCAGAAATAACATCGCGTTTATTCACGCTCTACAGAGCACTGAGCGCACTTTATTCCTGCTCTGTGCACGTATACACGTATGCTAACACAATCACTTGACCAGGTGTCAGATAAGTAGCAAAAGATTTAGATCTCGGTCTGAATTGAATTGTCCTTCAGTCTGGATCCTGACCGGAGTCTGCCTATTGAATACCCCTGACATACACCAATAATTAAAAATAGTGCAGATGGATTTGTTGAGCAGCTGCAGCAAGAGGCAGCAGCTGAATAACAGAAAATGGTGTCTCCTCTTCAGAATTGTAACTTGACACAACATCTTTTACAAGACATTCAAAGATGTCTGTCTAGTGCACGTTTATATACAAAAATAATTCTAAATAGTCCAGATGGGTTCCCTTTGGTGTTCAGGAATAATCTGTCCTGCTGTCTCTCTGAGTACGTACTGAAGCACCAGTGAGCGGGGCCAAAGATGCAATGACGTAAAGTAGGAATTTATGTTTTATAGCTGTAGGGGTGGTCATAAAATAATGGGCCACCAAAAGATGTAGGGAAATCGCGGAAGTTTCAATAAATGTTTTTATTGAATTGGGGATTAAGTTTTGAGTTCTGAAATCTACAGTACATTGTTATGGTAGAAAGACCTCTTATATGTCAAAATGTCAAGGAAAATGTTATTCCTCATGACATGCATGACATGACCCCTTTAAAGATTGCATAAAATTAAAAGTTTGGTTGCCTTTAATTAATATGTGCTTTCCAAATCACATTCTGCACAATTCTACTACAACCCCAATTCCAAACATTTTGAGACGCTGTGTAAAATGTAAATAATAACAGAATGCAGTGATTTGCAAATCTCATAAACCCATATTTTATTCACAATAGAACATAGAAAACCTATCAAATGTTTAAACAGAAGAAATGTACCATTTTAAAGAAAAAATAAAGTAATTTTGAATTTGATGGCAGCAACACGTCTCAAAAAAGTTGGGACAAGGACATGTTTACACTGTGTAGGAGTTTTGGGAGAGGAATGCTGTCCCATTTGTGTCTGATACAGGATTCTAGCTCTGCTCAACAGTTCTGGGTCTTCTTTGTCATATTTTTCGTTTTATGATGCGACTAATGTTTTCAATTGGTGAAAGGTCTGGACTGCAGGCAGGCCAGTTCAGCAGCCGGACACTTCTACTATGAAGCCATGCTGTTGTAATAGATGCAGTATGCAGTTTAGCATTGTCTTGCTGAAATATGCAAGACCGTCCCTGAAAAAGACGTTGTCTGGATGGAAGCATATTTTGCACTAATGCACCCCATACCATCAGAGATGCAGGCTTTTGAACTTAGTGCTGATAACAAGCCAGATGGTCCCTCTCCTCTTTAGTCCAGAGGACGTGGCATCCACGATTTCCAAAAAGAATTTCAAATTGTCTGACCACAGAACAGTTTTCCACTTTGCATCAGTACATTTTAAATTAGCTTTGGCCCAGAGAAGACGGCAGCGTTTCTGGATCATGTTCACATATGGCTTCTTCTTTGCATGATAGAGCTTTAACCTGCATTTGTGGATGGTACGGCAAACTATGTTTACAGACATTGATTGCTGGAGGTGTTTCTGAGCCCATGCAGTGATTTCCATTACAGAATCATGCCTGTTTTTAATGCAGTGCCGCCTGAGGGCCCGAAGATCACGGGCATCCCAATATTGATTTTTGCCCTTGTCCCTTGCGCACAGAGATTTCTCCAGATTGTCTGAATCTTTTGATGATCTTATGTACTGTAGATGATGAGATGTTCAAAGTCTTCACAATTTTACATTGAAGAACATTATTCTGAAATTGTCCCACAATTTGTAGTTTCAGTTTTTCGCAGATTGGTGAACTTTAGCCCATCTTTACTTCTGAGAGACTCTGCCTCTCTAAGTATTCTCTATTTATTTGCCAAATGCTGTTTCTTTTTAGTAACACTTCCTTTTCCAGCCTTTTGTTGCCCCTGTCCCAACATTTTTGTATTCATCAAATTCAAAATTACCTTATTTTTATCTTAAACTGGTACATTTCCTCAGTTTAAACATTTGATATGTTTTCAATGTTCTATTGTGAATAACATACATGTATTTAGGAGATTTGCAAATCATTGCATTCTGTTTTTATAAAATTTTACACAGTGTCCAACATTTTTTGGAATTGAGGTTATACACTTCATGCACATTACGAGGACATCATGCTGGCCTGGCAAAACAATTGTAAATATAGCTGCAGGCAGCGATGATGGACCCAAGCACCATGTGAACATTTCCACCCGGTGACTTTTGGAAAACAATGCAAGGTGGACACATGCATTTGGCATTTGACATTATTCTAAAAAAAATTTAAGCAATTTGGGTAAAGATAAGAGGATTATTATCTGTTGAAAGAACCAAACTGTCAGGTGGCCTTGACTCAAAATAGTCACATCCATTTGATTAGCTCCAAGACTAAACATAAATCTCAATTTTGATCTAAATCACACATTGTACACAGAAGATACGAGACACTTCCTGTTTCCCATTGTTCAACATTAATTTAATGCCTTGCCATGGCAACACCATTCGATATATCAAAAATCTGTTCAAAATTTAGCATCTTCAAAGTCTTGGCATAATATAGCCTAAGTTTGGTCACATGAATCCCCTAGGAGGAGTATTCAAAATTCAGGGCCAGCGATTTTTAAAAAATGCCCATTCAATCCAAAATAGCTGACTTCCTGTGGGGTGGAGACTGTACTTTTGAAAGTTTTCCGGCTTGATGAGTACTATATGTAGCAAGTTTGGTGACCATAGAAAAAATTTACCCCACCACTTTTGTCAAAAGGTGGCGCTACCGAGCTCCCCAGCACCGCCCATGTGTTAACTTTTGCCCAGGCCTAATGGCCAACAACTCTGATGTGTGTGCCAAATATCATGAAAATTAAAGCATTGAGCCCTAATAATCTTTAGAATAACAATACGTTTTCTTCTAAAAATATTTGTTTTTGTTCTGCAGAAGAAAGAGTCATCCACATCTTAGATGGCATGATCTAAACCATGCCATCTAAGTAATGTAAATGATAAGATCATTTTAATTTTTGGGTGAGCTATTCCTTTAATGTTGGAAAAGTGCTTCACTTCATGTAGGTGAAAAAAGAAATTAAAAAAGGAAATTATTATTTTTGACCCGGTTTGCAAACATATCTTTGGAAGTTTGTAGATTATGTATTTGTAACCATACAGCATTCTAGGTATTCAGCCCACACATACTATAAAACTGAATAAGTCCATAAAACATTTAATATTTATGGCTGCTTAATATCTGAAGAAAATATTACTATGAAAATCAACATTTGCAGCATGATAAAGAAGCTCATCATTCATGCTTGTTGTGACAGTGGTCATTAAAGAACAGCTTTACAATGTCAGGAAGTCAAAACATTAGGAGGGAAAGAATGAATGTTATTAATTCAGCTCATATAGAGACTCAGAACAGAGCATCTGACAAAAACGGAGGTGGAGAGAGGAGGAGGGAGTGAGATGCGAGAAACGTGCAGAGATTGAAGATTGTGAAGTAATGTTACCACGGCAGAACAGTTATAAGAAACAGGAAAAGGAAGTAAGATAATTTTTTATTAAAGACACATTAATGTGTTCTGTTTTACAAGTAATTTCCTCTTAATTGCAAAAAAGGTGTGTGTACAGTACTGCTTACAGGACAATGACTGGATTTGTCTGTATCTGCTTATTCTAATTAAAAACCTTATAGATATAATGGATAAAAATCAAGTCCCACCCTACATTATTTCACCCCAAATATTGCTTTTTACTCAGAAATGTCATATTACAGATGTCAAAAAAATATTACATGTTAACTACAAGTTAAGCTCAATCAACAGCATTTGAGGCATAATTTTGATTACAAAAAATTTTATAATTTCAACTCGCCCCTCCTTTTCTTAAAAAAACAATCGAAGTTAAAGTGAGACAGTTATTATGAAATAGTAAACTATGAATGGAGAAGAAAATAAAGTCAATAGGATGGAAAGATGCAAGTGGTTCAGTTGGTTGGAAAATAAACGGCTGTTTCTCTGTTAACGAATAAGGTGAACAAATAACTCAAAGATTACAGTATGTGCTAGACATTGAATAAACAGGTTATGCAATCTAAAGAACATTAGATAATCATAAGCTGGTAATATACACTAATGCAAAAGTCTTTGGATAGTGATATTTATGTTCTGCAATGAGCTTGGTGGTGGCGACCAGAAGTGGGTAGTAAGGTGATACATTTACTCTATTACATTTACTTGAGTAACTTTTGGGGAAAATTGAGTTTTAGAGTAGGTTTAAAAGTGGGTATTTTTTACTCTAACTCAAGTAAATTTCTAATAAAAAAAATTTACATTTATTTTGCTACAGTGGGCAGCATTCCTGTTGTTACATTACTGGGTTTAATTTTAATTAATGTGTAATTTATTGGTAGATAAAAAAATGGGACTTTTATGACAGTCACAGACTGTCACTCAAGACGAGTCCATCACTGTTCACAACACATTTTAACAAATAATAAGTTGATTTTAAAATGTATCTGTATGTTTTGCCTCTCTATATGTTATTATGTTATTTTAATCCAGTAATGATTTGTCAAAAAGTTATTTACTATATTAAGCATGAAATAAAACATTGCAGGAGTGAAGGAAGCTGTAAAATCCCAGCTCGTACATCTTCCCCATGGTGGCTTGTGGGCAATTAACTATTGTCGAGTGTACATCAAATGTACACTCGTAATTAAGAGTGCATTGTGGGTAAGAATGAGTGAACAAAAGTAGGGAATGAGTGGCTCGCATAGAATTCAGTCCTACACTCCTACAAAATGGCGGACACTCGAAATAGTGCACTATATACTGGATGTGGAGGTTTCAGGCACAGCGAGTGTTTCATGACAGGGGTCGATGCCCTATGCACTAGGCTGCATACTCTGCATTTAGAGAGCGGCGTGCTGTACAGAACTAATGATCTCATTTCTTTCAACACTGAAAACTGTAACTACACTGAAATAAGAATCCATGCAGGACTTTAAAAGCTACAAAATAGCTAAAGTAGGCATTAATAAAGCATTGTCTTGCTTAGGTTTATATTTCAGCATTATATATTATGTCCTTGTGGGACATTTTCAAATTTTCTCCATAATAATTACTAGAAATGTTTCCAAACCTCTCTTCTTATTGACAAATTCATCCAGATCTGACAAGAGCCCTTAATAGCATAGTTCACCCAAAAATTTTAACTCTCTTTATTTACTCACCCTCCTGCCACCCCAGATGTGTATGACATTCATTCATCTACTTAACTCAACTGAAGGTTTTTTGTAGAATTTCTCAGCTCTGTAGGTCCATACAATGCAAGTGAATGCATTTTAAAGCTAAACTAAATTACATAAGACTCCAGAGGTTAAATCAGTATCTTCAGAAGTGATGTGATAGGTCTCACCCACACCTATCATATCACTCCTAAAGGTATGAATTTATGAACTTGTGGATTACTTTTATGCTGCCTTTATGTGTTTTTCGGAGCATCAAACGTTTGGCCTACAGAGCTAAAATATTCTTTTAAAAATTATAATTTGTGTTCTGCAGAAGAAAGGAAGTCATACATATGTGGGATGGCATGAGGGTGAGTAAATGAAAATTTTCATTTTTAGGTGAACGATCCATTTCAAGTGATAGCTCAGCCATAATTAAAAATTCTGTCATCATTTAATCCTACCCTCAAATTGTTCCAAACCCATGAGACCTTCTGTATTCTGTGGAACACAAAATATGTTAGACAGAATGTTAGAGGCTGACAGTCTCGGTCACCATTCACTTTCGAAATATGGAGGAAAAAACACATTCACTGTAAGTAAATGGTGACCAAGGGTAACATTCTGTCTAAAATCTACTTATGTTGTTGCATGTAAGAAAGTCATATAGGTTTGGAACAACATGATGGTGAATGATGACAGAATATCCATTAATAATAATAATAATAAAAATAATAATTCTGTAATACATGTTAAATGTGTATTATGTAATGGAATATAGGGGAGTTAACATCCATTATGCCATTTGTGAAAGTAACGTCACTCACTCCTTGATTACTCTTTTAATTGGATCCTTTCTTACTCTTACTCAAGTAATTATTTATGTTTTTACTTTTACTTCTACTTGAGTAATTTTTTTTAAGTAATTGTACTTTTACTTGAGTACAGTTTTTGGCTACTCTACCTACCTCTGATGGCAACATCTTCCACTAGTTATGCCTGGGTGCCTTGCAGTGGAAAAAGAGATGGATTCCGTTTCGACAGAATTGAACATAAAGTGATTAGGAATGCTGATCTCCTGGAGCACTGAGATGGTCCTTACAATCTGGAAAATGCAGATAAAGCCCTGATGTCGGCACAGAAGTTCCTGGAACATGCAGATGCAGGAAACTTGAAGGGAAGGTTTTCTTGCGAGAGCTCAACATTGTCGCTGGTGTTTCTGTTTATGTCTCCCCGGTATGGAGGTTCCGAACTTTGTTGTATCTGTTGTTTCTTGCCTCTTGGTGCTAGAAACTGATCTGTTACCCATTTTTTTTGGGAGGAAGACATGGAACTTTGTTGTATCTGTTTCTCTATCCTATCACGTGGCCAGAGACACAGAACCGGTTGTGTTTGTTAGAAGGAAAGGCTGATTTAGGAATTGCATAATACCATACTACTCATACTATAACTACCATAGACACATATGGCAGAATTAGAATGGGTAGTAGGGTATTCCAGACTCAGCCATACTTTTATTCCATTCTCATTAGGAGGAGATTACAATCTGGCACCTTCCTTTTCCAGTATTTTGATTGGCTGTTAAAATAAGAGGTCTCACATGGTGAGGCCCACACTTCTGAATCTGTGTGAAAGTAATTTGCATAGACTAAAGTTTATGGTTTTACCTATGCATTGTTCACTTCCCACTTTCCATTTTGCATGTCTATAACTATAACTAACACTATAACTGAGAAATAGAGTTAAAATAACAGCTTCATCATTACTGCCTATTAGTGCTGAGAGTCGTGACAGACGGAGTAATCTAAAATGCTCAGGGCGCCAACATGATACAAGTTTTAGGAGAAGATGTACATTTTCAACATGGTGGAGGAGAGAACACTTTGTGTTTCTGTGCCAAAATAAGAGTTCCCCAGGAAATATAATAAAATTAAACTGGCATCCTCCATGTTTTATCTCTGACAACAAAAAACTTGAAAGTGATTGAAATCCTCATAGAATAATTCCAAAAGTCAGCATCACTCCATTATCGAAAATACTACCAAAATACAGATAATGAATAGAGTTAAACTAACAGCTGCAGCATTCCTGTTCATCATTGTAACAAACATAGATAATCACACCCTCAGTCACTCTCTCTCTCCCTCTCTCACTTATGCACAAACACATGTCCTTGTTTCTCCAAGTACTTGCTAGAAACAGGCCAAGCTGTCATTATTAGTTCTAAAGTATGGTTTTCAAATTAGTAATGGAGGTGAGGGTACATCTTTCGAACTAGCAATTGCAGATCCTGAATCTGTGGCATAAGAAAGTAGTTTCACACACAATAATATTTTTTAGACAGTCTTCAGTTTTCCCCTTCTTGTTAATTTACTTGTTCATTGAACTGTTTTATAAAAGCAATATCACACTCGCAGTTGTGCTATATTGTCCATCTATCAGCACGGCTGTTATTACCTACAGCATGATTGCTTTAATAGTTTAAGTTGTGTGAATATTTATGTCACAAATTGATGTTATTAAGCATACACTACTCTACGAATTGATGGATGTAATGCAGGTTTGTGTCCTTTTAAAGGTATGTATGTGAAAATGTGTCTTTTCTAATCAGTTTCTCCTGGAAGTCTTAAGGAATTTATGATCGTTTTCAACTTTGGTATATGGTGTGAGGGTCAAGAGCAAATAAAGAGTGATCCAGTGATGGGGAGTCAACTTCTCTGCAGGGCCCTTTGTCTCCCACAGGGTGCCTGGAAATGGTCTTTTCTGTCTTATCTGATGGCAAAAGGTATTTATTTATGTAAGGCCTGATCACATCAGAAACCTGATCATATCTACGTAACGTATTACCCCCTGAAGTCTTTAGAATCTCTGAGAATTCAATATTTATTTTTGGATTGGCTGCATACATTTTAATTGTAACTGCCTCACTGTAACCCCGATTTTTGCTTTATTTTTTATTCTTATTTTATTTAACTTTTTAAGAAAAGGAGGAACCAGTCGAATATTCCTTTAAGTGATGTGATTGCTGTTATTATAAATATGATGTCATTATTAAACTTTATTGTCTGTTCAATGTCCTCAAAATGTCAAGCTAGGATGATGCTGATTCTTATCTGTCTTCATGTGTTATCAAAAAGTGAGCAAAGTCATTTAGTAGGACACTGGAAATTCTCACAAAGGGGAAGATGTTTCTGAACAGCAGGAAATTTCATTGTGTTCTTCAAATCACCTCACAAGTTGAAATTTCATGCATTTAGAGACATCTATAACGACATTCTCTATTACACCTTTCAACTTTTTACCTCAGGATCAAAACACTCATAACAGAACAGAAAGAAACTCTACACACCACTGCATTTCCATGACTTTTTGAATGCTGTAATAATTTCCATGGAATGATCCTGCTGTGCCATTATTTGACTTTTTTTCATCTGCTGAACACAAATTAAGATCTTCAGAAGAATGTTTGAGCTATGTTGCTCTTTTCAAAGTGAATGTTGGTGAAGGTCAAAAAAGCAGATAAAAACAGCATAAAAGTAATCCATAAGGCTCCAGTAATTAATTCCATATCTTCAAACGTGATATGATATGTGTGAGAGTAAATCTCCACTTTCACATTTGAAAAAGCCTGTTTAGTTCCACTTCCACTTCTGAAAGTGGAGATTTATAGTAAAAAGGACTTAAATATTGATGTGTTTCTTACACACACCTATCACACCTACTGAATATATGGAATTAACCACTGGAGTCTTATGGATTACTTTTATGCAGTTTTTATCTGCTTTTTGAATCTTCAAATTTCTGGCCACCATTCACATGAATGTAGAGGCCTGCACTCCCACGGGACTCTCGAAATTTGAAGGACCTGATGCAACAGAGTGCAGTGCAGGTCAAGATTTGATTGCTGAGTGCGGATGTGGGCGGGAAGACACTGATGTGTGCGCAGGAAGCAGGAGAAAGTAATGAATTGCGGGACTCCTGCAAAATATAAATATCTAAACATAAAATAAAAATTATCCAAATGTATTTGATGTTTTTAGATACAGAATATTTTTCGTATTATTTATAGTAGTATTGCGCAAGAGCAACAAAAATAAACGATTAACAGGCACAGGGTTGGTGGCTCATTCATAAAATTCTTCCTTGTTCTCCATGCGATGGAAAGTACAACTCTGAGGCTAAATGTCTGAGCATGAAGGTGGATCCCTTAGTGCTATAGATGTTAACGCTTTATTGAAGATAGGTACAAACAAAACTTGGAACCAACCTCAGGTAAATCAGATATTTGGCAAACAAAACACTTGGGTTTTCATTGGCCGTCTACAGGAGGGTTGTGAAAACCCATGAAAGGCATTAGCTTACCTGGGTCCCCCTTTTCCACACCCAACCTATACCTGATCTCCCCCTGCACAAACCTCATAATGTGGCCAAAAAGGGCGTGGTCAACAACCCCCAGATGTGGAGCCCACATACAGGCATTAATCTCCTCATCCGATTCCTTACCCCTAGGGGCGCTACACTGGGATCTGGCGCAGTCGGCAGGATGTTTTCCCAATTGGTCAGAGGCTTGGAACCATGAATATTATCCCTTAACTGTGTTCTCTGAAGGCCCAGTGCAGGGGGCTAGCTGTTCCCCGCTAAATGGTGGTAGTGCCCCTTTCACCTGTGGAGTGCTGTGGTTTTACAACTGACACACCTGTGTTTGTGTGTGTGTGTGTGTGTGTGTGTGTGTGTGTGTGTGTGTGTGTGTGAGAGAGAGTGTACGCTTGTGGATTACCTGTCTTTATCAGGGAATTGCTGTCCCCGGCTAGCCTGCCTGCTTCTGGTAAGCCTCAGCCCTTTGTTGTCAGTGTACATGTTGTTTTATGGGTGTGTGAAGCCTACTACAAACCACGCAGCTGATTATGGTGCTCATAATTTTAATACACTTTTAAAGGATGAAATGAGCATGCAGTGCCATTATGATTAATCTGTTAAAATGAATAAAATATTTTTGTACCTTGGTATTCACATCTCACGCCCTCTTGTTTTGAAACAACGAACCTGTGTGCCCTTTCCGATTTGGGTTAGTATTTCCTTATTAATTACAGGGTGGCGTAGTCTGCTAATTTATTGGTTTTTCATGGCAGCATCAGCAGACCCCCCGTTCTGCTACATAAGGATTAGCAGAGCTGAGATATTCTTCTAAAAATCTTAATTTGTGTTCAACAGAAGAAAGTCAGTCATACACATCTGGGATGGCAATTGGGTGAGTAAATGAGGAGAGTGAACATATTTGAACATATTTTATTCAATGTGCATAAAAGCAGCATGTCACTATCAATGGTGTAGTCATAACCTGGAGCTGAACACGCTCAAAACAGTGGAGATGATTGTGGACTTTAGGAGGAACACCCCCAACATTGACCCCCCTCACCATTCTAAACAGCACTGTGGCAGCAGTGGAGTCATTCAGGTTTCTGGGCACTACCATCTCACAGGACCTGAAGTGGGAGACACACATTGACTCCATTGTGAAAAAGGCCCAGCAGAGGTTGTACTTCCTTCAGCAGTTGAGGAAGTTCAACCTGCCACAGGCGCTGTTGATACAGTTCTACTCAGTAGTCATTGAGTCTGTCCTCTGCACTTCTATAACTGTCTGGTTTGGTTCAGCTACGAAATCAGACATCAGAAGACTACAAAGGTCAGTTCAGACTGCTGAGAGGATTATTGTTTTCCCCCGCCCTCCCTTCAAGAACTACACTTACAGAGTGAGGAAAAGGGCTTCATTGCAAAAAGTGATTTTAAAGACAAGTATTTTTGTCTTGATTCCTGTAAAATTATCTATACATTCTTAAAACATGATTTATTTACTTGTCAAGCAAAATTGGATATTAAGTCTTGTTTTGAGATAAATCTGACACTTTATGAATTTTAGACTTAAAACAAGAAAACAAATCTGTCAATGGGGTAAGCAAAATAAGCTTGTTTTCCCTTTGAATTAAGTCTAAAGTTCAGAAATGTTGTCAGATTTATCTTAAAACAAGACTTAATATCTTATACCATTTTGCTTGACAAGTAAATAAATCACGTTTTAAGAATGTTTAGATCATTTTACAGGAAAACAAGACAAAAATACTTTTCATGAAAAAAGTTTTTTTTGCAGTGTTGTAAAATCTCTCTGGACCCCACCACTACGCTTGTGAACTGTTACCTTCTGGCCGATGCTACAGAGCACTGAGCACCAGAACCATCAGCCACAGGAACAGTTTTTTCCCTCAGGCTATCTCTCTCATGATCAGTTAAAACTATACTATAATTACATGCAATACACAGCCTAGTCATTTATATTATTTAACATAGCATACTTCTTCTGCCATACATTCCCTTGCACTGTATATAACAGATTTGTTTTTGTACAAGCTATATGTATAAGTTTGTCTCATTGTGCATATCTATATATACTTATTTTTCTATTCGCTTTTTATTTTTATTCTATTTTTGTATTTTTATTTATTTATTTATTTTATAATATCTGTCATGTTGTTGTATTGTTTGTGCAATGGAAGCTTCTGTCACCAAGACAAATTCATTACAAACACATTCAACTAGGACGCAGTTAATGCACAAACATTACCAACTTCTTATAAATGTGCTGTTTTTGTTTATATCTCTGGTGCTTGATAGGCAATGGACTATTTACAGGAATAGGATGCAGATGGTGCAATAACCACAGAATTAAATTGCACTTGACCCAGCTCATTAGCAATTTGCACTTGCAATTTCGCCAAACCCACTTGAGCCTTGACTTAATGTTTGCTTGCACAAAAATAACAAAACTTCATGGCACACTGACTTATCGCAAAGCACCAGCATTCTTAAAATAGGCCCCAGTGTCTGCAAATTAACAATTCTATCAGTTCTTAATGAATGTCCCCCAGAATCTATAACCTCTTGAAACTTTTTTTTGTTTACTATTTACTATTTTGGTTTACTATTGTTTAGAAATGGATCTTGTAAAACAGCTCTTTTTCTCTCCACACATGCTTTAAACCAAACAGGAATGTAAGTGATTGTTTCCATTTGGGCTGAGCTCTGATCAAAGCCACTAGCCATCAGCCAATCAGTGTCCAGACCTGTGACTTGCCCACATGAAACTGACTAAAAACACTGTGATGCCTTGAGCAGAACACAAGAAGCTAGAAGAATCACTGAGAAGGTCTGGTTTAGACAGAGAGAGGCAGGTGTGGGAGTGTTGCCATGTCAGGGTGAAATCTTCCATTACTCTGTTTCTAAATATACCACACACCTCAAACATACGACATCCTTCATGGGCTTCAGGGTAAAGGTAAGTTGATAAGGAGGGTATAATTGTCTCCCAAGAAGTACGCAACTTGCCTGCTGTCATCTTTGCTCATGAACACTGGACACTTTTATTAGCTAAAGGCTCAAGGCAGAAGACAGAGAAAAAGATGTCCATTTCATGCTTATGGTCATGTCCTTTTGAAGTTATAGTTTGTCTTTTACAGTATGTGCAAGTTCTCTTTTTATGACTATTTCACCATCCTGTTAGTTCCCATTTGTGTCCTGTTTATGAATTAGTGCAATAGTTCTCAAAGTGTGGGTCGTAACTGTAAGGGGTGTGCAAAAGACTGTCCAAGTTATGTTGGCTTGACAAAGTGATGGTAATAGCATTAATTGTCACTTTTCCACCACTGGTTATGAGCATGGTGAGGTTTGGCATGGCACGATTACAAACTATTATTAGCCCAGATTTCACTGCACCATTAGCTAACAGTGCTTAGCTGTGCTCAACCATGCTAGTGGAATGGCTTTAGTGTGTGGTGAATCACGATTGTTACATTTCCAAAGTGAAGGGAACTAATTTGTTTCTAGGACACAAATTTTGCTATGGTAAGGGTAATAAAATCTATCCCCTGGATCTTTCCCCTGACCCTCTGCATGGTCATGCTGACCATGAGGTTGTAGGCTGGCTTGCCTCAACACCTCAAGCCATGTGCCTCTACCTGGACCATAGAGTCAATGAACACCAGAGTTCATCCTAATTTCTTCATTCAACACAGAAAAAATTGGTTGCAACTTCCACATCATCGACCCAAGGAACCATCAAGCCTTTCTCCTGCGACTGCACCGGGCGCTCTCTCTCAATAAGGTATAGTACCAGTAACTAACTGAACGTAGGTTTAGTATAAGACATGAAAACCCCTTTGTAACAAAGGTGCTTTTAAATTAAGAGCTTGATGGTTCTCTCAAATGGTGAAAATAACTCCTTTCCTAACTGTATTTCCACTTTTCCGTTCTGGCTTCATTTTATTTTCATTCTTCCCTTTCCCATGTATGAGTGTTTTGTGTGTATGTTTTTGATTAGATTAGTTATGTGTTTGTATTTTAGTTAAATAAACTTTTGTGTAAATTCTTGCGAGTTGATTCTGGTCTGCTTGATAATCAATGTAAATGTAATGATTCGATCTCAGCTAAGAAAGAGTTATTTTTGTGTGGCCACAAAAAAATATACTTTCTGAGAATTGATAGACGATCAATACTGAGTGTTCGCAGGATGAACTGATAAATTGATTGTAATGTTAATTCAGCTACCTTAAGTTGATTCTATCAACTGATCCAATTGTTCATAATTAATCATAACGAGTTATGATTAATTATTCATGTTTCCCATTTAATGATATGTTGACTGTGGTATATTTTGATAAATAATCTCATCCCTGTTTTCACTTAAAAGCTATACCTATATGTGTAATATTATTGTCAATAAGCTATGAGAATAATATTACTCCAATAAGAGAATTAATCATAATTCTCTTATTAAAGCTAATTCCCTACAGTAGAAATTGTGAGCTGATGCAACGAGACATTGTATTACGATTTTACAGGTGGAGAATTTTATTCAGACAAATAATCTAGTTATTTGTCATTTATCTAAATTATAATGGCTGTCAAACGCGACTTATTCCATTCTAAATGTCCTTACATAGTAATGTAGAAATAAGACTTTAATTAATTTAATTCCTATCTCACACATGCTGTTTCCCTTACAAATAATAGTAACGTACATGACACTTTAACCCATACAGTGAACATTTATCATACCAAATTCGCTACATATATTGGTGTGAGAATCTGGGCACTTTAACTGATTACTGTTTGTTTGTGCATTGTGGATCACCAAACAAACTGGTGTTGGTTGCTATGGTGACGAAAGTTCATGGGAAGTCCTAAAGAGACTCTTCTGGGGCAATCTACAGTGCAAGCACATCCTGCCAATGCCATATTGTAAACACAGTACAGCTAAGCTAATAGCATAACACAACATCGACAAACTCACCAGTTAGCGAACTTTCATTGAAACCCCCAAATACGCTACATAGGTTATTTGACTTGTTATCTGTTAGCCAGTCGGCTCGCTCAAATGTGACATGTTGAGCCAATTGGCTTGATTGATGTTGGCTCATCTTGATTGTGGGGGTCTCTGTACTTGCTCTGCAGCAGCAGCATAGCAGACCTAGTCTGCCAAGACCAATATTCTTTCAATAGCCGCTTTTACACCATCAGGCCGAACATTTATAAACACAGTACAGAACGGTTACAGTAGCATTTCCACTTGAGCATGGTTCAGCAAAGCATGATTATAAACCGTTCTTGGCCATTCATTTTTGCCACAGTTAGCTAACCGCACTCAACCGTTCTCAACCTTGCTTGTTTTAGTATGTGGCGACACGTTTAGTGTATATTCAGGGTTTTATTATGATGGTTTAACTAGTACTGTAGCCTGCATTTCATTTTCTAAATGCCTTTTCCATCAGGGAAGTAGATTACTATCTCATTTAATCTCAAAATATATCATATACTATATTCTTATAATACTTATATAATATTTTGTCACTAAATATTCTTTTTAGCTAGTCTGGTAACTTTTACCTTTCAGCATGTTCATGTCTGGTTGCAAACACAAGCCCTCAGCAAATGATGGTGAACCTCTTGCCTTTTTTCTTTTTACTTTCCTTTTTGTGACATGGTCCATGTCGTTGTTGTTTGTTAGCAGAGTAAAACCAAGGAAAAAAGCAGTCCTAACAACTGGAAAATGCAATCATCCACTGTTTACCTCTCACGCTGCTGCCAACAGATGGATCTGTTGCGTACATTCTCCTGATTTCACCGCACCACAGTGGAAAAAGAAACCAGCTTTTAGTAGTTAAAAGCTGCACCAGCTGGCCTGGATTGGCGCGGGACAATACAGTTTTGCGTTCTGTTCAGCCTGATGGTGGAAAAGGGGCTAATATGTCATACCCACATTCCCCGCTAAATATTTCAGAGAGTTTGCATAACTGAACTAGTATAGAACATTATTTTTCTACATGTTTTTGGTCAAGAGGGTAGAATGTGCTTGCCAGCTTATTAAAACTGATGGCCAGATAGCTCCACTCCTTCCGCTACATAGGGCAAGCAGCAACCATTGAGTGCATGAAAGCCATGTACAAACTGCTGCTTAATATATTTGTCAGTTCACCTTTAAGTGCTTAATCATGTTCTGTACACACACAGTTTAGTAATTTATGGGAGTGACAACCACATACTATAACTGAATTAACTCCTGAAAAATGCATTTTCATTAATTCCATGTTGTGGGTACTGAACCGAACTGTACTACTTGTTGTTAATGAGGTGATCAATAGTGAGTGTGAGATGTGTCAGTCTTCTCTTGGTGTAAATCACACAAAAATAACTCATTCATATCATTCCAGTCTGTCTTTCTCCACTGTAGTTTCTTTCATTTAAAAATGTGATCTGTGTGATTTCAGCCGTGGCATGATTGTTGGTGTTAGATGAGCTAGTTTGAGTATTTCTGTAACCGCTGATCTCCTGGGATTTTCACACACAACATTCTCTAGAGTTTACTCAGAATGGTGCTAAAAACAAAAAAGCACCAGTGAGTGGTAGTTCTGCAGATGGAAATGCATTATTAATTAGAGAGGTCAACGGAGAATGACCAGACTGATTTGAGCTGACAGAAAGTCTAAGGTAACTCAGATAACCACTCTGTACTTTTGTAGTGAGCAGAATAGCATCTCAGAATGCACAACATGTTGAAACTTGTTTCGGTAAACTCAAGATGGCGCCGAGTATGGCTGCTGCGTTGCGAGCTCCGTTACAACACTGCGGTTTATTGTTTGTTTTGTTTACAGTTCTTTGTTTTTTTTGTCTTGGATGTTGTCTGCCTTATTGTTTACGACAGACAAACGCTTTTGGACATTAGTTCTACAATCACACATCGAAAACCGGACTTCAAATTCCTTAATGCCGACCCGCTGTTTACAAACACGCCGGCGGAGCCCTTTTGTCTGTGCTGCTCGGCCGCGGAAACGCAGAAGGAAAAGAGGAAAACGAGCCGGCGTTCTCATCAGAGTAAGACGTCGTGCAAATCGACCCCCGCTACCCAGTATACTACTGGCAAATGTTCAGTCTCTGGACAACAAACTCTGCGAGCTGAGAGCGCGGATCTCTTTCCAACGAGAGACGAGGGACTGCTGCGTTATGTGCCTTACAGAAACCTGGCTGTCTCACGGAGATTCCAGACTCGGCCATCGAAATCACGGGCTTTTCCGTGCACCGAGCGGACAGAGCGAAAGACCTCTCTGGTAAAAGCAGAGGTGGTGGTGTATGTTTTATGATCAACAAATCATGGTGTGATCAGAGGAACGTACATTTCATCAAGTCTTTTTGCTCTCCTGATCTGGAATATCTCATGCTTCTGTGTCGACCATTCTGGCTGCCGAGGGAATTCACAGCGGTTATCATCACAGCTGTGTACATCCCCCGCAAGCCGACACAGACCGGGCACTCAGGGAACTGTATGGGTGTATAAGTGAGCAGGAAACCGCAGCACCCTGAGGCTGCGTTCATTGTTGCCGGGGACTTTAACAAAGCCAACTTCAAAGCAATCGCCCCAAAATACCACCAACACATAAAGTTCAACACACGAGGGGACCGGGTTTTGGATCATTGTTACTCTCCCTTCCGGGAAGGCTACAAATCCTCCCCGCCCCCATTTGGCAAATCGGACCATTCTTCCGTTCTGCTTCTGCCCGCTTACAGGCAGAAACTGAAACAGGAAGCACCCACCCTCAGAACGATCCAGTGCTGGTCGGACCAATCAGACTCTGCGCTACAAGACTGTTTTGATCAAGCGGACTGGGAGATGTTCGGTCCGCCTCTGATGACGACATCGAGGTTTACGCTGACAGCGTAGCGTGTTTCATCAGGAAGTGCGTAGAGGACGTTGTTCCGACCAAAACTATACGGATATACCCCAACCAGAAACCATGGGTTAACGGCGATGTTACGCGGCACTCACTGCGCGGACCTCCGCTTTAATTCTCCTAACACGGAGGAGCGTAAACAAGCCAGTTATGCCCTCCGTAACACGATCAGTGCAGCTAAACGCCAGTACAGGCACAAACTTGAAAGTCAGTTCAACACCACTGACTCCAGAAGTATGTGGCAGGGAATTAACACAATCACGGACTACAAGCGGAATAAAGTCTCCGCCATGAACACCGCTGCATCTCTCCCGGACGAACTTAATACATTTTATGCTCGTTTTGAGGACAGTAACACCGCCCTCGCGGAGAGTGCACTCGCGACTGACGCTACAGAGGTTGATTCACTCTCCGTCTCTGTTGTGGATGTAACCCGATCATTCCGACGGGTGAACATCCGTAAAGCTCGCGGGTCCAGACGGCATTCCGGGCAGCGTCATCAGAGCGTCGCGCGGATCAACTGGCTGGTGTTTTTACGGACATTTTCAATCTGTCCCTCTCCCTGTCTGTAGTCCCCACATGCTTCAAAACATCAACCATTGTGCCTGTACCGAAGCAAGCTATAATCACATGCTTAAATGACTGGCGTCCTGTTGCTCTGACCCCATCATCAGCAAATGCTTCGAGAGGTTAATCAGAGATCACATCTGCTCTGTTCTGCCCCCTCTTTGGACCCATTGCAGTTTGCCTACCGTAACAACCGCTCCACTGATGATGCCATTGCATCTACAATACACACTGCTCTCTCCCACCTGGAAAAAAGGAACACATATGTGAGAATGCTGTTTGTAGACTACAGCTCAGCATTCAACACCATAGTGCCCTCCAAGCTTGATGAGAAACTCCGGGCTCTGGGCTTAAACAGCTGGCTGTGCAGCTGGATCCTGGATTTCCTGTCAGGCAGGCGTCAGGTGGTTAGAATGGGCAGCAACACCTCCTCATCACTGACCCTCAACACTGGAGCCCGCAGAGGCTGTGTTCTCAGCCCACTCCTGTATTCCCTGTACACACATGACTGTGTGGCAACACACAGCTCCAATGCCATCATTAAGTTTTCTGGCGATCACGACGGTGGTAGGTCTGATCACTGACAATGATGAAAGAGCCTACAGAGAGGAGGTGCACACTCTGACACGCTGGTGTCAGGAGCACAACCTCTCCCTCAACGTCAGTAAAACCAAGGAGCTTGTTGTGGACTTCAGGAAGAAAGACGGAGAACACAGCCCCATCACCATCAATGGAGCACCGGTGGAGAGAGTCAGCAGCTTCAAGTTCCTCGGTGTCCACATTACTGAGGAACTCACATGGTCCGTCTACACTGAGGCCGTTGTGAAGAAGGCTCACCAGCGCCTCTTCTTCCTGAGACGGCTGAGGAAGTTTGGAATGAACCACCACATCCTCACACGGTTCTACACCAGCACTGTAGAGAGCATCCTGACTGGCTGCATCACCGCCTGGTACGGCAATAGCACCGCGCACAACTGCAAAGCCCTGCAAAGGGTGGTGCGAACTGCCAGGAACATCATCGAGGTGAGCTTCCCTCCCTCCAGGACATATACACCAGGCGGTGTGTGAAAAAAGCTCGGAGGATCATCAGAGACTCCAGTCACCCAAGTCATGGGCTGTTCTCACTGCTACCATCAGGCAGGCGTGTATCGCAGCATCAGGACCCGCACCAGCCGACTACATGATAGCTTTTTCCCCAAGCAATCAGACTGTTGAACTCTTGATCTATCAGGATCAATAATTAGCACTGCACTTTATTCAGCTATAATCTCACACTGGACTGTCAACATATTCTCCTCAATACAACTGCTATATATATATATACACATATATATTTCATATACTCCCACTTATTGTATTGTATTGTATATTCTGTTCTATATTCTGCATTGTATATAATTATTGTGTTGTGTAAGTATGTGTACATCTGATTTGTAAATTGTTTTGTGTAAGTATGTGTACATTTGATATGTAAATTGTTTTGTGTAAGTATGTTGTTTATTGTAATTGGTATATGTCTCGTCACTGTCATGACTGCTATGTTGCTCGGAACTGCACACAAGAATTTCACCTACTGTTGCACTTGTGTACATGGTAGTGTGACAATAAAGTGATGTGATTTGATTTGATTTGATTTGATTTGAACTTGAGGAGGAAGGGCTACAACAGCAGAAAACCATGTCATGCACTTTATTAGAACCATAGTGATCATAGTCACATCAAAAGTTCTGCACGTAGGGCATAGGGATACTTAATTTCAATGGGAATTCACATTCATACATGCCCATACAGTATGTTTGATTTGAATTTCAGTATCACTGCCCCCTTGGCTGAACCAGGAAGTGCTTTTGAACGTATTGCAAGCTTCAGTCTTCGCGTGAAATACCCACAGAGGGGCTCCAAAAGCAAATTGTAAAACTAATTTGTTTTAGTTGTGAATGGTGAATGGAAAAAGGAATGCATAATTTTTTAATCTACCCCCAAACCCCAACCCTAAACCTAACTGTCAGTGGAGTAAAATGTTATCTTAGAAGGAAATGCAACCCCAGAATAAACCTTACGCTAGTCACTGATTATGCAAACACAATTACTTCCTGGTTAAAATAAACCAGGTATCCCATGCTGCAGATGCAATGCCACAGGAGAAGGTAAATACACCTGAACTGATGCAAAAATGTCTAATGGGAGATGCTGATTCTCAGTAACTCGGCAGAATGAGGTCGATGTCAGAGTGCTGGAACATTTCAAAGCAACATGCTGACTTCCCATGTAATACATTTTTTTTGTATGACACTCTTTTCATTATTCGTCCTTGTGGCAAGGAGGAGGGTGGGCCATGATGACGCACGCTCGGCCCCTAATCAGGCTAATCAAGCCCACGAGAGGGAAAAAGGCAGCCTGAGCCGGCAATTTGGGAGAGAGAGAGAGCTACAGGCAGCTGTCCTGTATGTGTGTGTGTGTGTGTGTGTGTGTGTGTGTGTGTGTGTGTGTGTGTGTGTGCGTGTATTTATCACTTTGTGGGGACCAAATGTCCCCATAAGGATAGTAAAACCCGAAATTTTTGACCTTGTGGGGACATTTTGTCAGTCCCCATGAGGAAAACAGCTTATAAATCATACTAAATTATGTTTTTTGAAAATGTAAAAATGCAGAAAGTTTTCTGTGAGGGTTAGGTTTAGGGGTAGGGTTAGGTTTAGGGGATAGAATATAAAGTTTGTACAGTATAAAAACCATTATGTCTATGGAAAGTCCCCATAAAACATGGAAACACAACATGTGTGTGTGTGTGTGTGTGTGTGTGTGTGTGTTATCTGTCTTTTCGTGACTTAAGTGGCCAACCATTGGGTTATAGTGAGCCGCCTGGTAGAGTGTTTCCCGACGGCTCTTTGGAACCAACGGCTCTCTTTGGTTTGAGTGTCCTGCGTCACTCAATACAACCACTCCTTGCCACAGTCAGTAATTCATCAGAAACAGTGACATGAAGCTGAAACAAAATACAGTTTCTTTTATAGCTGTTTTTCCTTTTTATGATTTTCAATATTTTTTAATCTGATAATGGGGTGTGTGTGGCAGCCAGGGTTCAAATGGGGGCGTGGCCAAAAAAGGGGGGAAAAAGGGGACAACCACTGAATAAGTGTTTGGGTATTTATACTTCTGTTCTTTAATGTTTGGTGATGTGTGTTGAATGTTTACCAGACGTTATATGGTGAGATGTGGCATTATTTCTTGCTTATGGTCAGTGTCATGACACATTTCTCACAGTCATATTTTTAAGTTCCTTACTTGAAATCCATTTATTTACTTAATTTGTTCCTTTTCCATAATAAATACTTCATTGGAGTTCAACATCATCTTGCGTCGTAAGCCCCTCATTACATTTCTAAACCACACATGCATACATAGAGAGAAGTAATTTATCAGCTAGCGTTGCTAACATTACATTTTCTCTACAGTGAGTCTTTGAGTCCCTCATTGGCAAACACCAAACCATCCATCACTAGTCCTATACATCATGTGCTGCCTTACATCTGCAGACACACTATACACAACACTCCAGCAATCACATATCGCTTATTTACACAGACACTGCATGATGATGGGCGTGAAAATCTATCAGGCATGTAAAATGAAAAATATTAAATGTATCAATTGCAAAGCAGTAAATGATTAGCAAGAGCAATGGTATCCCCTCTCCTCTATTGATCTGCTATGACATGTCAAGTCATTTGTCTCTTTGGAGCATGTCTGTATGCACACAGCACATGCTAATGGTCATTTAAATGAATCACAAATCATTAGCAAAGAGAAATGACCCAATTAAAGATCCTTCACTATAGCCTTGGACCCCTGAGAAGGAGCTAGTCCACACTGACAAACATTTACCAGTATGTTTCTTAAATACACACATTGCATGTGAAGGTGCTATTACAGCTATAGCTGCTCAGTGAAAAAATCATTAAGACAAAAAATGTAATTAATAACCAATAAATCTATCAATAAGCTTATTTGATTACCAAAACTTCCAAAAAGAAATAAACTATAATTTAATTAAATATATGGTTTAATTTAAGTAAATCAATTCCTAAAATATATTGCATATACAATTTATATAAATTAAAAATAAATTATAAATAAACAATTTTACAAAAAAATCAATGACCAATAGATAAACCTTATAAACATTTTTTTTTATAAAAATCTTAAAAAAGATATATATTTAAAGTTTCAACTAAAATTGAAATATATAATTACATTATATACTGTACATAGATACATTTAATTATGCAATAAATATATTTAACTCTAAACCTGTTTTAAAAGCTTAAAAATATAGAATTACATTAAAATAAATACATTAATTCGTACAAAATAATTTAAAATTTTCACATTATAAATGAATTAAAAGTAGATTTTTAAATATACAATTTTGCCAAAAAAATATATTAATTGTATATTTAAATAAAGGCATTTAACTACACAAAATATACTGTATATTGTATGACAAATCTGTTAAAAAGCTTAATTTGGACCCTTTTTAAGACTGAACAATTACATTTATATAATACACGTTTAGATAATATATTATTTAATATACATTTCTAATATATTTAAAAGTAGACTACAAAACACTTTCTTTACTTTCGAGTTCACAGGCTGCTGTATGAATGAAATATAGTTTGCATGAGTCACCCACAGCACACAGTTCACATATTTCTTAAACAGCTGCTCTCTGATAGAGCTGCTAGTAGAGCCCAGCAGCGTCTCTACTTTCTTCGAAGGCTGAGGAAAGCACATCTCCCAACCCCCATCCTCACTACATTCTATAGAGGGACTATTGAGAGCATCCTGAGCAGCTGCATCACTGCCTGGTTTGGGACTTGCACCGTTTCGGACCGCAAAGCCCTGCAGAGGATAGTGAGGACAGCTGAGAAGATCATTGGGGTCTCTCTTCCCTCCATCAAAGACATTTTCAAAAAACACTGTATCCATAAAGCAACCAGCATTGTGGACGACCCCACACACCCTCACACAAACTCTTTACCCTCCTCCCGTCTGGCAAGAGGTACCGAAGCATTCGGGCCCTCACGGCCAGACTGTGTAACAACTTCTTCCCCAAGCCATCAGACTTCTCAATACTCAGAGACTGGTTTGACACACACAAGTGTCCTGAGTTGCACTTTAATAACTGTCACTTTATAACTGTCTGCTAACTGTCTGCTACCTCAATAACTGCTATGTGCATAGAACATTATCTTATAGTATGTTATGTTTACATTTTTAGAAACTGTCATCTTTTTGCACTACTGAGTACTGGTCGAGCTGCACTGTCTATTGTCCTGTTCATTGTCAGTAATTTGTTGTACTGTCCTGTACTTTTTGCACATGTTTGCACATGCACTTTATATAGATATATATAGGTTTTTTTATATAGGTATTTTATTTCGTTGTGTAGTCTCATGTGGTCCTATGTTGGTCCTTTGTTGTTTTTATGTAGCACCATGGTCCTGGAGGAACGTTGTCTCGTTTTGCTGTGTACTGTACTAACTGTATATGGTTGAAACGACAATAAAAACCACTTGACTTGACTTGACTTGATTGACTCACTATCACGTTCCTGTGTTTCTCTGCCCCATGTTTTCCATGTCACCCTTCACCGATCCCATTCCATGTCACGTTTTCCCTGTTGAGTCTCACTGTCCGTGTGTAAAACTACACTTCCCACAATTCCCAGATCTTCTCACTGCCATTGTTGTGTCATTGTTTGCCGTTTGTGATCCTCCTGTGTCTGTGCATATAAACCCTGTGTGTTTTCCACTCCTTGTCTATCGTTGTAGGTTGTATGTTGACGTTTTGTTTTCATGCTCTTGCTCTCTCGGCCTTCGTTCGAGGTTTCCCTGTCTTTTATGGATGTTTCCCCAACCTGTTAAGCCCCTTTATGTTTTCCTCATTTAGTTTATTTTTTCCCATCGTGGACTTTTCGTTTGTTCCTGAGTTTGTTTTGTTTCTATGCTTACCCAATAAAGCTGCATTTGGATCCACATCTCCCGTCTGCCTCCTCCTTCCCACACCATTCGTTACAGAATGATAGACCACACAATGGATCCAGCAGTGTTAAGGGCGAACTACCAACTGCTCTGCCTGAAGCAAGGGGACCGACCGGTAGAAGACCACATCCACGACTTCCTTGTTCTGGCAAACGTTTCAGACTTCCCCGACTCCTCCCTTGTGATCTTCTTCCGGGACAACCTGAGCGACGGGCTGAAGGAGCGGTTGCCACCGGCAACGCGCTACTGGACGCTCTGTGACTTCATGGAGGCGACCTTATTGGTCTGCGGCTCACCGTTCACCGTGGGCCTCGCTGAAGAGGACCCTACCTCTCCTCCCTCAGTGGTGACTCTCCAGTCACCTGTGGCGCTTCCTGTCACGCCAGCCCCATCAGTCAGCGAGTCCACCCCCACGCCAGTCGCCTTCCACGAGCCAGCGCGGTCCACTTCGTCTGCCCGGAGGAGGTGGAGAAGACGGGCTTCCGCCTCCCGGCCCACGCCTGCCCCGGTCAGCGAGCCTGAGCCCTCGTCAGCCACAGTCAGCGAGCCTGAGCCCTCGTCAGCCACGGTCAGCGAGCCTGTACCCTTGCCAACCACGGCTAGCGAGCCTGAAGCCACGCCGACCAGGAACAGCGTTCCACCGTCGCCAGTCGCATCAGCCTGGAGGAAGAGGAGAAGGGGAAAGGCCTCTGCTCTCCAGCCTCCGCCTGCCGCAGCCCCGTGCCCTGAACCCCCCGTGGGTCTGCCCTCAGTGCCCAGCGAACCCAAGCCAGCGTCTACCACGGTCAACCAGCCAGTGCCTGTCGCCCCAGAGGTCAGTGAGCCAGTGCCTGTCACCCCAGAGGTCAGTGAGCCAGCGCCTGTCGTCCAAGAGGTCAGTGAGCCAGCACCTGTCGCCTCAACCATCCCTGAGCCAGCGCCTGTCGCCTCGACCGTCCCTGTCCCAGCGCCAGTAGCCATGACCGTCCAAGAGCCAGCGCCAGTAGCCATGACCGTCCAAGAGCCAGCGCCAGTAGCCAGGACCGTCCAAGAACCAGCACCAGTGGTCGTGCCCGTCCTAGAGCCAGCGCCTCCCGAGCCTCCTAGGGCTCTGCCTCTCCAGTCTCTCGAGTCTTCCAGGGCTCCTCCTCCCGAGCCTCCCAGGGCTCCGCCTCCCAAGTCTCTCGAGCCTCCCAGGGCTCCGCCTCCCAAGTCTCTCGAGCCTCCCAGGGCTCCGCCTCCCAAGTCCCGCGAGTCTTCCAGGGCTCCTCCTCCTGAGCCTCCTAGGGCTCCGCCTCTCCAGCCTCTCGAGTCTTCCAGGGCTCCTCCTCCCGAGCCTTCCAGGGCTCCGCCTCTCAATTCTCTCGAGCCTCCCAGGGCTCCATCCCTCAAGTCACTCGAGCCTCCCAGGGCTCCTCCTCTTGATCCTCCCAGGGCTCCTCCTCTCGAGCCTCCCAGGGCTCCGCCTCTCAAGCCTCTCGGACTTTCCAGGGCTCCGCCTCTCAAGCCTTCCAGGGCTCTGCCTCTCGAGCTTCCCGAGCCTTCCAGGGCTCTGCCTCTCAAGCCTCTCGAGCCTTCCAGGGCTCCACCTCTCGAGCCTCCCAGGGCTCCACCCCTCAAGTCTCTCGAGCCTTCCAGGGCTCCGCCTCATGAGCGTCCTACGGCTCTTCTCCCCGAGCCTCCTTCGGCTCTGCCTCCCGAGCCTCCTACGGCTCCACCCCCAGAGACTCCCGAGCCTCCTACGGCTCCGCCTCCCAAGCCTCCTATGACTCTTCTCCCAGAAACTCCTGAGCCTCCTACGGCTCCGCCTCCTGAGCCTCCTATGGCTCTTCACCCAGAGATTCCAGAGCCTCATATGGCTCCGCCTCCCGAGCCTCCTACTTCTCTACTCCCAGAGACTCTAAAGCCTCCTATGGCACTGCCTTCCTCGGCTCCGCCTCCCGAGCCTCCTACCGCTCCGCCTCCAGAGCCTTCTAGGGCTTCACCTCCAGAGCCTTCCAGGCCTCCGCATCTAAAGAATCCTACGGCGCCACCTCCCTCGGCTCCGCCTCCAGAGCCTTCCAGGGCTTCGCCTCTAGAGCCTCCTTTGGCACCACCTTCCTCGGCTCCACCTCCTGAGCCTTCCTCGGCTCCGCCCCCTGAGCCTCCAGAGTTTTCCATGGTTCCGCCTCCCTTGGCTCCGCCTCCTGGGTCTCTCTCGGCTCTGCCTCCTGGGCCTCCCGAGCCATCCTCAGCTCCGCCTTCCTCAGCTCCGCCTCCGGAGCCTCCAGAGCCCCCCTCAGCTCCACCTCCTGAGCCTTCAGAGCCTTCCTCAGCTTCGTCTCCAGAGGCCCTCTCAGCTCCGCCTCATGAGCTTCCAGAGCCTCCCTCAGCTCCGCCTCCTGAGCCTCCAGAGCCTCCCTCAGCTTCGTCTCCAGAGCCCCTCTCAGCTCCGCCTCCGGGACCTGTCCCTGTCCTGAGGCCGCCTCCTGGACCTGGACCTCTCCCTGTCCGATGGCCTCCTCCCAGGCCCCCTGAACCGGCCCCTGCTCTACGGCCATCTCCCAGACCACCTAAACCTGTCCCTGCCCGGTCGATGCCTCCCAGACCACCTAAACCTGTCCCTGCCCGGTCGATACCTCCCTGGCCTCCTAAGCCTATCCCTACCCTGTGGACACCCCCCAGGCCACCTGACCCGGTTCCCTTCACACACCCCCAGAGACTGCTTGCTTGCCCTCTCGGCCTGCCTGGTCTGCCAGACTGCCCTCTCGGCCTCCCTAGTCTGCCTGTCTGCCATTTATGCCCCCATGGTCTGCCTAAGTGCCCCTTGTGCCTCCTTGGTTTGTCTCTGTGTCCCTTGTGCCCCCTTTGGTCTGTCTGTTTTCCCCCTTTTTTAGCCCCTCTCTCCTTGACCATTTGTTTATTTTTTCTATTCTTTTGCTTCTTAGGACCGTCTAGAATCCGGTCCTTTTGAGGGGGGGCTATGTCACGTTCCTGTGTTTGTCTGCCCCATGTTTTCCATGTCACCCTTCACCGATCCCATTCCATGTCACGTTATCCCTGTTGAGTCTCACTGTCCGTGTGTAAAACTACACTTCCCACAATTCCCAGATCTTCTCACTGCCATTATTGTGTCATTGTTTGCCGTTTGTGATCCTCCTGTGTATGTGTATATAAACCCTGTGTGTTTTCCACTCCTTGTCTATCTTTGTAGGTTGTATGTTGACGTTTTGTTTTCATGCTCTTGCTCTCTCGGTCTTCGTTCGAGGTTTCCGTGTCTTTTATGGATGTTTCCCCAACCTGTTTAGCCCCTTTATGTTGTCCTCATTTAGTTTATTTTTTCCCATCGTGGACTTTTCGTTTGTTCCTGAGTTTGTTTTGTTTCTATGCTTGCCCAATAAAGCTGCATTTGGATCCGCATCTCCCGTCTGCCTCCTCCTTCCCACACCATTCGTTACACTCACAGGGCAATAAATTATAATCAGCCCTGCTGGGGCAATCATTTCTGTTTAAGTGTGTGTTTAAATTTCTTTTGAGCTCCAGCTCAGGGAAACTAAATAGGGCTCCCTGATAGCGCATGTACATCACCCAGACGTCTATTTGATATGTGTGTTTACATCCGGAAGATGTATTCTTTAGGTTGTTTGCTCAACTGCAATACGCTTATAAGGCGCATCCTCTCGGATGTCAATAAGACATTCATCAGATGTCTTTGAGACGTTCATGATTTAGAATGTTTGTAAATCATATATATTTTTAAGATATTTAGCAGATGTTAATTAGAATGCATTGCTTTCCAGATGAAAATATCTCAAATTGACTTCTCAGATATGTACATGTGCTGTCTGGGCTGTGTTATATTCAGAGGACTAAAGGTCATTGGTAATTAAGACAAGAGGAAGATATATGTTGCTTTTTTAAACTGTTCTGAGACCAGTTTCCTTAGGAGTCCATTCAAAGACGCTGTTGGTTAAGCCATTAACTGATTAGGCAGCAAGGCACCAAGTGAGCAATCTTAGCTTTTGGACGCCTAAATAATAACAACATCTGATGTTACTCTCTAAACAGAACTTTCCCTAAGCATTTACAAAATTGGAAGTGTAACTACACATGAAAACCATTTTGTATTTGTATTGTTACTGAGTTTATGTTTGCCATACCTTTCAAGTCAAGTCAAGTGGTTTTTATTGTCGTTTCAACCATATACAGTTAGTACAGTACACAGCAAAACGAGACAACGTTCCTCCAGGACCATGGTGCTACATAAAAACAACAAAGGACCAACATAGGACCACATGAGACTACACAATGAAATAAAATACCTATATAAACTACCTATATATATATATATATATATACCTATATAAAGTGCACGTGCAAAAAGTACAGGACAGTACAACAAATTACTGACAATGAACAGGACAATAGACAGTGCAGCGCCGACCAGTACTCAGTAGTGCAAAAAGATGACAGTTTCTAAAAATGTAAACATAACATACTATGAGATAATGTTCTATGCACATAGCAGTTATTGAGGTAGCAGACAGTTATAAAGTGACAGTTATTAAAGTGCAACTCAGGACACGTGTGTGTCAAACCAGTCTCTGAGTATTGAGAAGTCTGATGGCTTGGGGAAGAAGCTGTTACACAGTCTGGCCGTGAGGGCCCGAATGCTTCGGTACCTCTTGCCAGACGGGAGGAGGGTAAAGAGTTTGTGTGAGGGGTGTGTGGGGTCGTCCACAATGCTGGTTGCTTTGCGGATACAGTGTTTTTTGTAAATGTCTTTGATGGAGGGAAGAGAGACCCCAATGATCTTCTCAGCTGTCCTCACTATCCTCTGCAGGGCTTTGCGGTCCGAAACGGTGCAAGTCCCAAACCAGGCAGTGATGCAGCTGCTCAGGATGCTCTCAATAGTCCCTCTATAGAATGTAGTGAGGATGGGGGTTGGGAGATGTGCTTTCCTCAGCCTTCGAAGAAAGTAGAGACGCTGCTGGGCTTTCTTGACTGCTCAGATCAGGGTTTTTCAAGTTCTGAAAATAATAGGCAAATAAAATATCAAGAATCTTTGTGAAGATTCTCTGAGTTTTGTCAACCCCGCCAATAAAGCAGACGTGATGTATTAGTCTATAATTACAAAGGAGCTGTTTCTGAGACCACCTAATTCGAATCCTTCAGTTTCAGGGGTCAAACACAAAAGACGACAATGAGCAGTATTTAAGTTTAGGATTTACGTGGACATGATCGTTTGATTCACCAATCGATTGTCATGATTGTCATGAGATTTTAGCTAATGACAGCATGCAACCTGCTAAATTTTGAAGACACCTTGACACCAAGCATCATGAGGTAGCGGTAAAACCTCCTTTCCAAAGAAAACTTCAAGCCTTTCAAGGTCAGAAAAAAGTTGTCAGAGAATATGTCAAATTAAATGTAAAGGCTACTGAAGCTTCATATCACATTGTGCTGTGTATTGCCAAGGCATCACATAACATTGGAGAGACATTGATTCTGCTGGTAGCCAAAGATATGTTTTCCTTGATGTTTGGAGAGGCAGCGGCATCTTAGCTTGATTCTATTCCACTCTCTGACAACACAGTGGGTCGGCACATCTCTGACATGGCACAGGATGTGAAGGAGCAAGTGTTAGACAGCATCAGGCACGTCCCATTTTTTGCACTCCAGACCGTCGAATCCACTGATGTGGCACAGTTGTTAACATATGTGAGGTACATGAAAAATATGGACATTCAAGAAGAGTTTTTATTCAGTAGTCCTTTGCCCGCACAACAACAACAATAACCGCCATTCACCACTAAGTGGCGGTGGTGTCACCACAACGCTTGTACGAGGCTATGTGCACATTTAGGCCACGTGAAGTGTCAAACGCCGCTGGCAGGAGGTCACTGGACAGATCCAACAGGCGACACGGGTCGACTGACAGAGATGACTGGCTGATGCACCACCTGTGCCCCCTACTGTGCCAAATTGCTGTGCTTTAGAATGCTTTAGTGCTTTTGCCCGCACACACACACACACACACACACACACACACACACACACACACACACACACACACACACATTCTGTTACAGATCTTCTGAATGGTTTGACTGAGATGGACTGTTTGGAATAGTCCATCTCAGTCAATATTGGAATTTCAAATGATGTTTTTTTTTTCTTTTTCTTTTTTTTTCCAGCATTGTAAAAATGATTACAAATTATATAAAAAGTTGTATATTCAATGTCACAATTCAGTTAACTCCTTGTGGCCACCCTTTAGTCTTTGATGAGCCATGCAATTAGGGAGCACCAGGCTCTTGCATGCTGAACAGAGCCGAAGGATGAAGGAGAAGTGGTGCCTTTATTGTGGTAGATCTGGTCACTTCAGAACATCTTACCCTGTGCTTCTGGGAAAAGGCAAGACTCATCCAGAGGAGGGAGAGCTGTGATGAGTCAGACTACCACTCCCAAGTCCAGTGTGGTGGTAATCAAGTGGGGTAATCAAGCTACGTGCAGCTTTGCTAGACCTTCTCTTCCTGATTCCCCTGATCCTCTCGAGCTGTCAGGAGTCCCCTCTGAGTACTTGAATCTGATGGAGGTTTATGGCAAAAAAAAGCTACCCTGCTTCCCCCTCGTCGGCCCTATGATTGTGCCATTAATCTGCTAACTGGGACCTGTCCTCCTCGAGGCAGACTTTCCTCTCAGCTCCCGAATACAAAGCAATGGAGGAATACATCTGTGACGCACTTGCCTCTGGATTCATCCATCCTCCTACATCACCAGCTGGCACATGTCTTTTCTTTGTCAAGAAGAAGGATGGAGGTCTCCAACCATGCACAGATTACAGAGGTCTGAATAAGATCACAGTAAGAAACCGTTACCCCTTCCATCCGAATTTGAGCTGCTGCAGGGGGCAACAGTCATAACTACGCTGGACCTCAGGTATACTTACAAATTGAAGCAACACCCCCTCCATGTGATACGTTTCACCTATTTTTCTACAAAATAATGCCATTTTAAGGACGTTGTGTGAATAATAATTTAAAAAAAATAAATATCAGAAACAAAATAAACCTCATTATTAATTTTACTTGTATGTTATGTCTACATTTGGCATTTTAGAAAGTGTCATCTTTTTGCACTACTCAGACTACAAATGTGTACTGGTCTCTCACTGTCTCTTACTGTGCCTATTGTCCTGTTCCTTTAGTAATAATTGCACTGTCTCTTACTTTTTGCACACGTTTGCACGTGCAATTTATGTAGAAATGTTATTTAGTCTGTAGTCTCATGTGGTTCTGTGTTTGTCCAATGTTGTTTTTATGTAGCACCATGGTCCTGGAGGAACGTTGTCTCGTTTCGCTGTGTACTGTACTAACTGTATATGGTTGAATGACAATAAAAACCACTTTGACTTTGACTAAAATTCACCTTAAAACTGCGTCTGAATACGACACTTTTGGCACCCCAGCTGGACATTTCACTAAAAACCTGCAGCCAAAAATTAATATACACCACGTAAATGTTTAATTGCAAAAATGTTTTCATGTACACATAAATTACCGGTCAATTTTTGTTCCTACCCTCACCTATGGTCATGAAGGCTGGGTCATGACCGAAAGAACTAGGTCACGAGTACAAGTGGCCGAAATGGGCTTCCTCAGAAGGGTAGCGGGCTTCTCCCTTAGAGATAGGGTGAGGAGCTCAGTCATCCGTGAGGAGCTCGGAGTAGAGCCGCTGCTCCTTTGTGTCGAAAGGAGTCAGTTGAGGTGGTTTGGGCTTCTGGTAAGGATGCCCCCTGGCCGCCTCCCTAGGGAGGTGTTTCAGGCACGTCCAGCTGGGAGGAGGCCTCGGGGAAGACCCAGGATTAGGTGGAGAGATTACATCTCCACACTGGCCTGGGAACACCTCGGGGTCCCCCAGTCAGAGCTGGTTAATGTGGCTCGGCATAGGGAAGTTTGGGGCCCCCTGCTGGAGCAGCTGCCCCCGCGACCCGACTTCGGATAAGCGGTTGAAGATGGATGGATGGATGGATGGATTCTGAAGGGCCAAATTGTCCCAACAAAGTGGAAACTGCACCGTCTTTCAGGAGTAACGGTCTTGAAAATCTGGCATTGGTTGTGGTTGTACTGCTAAATAATAATAATAATAAAAAATTAAACACTGATTCGTCTATTCATCTGGCTTTGGAAGTCCAAACAAAGAGGTTTTCGCAGTTAAGAAAACAGCATCTTCTCGACATCGTGTCAACACTAACCCAACTCATCTTGGCCTATGCTATAACTACCTTTGTTTGAGGGTGGGCCAAAGTACCCCTTAGGTGGGCATTATGCAAATGTGTTACATACTGGCGTAGATACTTTATGGAAGAAATGGATGGACTACAAACAGCCTGTTTCATGTAGTTCTTGAGCAGTGTCATCTTGAAAAGTAATCCAAGATGGCGGCGCGGTAGCACGCAGTGGCCACTTCGGATCCACAATGGTGCTATTTTTGTTAAAAAAGCCAGACTTTTGCAGCACATGGACATCGGAGCAACCGGTGTTCGTGTCTACCATCGCCAGACACTACTAAAATATAAGACTCATGCAAAAACCAAGCTGCATGATGACCTGCAGGAGGCGCTACGTGTTCTCGGCTTGCTGCGGAGACCAGGCCTCCAGTCCTCGGCGTCGCCTGATGCCGGTGGCGTGGCAGGACTTCGTAAGTGGTGTGCGAGAAAGCGGAAGCGCGGGGGTTCATGCTAGGCTAAAAACAAACCCTAGCCTGCCGGCTCGCCCGTCTATCCTGCTCTCAAATATTTGCTCCCTGGACAATAAACTGGACTATATCCGACTCCAGCAGGCTACGCAGCGTGAGTTTAGAGATTGCTGCGTCTTTGTTTTCACGGAGACGTGGCTCAGCGACAGAGTTCTGGATGCCGCCATTCAGCTAGACGGGCTCACCTCATTTCGTGCCGACAGAAATACAGCTCTCTGCGGTAAGACTCGCGGTGGTGGCTTGTGTGTTTACATCAACACGGAATGGTGCAAGAACTCTATGCTAGTCTCTAGTTACTGTTCATCGCTGTTGGAGCTTGTGACTGTTAGATGCAGACCTTTTTATCTACCACGGGAATTCACCACTGTTTACATAACCGGAGTTTACATTCCCCCCAGTGCTAACGCTAAGGAAGCGCTCTGTGAACTGTATGGGGCTATGAGCGAACTGCAGAACGCTCACCCCGACGGACTGTTTATTGTCGCCGGAGATTTCAACCATGCGAATCTCAAGACAGTGCTCCCTAAATTCCATCAGTATGTGGACTTTGCAACGAGAGGGGCGAACGCGCTTGATCTTGTTTACACAAACATCCCAGGCGCGTACCGGGCGGAGCCCCGCCCCCACCTCGGCTACTCAGACCACATCTCTGTTATGTTAATTCCAGCATACAGACCGCTCGTCAGACGCACAAAACCGCTTCAGAAGCAGGTGAAAACCTGGCCAGCAGGAGCCATCTCTGCTCTTCAGGACTGTTTTGAGTGTACTGACTGGCACATGTTCAGGGACGCTGCAACATATGGCGATTCTACCAACTTGGAGGAATACACAGCATCAGTGACCAGCTACATCAGCAAGTGCATTGATGATGTCACTTTCTCCAAGACCATCACCACACGCTCCAACCAGAAGCCGTGGATGACTGCGGAGGTGCGCACGCTGCTGAGGTCCCGAGACTCCGCCTTCAGAGCAGGCGATAAGGCAGCCCTAAGAACAGCTAGGGCCAAACTGTCACAGGCAATCAGAGAGGCAAAGCGCGCACATGCCCAGAGAATCCACAGTCACTTCCAGGACAGCGGTGACACGCGGCGCATGTGGCAGGGCATCCAGGCCGTCACCAACTACAGGACAACATCAGTTGCCTGTGACAAAGATGCCTCCCTTCCAGATGCGCTGAACGACTTCTACGCTCGGTTTGAAGTGCAGAACGACGTGGTGGCGAGGAAGACCACCCCTCCTCCCAACGACCAGGTGCTCTGTCTTACCACGGCAGATGTGAGGAAAACTCTACGTAGAGTCAACCCACGGAAGGCTGCTGGACCAGACAACATTCCTGGCAGAGTGCTCAGAGGATGTGCAGACCAGCTAGCAGATGTTCTTACCGACATCTTCAACATCTCTCTGAGCAGCGCCGTCGTTCCAACGTGCTTCAAGGCCACCACCATCATCCCCATGCCAAAGAAGTCTTCAGTGTCCTGCCTCAACGACTACCGTCCCGTCGCACATCATCATGAAGTGCTTCGAGAGGCTCGTCATGAGGCACATTAAGACCCAGCTGCCCCCCTCACTAGACCCACTACAGTTTGCGTATCGTCCAAACCGTTCAACGGACGATGGCATCGCCACAACCCTCCATCTGACCCTCACCCACCTAGACAATAAGGATTCATACGTTCGAATGCTGTTCATAGATTTCAGCTCAGCATTCAACACAATCATTCCCCAGCACCTGATTGGAAAGCTGAACCTGCTGGGCCTGGACACCTCCCTCTGCAACTGGATCCTGGACTTCCTGACTGGGAGACCTCAGTCAGTCCGGATCGGGAACAGCATCTCCACCACCACCACACTGAGCACTGGGGCCCCCCAGGGCTGTGTGCTCAGTCCACTGCTGTTCACTCTGCTGACTCACGACTGTGCAGCAATGCACAGCTCGAACCACATCATCAAGTTCGCCGATGACACGACCGTGGTGGGTCTCATCAGCAAGAACGACGAGTCAGCATACAGAGAGGAGGTGCAGCGGCTGATGAACTGGTGTAGAGCCAACAACCTGTCCCTGAATGTCGACAAAACAAAAGAGATGGTTGTTGACTTTAGGAGAGCACAAGGTGAACACACTCCGCTGAACATCGACGGCTCCTCTGTGGAGATCGTCAAGAGCACCAAATTCCTTGGTGTTCACCCGGCGGTGAACCTCACCTTGTCCCTCAACACCAGCTCTATCACCAAGAAAGCCAAGCAGCGTCTCTACTTTCATCGAAGGCTGAGGAAAGCACATCTCCCACCCCCCATCCTCACTACATTCTATAGAGGGACTATTGAGAGCATCCTGAGCAGCTGCATCACTGCCTGGTTTGGGACTTGCACCGTTTCGGACCGCAAAGCCCTGCAGAGGATAGTGAGGACAGCTGAGAAGATCATTGGGGTCTCTCTTCCCTCCATCAAAGACATTTACAAAAACACTGTATCCATAAAGCAACCAGCATTGTGGACGACCCCACACACCCCTCACACAAACTCTTTACCCTCCTGCCGTCTGGCAAGAGGTACCGAAGCATTCGGGCCCTCACGGCCAGACTGTGTAACAGCTTCTTCCCCCAAGCCATCAGACTCCTCAATACTCAGAGACTAGTTTGACACACACACACACACACGTGTCCTGAGTTGCACTTTAATTACTGTCACTTTATAACTGTCTGCTACCTCAATAACTGCTATGTGCATAGAACACTATCTCATAGTATGTTATGTTTACGTTTTTAGAAACTGTCATCTTTTTGCACTACTGAGTACTGGTCGGCGCTGCACTGTGTCTAATGTCCTGTTCATTGTCAGTAATTTGTTGTACTGTCCCGTACTTTGCACATGTTTGCACGTGCACTTTATATAGGTATATATAGGTATTTTATATAGGTATTTTATTTCGTTGTGTTGTCTCATGTGGTCCTGTGTTGGTCCTTTGTTGTTCTTATGTAGCACCATGGTCCTGGAGGAACGTTGTCTCATTTTGCTGTGTACTGTACTAACTGTATATGGCTTAAACGACAATAAAAACCACTTGACTTGACTTGACTTGTGGGAGAGAATAACTCCCTTTTTTTGGACTATCATGGTTAAAAAACATGAGTCACTTTGATACAATTTAATCATCAACAAGTGCATTTAGGACTTAGGACTTTTATTGTGAAATGGATAATATAATTTCTCAAATAAATTTATTTTTGTCAAAATGCATGGATTTGGTCTATTCAATAGGGATCTCATGTACAGTAAGAATGTATGAATATGCATTCATTTAAAAATAATAATAATAATAATTTCTATTAAAACGTCCAGCTGAATGCACACTGATCATGCAAACTAAATATTTGTTTGGCACCTTTGGGAGTTTGCTAAGTTTGAAAACTAGTTGAAAGTCCCAGAGCCCACCGCCCTGATGACAAATCCAGCAATGACAGAAACAAATTCAATCATTGAGTCTGTGACCGTCCTTCTGCTTCTGTAAAGTATATCACTGGTTGGCGTCTCACGTTCATTACTCACTGTCTTATAGAATGACAATGCCACAGGGAACATGTAAGGTCACAATCAATCATTCACCATAAAGAAAATCAATAAGTTGGTGGCATGAAACTAATGTGTACTTAGCACAGCAGAATCTAGTGGGTAAATGACAGTGTGTGATTATCCTTGTTTGTTATTTATTCAATCTGTCTGTCCATTCATCCTGTGCTACTGTAGGTTTCTTTTTCTCTCTAGACCTTGTGCAGTAAACCCTCAGGGTAGAGCTGACCTTTGGTTATATTTTATCTCTCAGTTTCTGAATGTATTCTATTATTAACAAAATAAACGATGTCTTTCTGTTACATTTGATTAGATTTGTCCAGCATGGTTTTAAGGACAACTGAGCAAACATTTGTGAGAATTATACATAATTTATAGGAGGAGTAGCAAAAAACTTTACTAAGTGATCACTAGGTGGTCACTTTTCGATTGAGTGAGTCAGGTGACAAATTTCATTTGATTAAATACAAATTTTCAAAGATATTGTCACATATAATCTTTAGTGTTGGCACAGTTGACATAATTGTGCTGTTATCTTAAAAAGTACCCCTTGGAAGGACCCATATTTTTCTGATAATATTTGCCACATTTGTTTAAGATTGGAGAAACGGAGAAACAGTTTTTGATCAAATTCAAAATGGGGGAGAATATGACTAACCATGATAAATGAAGTAGTACTGAATAAAAGGGCCAATTAAATAGTTATTGAAATTATAAAGCTTAGATATCTCATTTTAATTTCTTTTGCCCACAAGGTGGAACTATCCCAAAACTGCTCAGTTATTGGCATGGTGCCAATTGATGCCTGCAAAGTTTCATTCCAATAAACCTTGGAAAAAATGGTATCTTGATTGTGGTAATCAAGATACCACAAATTGACCCAAGGAATCCATAGATATCAAGCTTATAGGACAAATGTTTAGGACAAAGATAGCCTTTCTCAGATTTCTTGACCTGTAAGTGACACTGTCATCAATAAGTGTGTAGCCTATAATCATGGTCCTAAAGAAACACACCAAGTTTCGTTTTGATAGACCAAAGCATTGCCGAGAAACAGCCTCACATCCAGTTTTCCGCTAACATACAGTGGTTTACTTTTCAACAAAGGCTAACATCTAATTTCTGTTCATTTCTGCACGGCTCAGTCTGAAGATCATTTGAGCCATTATTTTTATGAATTGGATCAAGTTTGTATGAGGACTAGTGAAAAAATTATGAAAAATCACAATCCAAGTTGCTGGCCAATGTAATGGGTGGAGTTTTAATGTTTAATGTTCAATTCTCATTAGAAGATGAGAACAAAAAAAATATGTCTAGACCAAACAGTTCAAAAGATATGCTGGTGGCACTATAGAGTTTGGCCAAGAGACCCTAGATTTGGTCAGGGGACTATTCATGCCCGGGGTGGCATGCCCAAATGTCATTTTCCCATAAACGTTTCATAGGGATGCCAAAGACTCATTTATTTGCGAGGAAAAATTTTCAAGAACAAAAATACAAATAGTTTTATTTATTCTATTATATCTATTATATATTTTAGATACAGTTCCTTCATCAATAGTCGCGTGAGCATCATAGTCATTTACTAACGGCCATTTACTCTTTGCACTGTCCGTCTATATTCAATTCCAGCGACCCCAGATAATTAGCATTGTGTTTCATTTACTTGGCTACACTTTTGCTTCATTTTGCTTTGTATTTTAAAATAGCTATAGTAGGCTCTATGTGTGCATCTAAGGTTTTTCTAAGACTTGGAAATTTCACTATACAAATTTTATCTCACATCATCTCACTCAAATTTCTCCTTTTGGACATTCATGGTAGAATAAATGTGTGTTAACACTTTTAGCAGATTTAATAAACTGCTTGGCACCCCAGTAATCAAGACGAGTTTATGACCTCATGCATGCCCTCATGATATATATTCATCATGGAAAAGTGAAGCCAGAAGTCCTGGGGCCTGATGTATAAATGTTGGGTATGCACAAAATGGGCATTGACATGTGCGTAAGCAATTTTCCATGAACATATTGTGATTTATAAAAGATAAACTTGGTGTAAATATGTGTGCACCATCCGGACACTCTTGACTGTGCGTACGCACTCTTTTACTGGTGTGTGTGAATTGGTGACTTCACCTGGACAAATAAAGAACTGAAAGATTGATTATAAACGAATTTACATCATCTTGACATTTAGAATAACAAGGACTTGAAGTTCAGTTTTTGAAAATTGTAGTTTCCGCTTAATTTTTTGTCATGTCTTTAGCACATACTGTAACTTGAATGACAAGCAGATTAAAATAGATGGTGATCTTGAGCAAAATAAGCAACAGATGCACAACAATAAATCAATTACCCTCACTGCTTTTTATTTAATTGATTTTTAATAAAAAAATAAATAAAAAAAAACCATCATTAACGGCATTACAGAACAAACGGTTGTTATTATGGTTATAGGAAATAGTCGTGACAAGCTGGATAGTTTCTACAACAATGCACCGCACGACGGTGGTTACGCAGGGGGCTATAATGTCTACAGGAATCATGCCCCAGATATTTCATTGAATGGTTCATTAGACTTGATTCAAACCAGTTTATAAGTCCTTTTGACTGATTCCTTAAAAAACATTATGTACAGATTTGTGAATCAAACTACACAGATCATGCTGTGTATTTGTTGTGCAACATACATATTTTACTAAATGGACATCATTTAAAAATTGCAGGTCAAATACAAACATAGTTAATGATATTGGTTATATAGTTCCAATGCTGTTTGACATAAACATACCTTTTTATTTCCTTTTTAATATTCATGTCTGCATCCGCTGCTCAGTGAGAGTGCAAAACTGTGTGAAGATGGTTTCTCTCTTGTGTATAAGAGTCACATGTTCTTCCATCATTCACCCTTGAGCTCAAGCCTTTGAACAGCCGCTAAAAACACAGAATGCTCACAATGAGAATCACTCCTGCAATATGCCAGACACCGCGTCAGAGCACATTTAAAATCCTGCCGTGAACGTGTCAGACTGGCTGCTCCGAGTCCTTTGGAAAAACACTTCTTCAGATGATGAAATATCAAACACGATTGAAAAGCAGCACACTCCCGATCCCTTCAGTTGTGAAGTCTAAATTCCCAGTATGGATTTTTTTCAAGTTGGTCCCATGTTCCCAGGGCTCTAAGCAGAGAATCAAAGGTCCAATCAGGCCCAGTGTGATTGCATGTAACAGTCGAGAGGCTGGAGGCACGATTGATAATATCTCTAAAGTACCTTTTAAAAGATTTTTCTCTTTCTTTTGATGATTGACAACAAAGTAAACATTTAAAATAGCCTTTGTGGTTTAATAGGCCGAATGGGCATGGAAATAACTTGAATTCTAAGGTCATGAGACACAAGTCACCTAAAAAAGTTCCAAAAACTAGAGAGCTGAATACAGTACCTAGCAGTGATACAGTGATGTCTGGTTGCTGAACGAGTCATTATTTTGAACCATTTATTTTTTATTTTTTTGTGAACTGTACACTAAAATGAGAACCGTCTCTTTCTGACATGTCTAAAATGCTGAGAACTAAAGAGTAAGCTGCTGGTACTATGACCATGTGTGAGCATGTGGGGGAGGTTGGATTCTCTTATCATTTACTCACCCATATGCCATCCGGGTGTGTATGACGAGGGCATGCTTGATTCACTTGACTTTCTTTCTTCAGCAGAACACAAATTAAGATTTTTGAAGAATATCTCAGCTCTTCTGGTCCATACAATGCAAGTGAACGTGTGCCAAAAGTCTGAAGCTCCAAAAATCACATAGGTCAGCATAAAAGTAATCCACATGACTCCAGTGGTTAAAACAAGGTTTCTGAAGTGAATTCATTGGTGTGGGTGAGAAACAGGTCAATATTTTAGTCAATTTTTACTATAAATTCTCCATGCTCCACTTTCTCCAATTTCACTTTCACCCTCCTTTTCTTGTTTTTTTGGTGATTCACATTCTTTATGCATACTGGGCAGGGAGAAGAATTTCTATCAAAAAAGGACATTCATTTGTATCTGTTTCTTACCCACACCTATCATATCACCTATAACTTATCATATCTGAAGACATGGATTTAACCACTAAAGTCTTATAGATTACTTTTATGCTGCCTTTATGTGCTTTTTGGAGTATCAAAATGTTGGCACCTATTCACTTGCATTGTATGGACCAATCTTAATTTGCAATCTACAGAAGAAAGTCATACACATCTGGAATGGCATGAAACTATTCCTTTAACAATAAATAAAACCTACCGGAACAATACTTATGACTAGTTTTATTAAATACAATTTTCATTAAAACATGCAAAAACCTTTCAATCGAGAGATGTGAATTAAATGTACATTTTTATGTTGTATTTTCAGTTGAGCTGGATCACGGTTTCTGTAAAATGGAGTGTTGATTAAGACTATTTTATTCTCTTTAAATGCTTTAGACACATAGAAAATATTAGCATGTGTACTTCAGTGCTTAAGGTTAAAAACTTTAATGTAGGAAACTTATACAAGATCTAATCAATGTTTGCCAGTCGTATTGAACGTGCAGGATCAGTGAATGAAACTCTGATGACCATAAACACCCTTTACTATAACTTAATTTAATAAAAGATAATAATCTGCAATTTGTGCTTCCATATGGCTTTATTTGAATGTGGTTGAGTGTGTTACAGTTGTTACCATTACGTAAAACTACCGTTTGTAAAAATAAATACATCTCCACATTTGATCACTATTCATGTTAGTAAGAATGAAAAACAATCTGCATAATTCTATACAATTGTAGGTAAATATGGGTCGGCAGCTGATTAGCAAAGCTATTTCGGCACAATAACATTAGCTAACAGGTTAGCAGAGGCCTACAGCTGTGAACTGGTTGTACACCAAAACTACAACACAAAACTCTGTATTTGAACTCTCTGTAGCTGATCAATCCACAAATAATCAAGCATATTTACAGGTTACCTTGGTTACCTCTGAACTTGAGAAAAGGCCAATGATATATTGGCAGACAGAATTTGCATGTCCCTCCCCCGTACATATGGGTATAAAAGGAGGGAATCATGCGTCTGTCCATTCAGATTTCTTCTTCGGAGCCGAACGGTTGTGCGATCGGAGAGCTGAGATCACTTACTGTTCCACTCACCTCTGCAGAGCTTACGCTGTTGGATCCTACGGCGCATATCAGAGGCTTTCTCCTTCTCTGCCCGGCAGTGCAGCTTTGCCCCTGGGCGCTTCGACAATGCTGCTAAAAGAGAATATTTAAAAGAGATTATTTTCTCTAAAAGAGCAAATACACGGCTGGTGTTGCATGTCCTTTTCAGGACACGTCTTTATAAAAATGCCTTTACGCCCCTGTGTAGTTCCTGGATGCCGTAGAGCACTCTCCGCTCCTGATGGTCACAGGCGCTGCCTCGTGTGTCTGGGTAGTGATCACACTGAGGTGGATGGTTTGTGTTCTCACTGCTAGAACCTCACCATGGCAACGTAGCGGTCACAGCTTTCCTTCTTAATGTGGAACGCCACTCCAGCCGCCCTCCGTGTTGCTCCTACTTCCCACGTGATTGAGGATGACCCGGCTGGCGATGGAGGCGATTTGGTAATGGCAGCGGGCTCTGTTTCGGCGGGTAGATCCCCACGAACCACCCGCCCCCAGCTTGCTCGTTGACTTCCGTCCAGGCTTGAGGTGAGAGCGGATCGCCTCACAGCCAGTCTGTTTACTCCTTCGAGCCCCCCGTGGATGATGAGTACGCTGCTACATCGGAGAGCGTTCCGGCGTCTGACCTGGAAGACTTGACTGGACTGTTGCCTTCGGGTCGGCACACCCAGTCTGAGGCTGATGCCCAGATGGCCGACATACTTGCCTGGGCCACCGTCAGTTCGGGGCTGGACTGGAACCCTCCATCCTCCCCACAGCCTTCATGGCTAGACGATTGGTTTCTCAAGTCCAGGCACCGCTCATAGCCAACACCGGATCCTTTCTTCCCGGAGGTGCATGATTAGCTGATGACGTCGTGGAGGGCACCTTTCACTGCCCGCAAAAGACCTCCTTGCTCATCCGCTCTCACTACCCTCGATGGCAGGGTGACCCACGGGTACTCGGAGGTCCCCCAGGTGGACAGAGCAGTTGTGATCCACCTGTGTACCAAGAACGCCGCCACTTGGCGGGATCGCCTGGTTCTCCCCTCCAAGGCCTGTAGGATGACACCGTCACTGACTGCCAAAGCCTACAGCGCCACTGGACAGGCAGCCTCTGCTCTGCATGCCATGGCCCTCCTACAAGTTCACCAGGCCAAGGCACTCAAAGCGTTCCTGAGACGGACGACCCAGAGAATGAGACATTTGCTGCGGAGCTTGTAAGCAGACCACTCCATCCCCCAGTGGAGGGCCAGGAGGAGAATATTCATTTAAAGCATGTGGATACTACTAAAAGTAAATGTGTCACAACAAGTGTTAGCGTGTTTTTTATGTTAAGTAATGTTCCAAATCTGACAAGATACATGCAAGTTAAGTTCATTCTGTTGTGCACGGCCATGGCTTTGCACATTCATGACTGAGAAAAGTCTTGCAGGCCAGGCTGGAGGAATAATTTATACCCTCTGACATTAAAAAGCAGTTGGATGCCCTGGTTAAAAATGGTGACATGCGAGCGGATTATTTCTTTTGTGCAGTGAGAAACTTTTGTTCAGCATCGGTGGATTACCTACAAAATAGGAGATGCTCATTTGAGAACACAGATAAACTTGAGTGGGCCCTACTGAGAGACATCCCAGTGTGGAAAGACATTCAGAGCAGCCTCAAACACTTCTACTCCAGAATCCCCACTCTCAGTTTGATTGACAAAACCATGCTCTTTGATGAGTGGGAAAAACATGAAAAACATTGTCACTCGTCGCATCACGAGTGGAACATGAACAAGATGGCCATGTCTTAGAGATGGACAGATGTTTTTCATGAGCTGGAGAGCAAGACTATGATAAGACTATCAATTTCAGAGTCTTAGCCAAGGTCGTGGAATTTGTTTTATGCCTGCATGGGACATCTGCATCTGTGGAGAATGTGTTCTCGTTAATGAACGCAGCATGGACACCGGAGAAATATTGACTCAGTGTAACAGTCATGAAGTCAATGCTTTTCATACATCATAATTTTCGACTGGACTGCTCTGCATTTTATGATAAATGCTTGAAAGACAAGCGCACACTGAGAAAAATTGCTTCCAGTGAAAAGTCCCACCCTCTACATCTGTGATGCACCTTCTACTTCTCATTGATCTGCGCCTAGGTAAGAATACATAAATTTAATTTGTGCTGGGAGGGGGCTGTCCCATTTTCCACAAGCAGGAATCTGGTCACCCTACTTACAGGACATGAACAATGTGTACAAAAGAAAACGTGAACAATGCTGACTTAGCTTCACTGTTATTTTAGTGGAGGATCTGTATTAACAGAGCTGCAAAATATGTGTACTTATAATCTGTGACACTGCATGTTCATATCAGACACACTGAAAAATCAGAATCAGAATTTACTTTATTGCCAAGTAAGTTTTCACATCCAAGGAATTTGCCTTGGTGTTTGATGCATTCAATAACAATAAACAATAAACAGTAAGATCAATAATAAACTATATTTAAGATAGAATATATATAGAAAAAGTTAACTGATTGGTTTTAATAATGGAGCTGTACAGTTCTGCAAAATATGTGCAGTTGTGCAAAATATGTGCAGAATATGAAACATAGAATGTGCAAATGTTCACAGTTAAAAAAAAAGTTCACAGTTTGAATATAATAAAAAGTGCAGTAGACCAGATAAATGTACTTTATGTTGACTCAAGACAGATGTGGAAACTATGTTAATGTAACTTTTAGTGTCTATGGAGGTGGGATAAGAGACAGTGTCAGGGGGGTCCTAGGCCTTGTTTATGAGGCCAGCTGCAGATTGTAAGAAACTGTTCCTGTGGTGTGAGGTTTTTGTCCTGATGCCGCAGGAATTACATCCTCTGCTGTGCTTTTTTAATTAGAGCTGATGTTCAGTTCCCATTTGAGGTCCTGGGAGATGATGGTTCCCAGGAAGCGGAAGGACTCCACAGTGTCTCCACTGTCTTCACAGTATTGAGCTCCAAGTTGTTCTGACTGCACCAGGTCGCCAGATGATCAATCTCCCACCTGTAGGCAGACTCATCCCCACCAGAGACGAGCCTAATGAGGGTGGTGTCATCCACAAACTTCAGGAGCTTGACATACTGGTATTTGGCGGTGCAGCTGTAAGTGTACAGGGAGAAAAGTAGAGGGAAACAACACTTCACTCAGAACACTCAGTCTTGAGGGGAACCAGTGCTGATGGTCTGGGAGTCAGAGACATGTTTTCCTAGCCTCATGTGCTGCCTCCTATCAGTCAGGAAGTCTGTGATGCACCTGCATGTGGAGTCAGGCACACTCAGATGGGAGAGCTTGTCCCAATCAGTACAGTCCAAGCATGCCTGAAATCCTCCACAGCCCCACTGGTCCACTGCTTTAATGTCCTAACAACAGGTTTAGATAGTTTTAATTTCTGCCTGTATGCAGGAATTAGGTGGACCATGATGTGGTCAGAGTGACCCAGTGCAGCACGGGGATGGCACTGCTTACTGTAGTGTAACAGTGATCCAGAATGTTCTCCTCTCTGGTCGGGCGTTTAATCAATTGTTTGTATTTGGGAAGTTCATGAGTGAGATTACCTTTGTTAAATTCACTGAGGACAATAACTAAGGTGTCCGGGTTTGTCCGCTCCACACACAGTTTCTGGTCAGCGAGCACATGATGCGCATCCTTCGCGCTGGCCTGGGGTGGAATGTTAACACCGACCAGTGTGAATAAGATGAACTCACGTGGGGAGTAGAAGGGTTTACAGTTTATGATAAAAGATCAGGAGAACAGTGTTGTTGGATCACATCATTACAACAGCAATGGTCAGTTTAAAAAGAGATTGCCTGAGAGTTCCGTGTTGTTATCCACTCTGAAGAGTTGGAAGCCTTCCAGCTGCAGAGACGAGTCCGGTATCCGTCCACACAGCCAAGTTTCTGTGAAGCACAAAATGGAAGACGAAGAAAAATCTTTCTTTTTCCCAACAAGAGCTGAAGTTTATCCAGTTTGTTGCTCAGTGAATGTACAATAGAGAGGAATATTCCTGGCAATGGTGTGTCAAGAAGCACAAGCGCACTGGCACTTTCCCTCTCCTCTGGCGTTTTGCTGAATGTGCAAAGGTGAGGGTACCTTTGACCAGAATGACCAGTAATTCCGCAGATGTGGCGATGAAAGTATTAAATAAATCTGCAGGAGTTGTGACCCTGATGTTCATTAGCTCTTCTCTAGTGAAAGAGCACCCGGAATTCTGACAAAACACTGTACAAAGCGCACCACCATGGTGGCCATCCGTGGCACCATCTTAGATCTATTGTCAGAATTTTGAAGTTCTTGAATATGTAAAAGTATGCATTTCTTCCAAATTTTCAGATGGTTATTTCGTAGTGTTTGAAAAGTGAGTAGGTGATGCTTCACTTTCAAATGGTTAAGTGTATACACTGCGAGCCCAATGTGGTCACATGTGTTTTTGACTGCTTTTAACAACCTATGAATAGGGGTGGTTTATATACAGGTAGACACAACTGGTATACATTTAGGATTATCATCTCTATTGCGATTATGCAAAATCACCAATGTGTGGCAAGAAATGTGCACCTCATTCTATTCAGGTAACATGTATGCAGTACACATTCTGTTGGAGTAATGGAGGAGGAAGGCAGAGTGGAGCAGCTTCAAGTGAGACTAAGAGAATTAAAGAAACGGGTTTTTCAGGCACTGGCCATTTTTCGGTGGCAGCCCAAGTAAAATTTCAGGCCGCCAAAGAAACTTCAGTGACATTCATATTGCATTCTAAATATGTTTCTTATCTGACACATGCAGCTGCGTTTCACATGATTGTCGCACATTATCTCTGGATCATGCAAGTGTGTGCGAGTCCAGCAGGCTTCCCATTAGTGCTCCAGAGACAGGAGAATGCAGAGCAACTCAATCTGGCGCAACTCAATCTGGTTTCTTTCTATCATGGCTAAAAAAAAAAAACTAAAAAAAACACCAACTGAGTTTTCTTTAGCACTATGGAGGAAGTCAAACAGCTCAAACGACTAGACAGCCCCAAATTCTAACCACCACTGATGAGGTCAAACACAGATAAAACACTGTGTCATGCACCAACAATTATCATCTGTCATGCATGTTTTTTAAACTACACATCATCAACCTAAATATAATTCTGTTAGAATGATGTTAGATATTAGGAAACAAACTGAGCATGTTTGCCTTCAAATATTAAAATATTCTCTACAGAGATGACATAAATCATTAAGAGCAAATTTAAGTGTTCCCTGTCAAAAAGCTACACTTTGATGATGCGCTGACTTCTCCCCAGATACAGCTGGTCCTTCTCGTCCTTCTCGAAGAGGCGCTTTTTTTGAGGGGGGCCATGAACCTCTTAAGGCTGCGGACTGCGAGTTACCCACTGCCGAGGCATGATAATAAATCATCGGAGCAATTACTCGAGTTGATTACTCATGCGGTGGCCAGGCTTCAATTAGACTGGCCACACAAACAAGAGACCCCCAAATGCTCCAAGTTGGAGAACAGATTTCTGTCTGGTGGCCAAGGGAAGGGAACGCCTCATCAGTCTCTTCCTTTCTTTGATGACCTCCATGATGAGCTCTCTCATTCATGGAGGAAACCTTATACTTCCTGTGTCTTCGTGCCCTCAACGTTGATATATTAGCCCTGCTACAGGTGCATCCAATGATGTCACCAGCAGAGGCTATAAATTCTGGTCAATTTCATTGATGTGTTGCACACATATTCACAGCTGGTCACACCTAAATTTGTTCCCAAAGTGATAAGTCAGCGCAGCATCTTGTTCCGCTTTTATCAGGGAACAAGGGTTACAGTTAAGTAACCCGAGACATTTTGTTTTGTTTTGGATGGGGGGTATTTTTTATGTGAAATGTAACTTTATGGTAAAGTTGATTTAAAACCAGATTGGGTTTGACTATTGTCAAGTTCCAAATAAAGAGAAAATTATATGAGAGGAAGTAGTTTTCATTAGGGATGCACCGATCCGATACCTGGATCAGTATCAGTTCCTATACTGAAGCTTTTAGACGGATCGGGTATCGGTCCGACAAGCCCGATTCAAATCCAATACTGTGTGTTAGTCATGTTCGTTACTGTCAAAGCTCCAAAAATTACAAAAAAGAACCATAAAAACACAATTAAAGTAGTTCATATGACTTGTGCATTTTATTCAAAGCCACTTGAAGATGTGCGACAGCTCTGTAAATCACAAAAGGCTGTTTAATAAGTAAATATATAGTATATGCAGCTCCAGCGCGTCAGTGAATGGTGCTGCTCTGTTGACACAAACTCATGCACAGGCTATTTGTAGCATTCACAGTGCTACGCAATATTTGAGCGCTACTCAAGAACAGCATCTCAGATGTAGATGCTCAATAGTTCGGTTCACTTATAATATGCATTTAGAACATCATATTTTCATCATTAGTATTTGTTTACAATTTATAACTATGTATAAGTTGAAAAGAGTCCAAAAAATAACTGTGAATTAAAAGTGGACTGATGTCTTACAACTAAATTGAACAAAAAAGAGATCTGAATCCTTTAAAGTCCGGATGTAAGTTGAAACACTTTGGGAAATAAAAATAAAAAAATAAAACACTGGTTTCTTTTCTACTGAAGACTTGATACTGGAATTACTGTTAATTTTGCATTTGCATAACATTATCCAGTATACTAGTTAATAATAAAGTGTTTCTTAATAAGCTATACATTTATATTGAAATAATGTGAAGTTAGAGGTTTGTGTTTCTTTACATATTAAAGTGTACTCTCAATTAGTTCCACATAATAATGTGGCTAAATGAGCCATGTGTGAACACGGCCTGAGATGACTTTGTCTGGACATATCCTTGACTTCCTATGATATGCTAAAGTCCTGTGTGATTCGGTGGTTGGTGAAAAGAAAGAGCAGTTTAAAGCAGTACTTTTTTCATTGTTTTCAACTTGTGCTCAAATTTCTATTGAGAAATAAGGATTGCAGTCATAAAATATTTACACGGTTTTCTCTAACGCTCCCTTGAAGTTGTTTGTATATCATTAGACAGGGCGTTAGGAAGCAGGCGTGAAACCAGTTTCTTTAGGAAGTGTCTTTGTACAAAAACACTGCCTGTGAAGTCACTAACTGTCAGGACAGCAAGGCATCAAAGAAGCTGCCTTAATTTTGGACTCAACCTCAGGAATATCTTTTTTCCAAGTGCTTAGCCGTCTTAACTGGACATGTTGTTGAAAGAGATTTTTGGGGATACACCAAATGATTTTGCCATTGCTCAGTTCTACAGGGAGGATTTATAAGTGGCTGTCTTTTTCTGGTAATCTTCTTTGGGGAATGTAGGGGAACACGCTGAGAGCCACGGAACCCTTGCCAGATTTGGCGGAGGGGTACAAACGCTTGGCATGGCCAAATGCTAAATGATGCCAACAGCCACACTGGCATCCACTTCTTCGTGAGGTTCATTGAGAGGTGACTCACGCTCCCAGTAAGAGCCTACAGCAGCTAACCACATTATACTGCCTTAAAAACACTCGCTGCAAGAGCTACATTAGAGAAATTAATATATAATTCCTAAAAATAGCAACAAATGCTTTTTAACCAAAAACAGCAACAATGTGCAATACACAGATCTCACATATGAAAAAAGTACAATTATACAGTGGCCCCAAAATGTAATTGGACACATCAGTCATGCTTAAAAATGTGTATATAATGCATATAATACATGAAATACTGCATTATATAACAAAATCAAAGCCAGTGTCATCAGCAAGCAAATGCTGCTCGAGCTTTTCCGAGAACTAACTTCACTTTTCTGAGCCTTTTTTGCTCAATGACTTTTTAATCAACTGGGGTCAAGGTGAGTTTTAGTGGATGTAGAAGCAGCCGTGATTGCTTTAAACGTGAGGTGACAATGGGGGTATGCAAATAAAATTCTTTACCATTCTTTACATTTTATCACAGTCTAAAATAACGTATAAAACCAGATCATGTATTTCTCACTGGCAAAAATAATTTTGTGTGCCCTGTAGTGTAGAAACACCAAAACTGTTGTGTCATAAAGCTCAGATAAATATGCAATGAAATAACCCCATCTTTAGTGGTTAAAAAAATTGCATTCATGCGTTGTGTCACACAAGTATCTTTTTTCGCCAGCCCTGCACACTACTAGGTGACGTAGCTTAGCGATAGCAAGTAAAATGTATACTTCACTGTTTTACCAGACTCACCCACAGTTTTAGTTTATATGTTTTTTGTTAGATGCATAGGGAGTTTTGTGTCTGATTGGTATAAGTTCATAAGCTTTGATGACAGGTGTCAGACTTTGGTGGGGCCAAATCATTTCCCACATATTCACATTTGCTCACACACACTAGAGACCTGCTTTTACATTGATGCATGAGGTTTTTTCAGCAAATGAGCTCAACCTTGCTAACAGTGTCAAATGTGACATAAAAAAGCACCTTGAGATGACCGCACAATTGTACAGATACTTACCCGCAATGCTCGAAGTTGGCCGGCAATGCCGTACTTGCAATGATGCACAATTCCAGGCCCAGAACTGAACGCTATTGTTGCGTACCACGACGAGTTTTCAAGTTATGCAGTTATATCATATCATACCCATCTCAATCTGTAAGCCATTTATTCAATATGTGAATGATTAATATACTGTAACATGTACAAATATAACTTGTTTAATATAACGGAGTTGTTTTACAAAGATAATTGTGTTATACATATTTAAAAAATACCTTGTGTGAATGTTATCTATGCTTTAGAGAGGGGGTACGCGAATGGATGTTGAATGTTTGGAGGGTGTCACGAACCCCGCTCCTCTGCCCCATCCCTGCTTCCTCGAGCACGCACACGCGCTCCCTTTCGTCCAGCTCACGCGCACGCTCGGCTTCACCGAGCACACACACGCACTCCGCGAGCGTACTCTCTCGCTTCCCGCTCCCTCGCTCCGCCCCCTCGAGCTTCTACGCTCGTTTTGCTCGCTCGAGCTTGCACGCTCGTTTTACTCCTACGAGCTCACATGCTCGTACACTATCTCCCCCCCCTCGGGCTCACATGCCCACTTCTATCGCCAGAACATTATGTACACCTGCACTCGCGTCATCTGCACTCCTGTTCATTGTATACACCTGCACTCGTCCCTATCACCTGTCATTGTTTACACCTGCACTCGTCTCTATAAATATCACAGCACATTCGTCTCCCGCTTGTTGGTTATTGTATTTAGTTTCCCGTGTCTTTGCCCCCCCCGCTAGTCTCGTCTAGTTTTGAACTCCTCTTGTCTTCCTCTTAGCTTGCCAGCTCCCCTTGTTCCCCTGTCTTTTGCTCCCACTAGTCTCGTCATTTTCATCTACTGATTCCCCGGCTTCGACCTCACGCTCCCTTTGACTACTCTTCACTGGATTTGCCCTTTTTGTGTACTTTGCACGCTTTGTGATCGAATAAAGCTGTTTGAATTCGACATTGTGACTGTCTCATCTTGTGCGGGTTACAGAATAACCAACCTTACCGAAGACAGTCACAATGTCCCGCGCTGAGGATTCGCGCAGCTCACTAGAGCGGAGGTACACGTCACATTCAGCGCGAGGAGCTACGGTTTGGAGGCATGACCGAGCGCTCACGGCCCAGGGACAGCAGGTACGTGCGATTTTTGATTTGTTTCACCCTGTTCCGCCTGTGTCTGTCCCTGAGCCCGGTTATGCTCCCAACACATCCCCGAGCGCCGTAAGCCTTCAACCCCCTGAGAGGTTTGATGGCTCTTCGGGCGCTTGCCAAGGGTTGTTTATGCAGGGCAGCGGTTGTAGAACTTTAAACCGTGCCCTTAACATTATGGACCCAGCGGCCCAACTCTTGGTTTTGCGTCAGGGGAGTCAACCCTTGGAGGCTTATGTGGTTGACTTTTGTGCCCTGGCTAACCAGGTGAATTTTGATGAGGTGGCTCTAAAAGACATTTTTCAATATGGACTGAATGAGCCAGCCTCATCATTCATGCCTGGTGGTCGCTGCTCTCTCAACCTGGCTCAGTTTATTGACCTCGCCCTACTGTACGCTGGTTCCTCGTTTACTGTGGGGGAGGCAGACACTGAACCAGCGCTCCACACCACGGCCCCCGTCTCGAAGCCTACCACGGCCCCCGTCTCGAAGCCTACCACGGCCCCCGTCTCGAAGCCTACCACGGCCCCCGTCTCGAAGCCTACCACGGCCCCCGTCTCGAAGCCTACCACGGCCCCAGTCCCGAAGCCTGTCACGGCCCCAGTCCCGAAGCCTGACACGGCCCCAGTCCCGAAGCCTGACACGGCCCCAGTCCCGAAGCCTGACACGGCCCCAGTCCCGAAGCCTGTCACGGCCCCAGTCCCGAAGCCTGTCACGGCCCCGGCCCCGAGGCCTGTCACGGCCCCGGTCCCGGGGCCTGTCACGGCCCCTGTCCCGAAGCCTGTCACGGCCCCAGTCCCGAAGCCTGACACGGCCCCAGTCCCGAAGCCTGTCACGGACCCAGTCTCGAAGCCTGGCGCGGCCGGCGGGTCGGCGCCCATGCCCGCCGCGGCCGGAGGGCCGGCGCCCGTGCCCGCCGCGGCCGGCCGGTCGGCGCCCGTGTCTGCCTGTGGCCTCAGTCTTCCACAGCTCTGCCGGGTTCTGCTCTGCCCTCAGAGTCTTCCACGGCTCTGCCGGGTACTCCTCCGCCCTCAGAGTCTTCCACGGCTCTGCTGGGTTCTATTCCGCCCTCAGAGTCTTCCACGGCTCTGCCGGGTTCTGCTCCGCCCTCAGAGTCTTCCACGGCTCTGCCGGGTTCTGCTCCGCCCTCAGAGTCTTCCACGGCTCTGCCAGCCTCTGCTCGCCCCTCAGAGCCCTCGCGGCCTCCGCCTCACGAGCCTCCCAGGGCTTCTCCTCCCGAGTCTTTCAAGGCTCCTCCTCCCAAGCCTCCCAGAGCTCTACCTCCCAAGCCCCCAGGGTTCTGCCTTTCAAGTCTCTCAAGCCTCCCAGGGCTTCTCCTCAAGAGTCTTTCAGAGCTCCGCCTCTCAAGCCTCCCAGGGCTTCTCCTCTCGAGTCTTTCAGGGCTCCCCCTCCTTCCAAGCCTCTCAGGGCTTCTCCTCTCGAGTCTTTCAGGGTTCCACCCCTCAAGCCTCTCACGGCTTCGTCTCTCGAGTCTCTTAGGGCTCCTCCTCCTCTCCAGCCTCTCAGGGCTCCGTCCCCCAAGCCTCTCGAGCCTTCCAGGACTCTGCCTCTAGAGCCTCCTACGGCTCCACCTCTCAGGCCTCCTACGGCTCCCCCTCCAGAGCCTCCCACGGCTCCACCTCCCGAGCCTCTCACGGCTGTGCTCCCAAAGACTCCAGAGCTTTCTACGGCTCCGCCTCTCGGGCCTCCTACGGCTCCCCCTCCAGAGCCTCCCACGGCTCCACCTCCCGAGCCTCTCATGGCTCTGATCCCAAAGACTCCAGAGCTTTCTAGGGCTCCGCCTCTCGAGCCTCCTATGGCTCCACCTCTCGGGCCTTCTACGGCTCTACCCCCCGAGACTACAGAGCCTGCCAGGCCGTCGCCTCGGAAACCTCCCACGACGCCGCCTCCCTTGGCTCCACCTCCAGAGCCTTCCAGGCCTTTGCCCCTAAAGCCTCCTTCGGCTCCACCTCCAGAGCCTTCCAGGCCTTCGCCCCTAAAGCCTCCTTCGGCTCCACCTCCAGAGCCATCCAGAACCCCGCCTCCAGAGCCGCCTACGGTGCCGCCTCTGACGGCTCTGCCTTTCACGGCTCAGCCCGGACTTCCTGACCCTCTCCCTGTCCTGTGGCCTCTTCCCTGGCCTCCGGACCCTATTCCTGTCCGGTGGTCACCTTCCAGACCCCCGGACCCAGTCCCTGTCCTCCAGTCGCCTTCCAGACCCCCTGACCCAGTCTCTGCCCTATGGCTGCCCCTAGATCTCCCGACCACCTGCCTGTCCGCTATGTCCCCCCTGACCTTGCCATGAAACTGCCCATTGACCCCATGGACTGTCTCATTTCCCTCTGTGCCCCTTGGACTGCCCTCAATTTTGTTTGTGTGTTTTGTGGGTTGTCTGTTCAGGGTTTTTTGTTTGTTGGGATCGTCCAGCACCACTTCCCAGAGGTCGCGCTCCTCACAACCGAGCGCGGCCGTCAGGAGCCGTCCGTTATAGAGGGGGGAGTACTGTCACGAACCCCGCTCCTCTGCCCCATCCCCGCTTCCTCGAGCACGCACACGCGCTCCCCTTCGTCCAGCTCACGCGCACGCTCGGCTTCACCGAGCACACACACGCACTCCGCGAGCGTACTCGCTCGCTTCCCGCTCCCTCGCTCCGCCCCCTCGAGCTTCTACGCTCGTTTTGCTCGCTCGAGCTTGCACGCTCGTTTTACTCCTACGAGCTCACATGCTCGTACACTATCTCCCCCCCTCGGGCTCACATGCCCACTTCTATCGCCAGAACATTATGTACACCTGCACTCGCGTCATCTGCACTCCTGTTCATTGTATACACCTGCACTCGTCCCTATCACCTGTCATTGTTTACACCTGCACTCGTCTCTATAAATATCACAGCACATTCGTCTCCCGCTTGTTGGTTATTGTATTTAGTTTCCCGTGTCTTTGCCCCCCGCTAGTCTCGTCTAGTTTTGAACTCCTCTTGTCTTCCTCTTAGCTTGCCAGCTCCCCTTGTTCCCCTGTCTTTTGCTCCCACTAGTCTCGTCATTCTCATCTACTGATTCCCCGGCTTCGACCTCACGCTCCCTTTGACTACTCTTCACTGGATTTGCCCTTTTTGTGTACTTTGCATGCTTTGTGATCTAATAAAGCTGTTTGAATTCGACATTGTGACTGTCTCTTCTTGTGCGGGTTACAGAGGGGTACGCCACTGTAAAACATTTGGGATCCACTGTTTAAAGGAAAGTTCTGGTTCAATACAAGTTAAGCATTTCTGGCATAATGTTGATTACCAAAAATGTTAATTTCAACTTGTCCCTCCTTTTCTTTAAGAAAAAAAAAAGCAAATATCAAGGTTACAGTGAGACACTTACAATGGAAGTGAATGGGGACAATGAAAGTAAATTTTTGGGGGGGTTTAAAACCAGAAATTTGAAGCTTATAATTTTATAAAAGCACATACATTAATTCTGCAATTAAAACTCATGTATTATATGAGCTGTAAAGTTGTTTAAATCGTAATTTTTACAGTTGTTTTTAGGATTTTAGGTTTTGTTGACAATACATCTTCATGGCGACAAAGTTGTAAAATTGGCTATAACTCTACACAGAAATGGTCAGTAAGCAATTTTATCACAATAAATCATGTTAACATGCATATTCTTTACGTCTTCTGGCTTCTATTTTAACAAAAAATTGGCCCCATTCAATTCCATTATAAGGGGCTCCCCAGCCTGAGAGAACGATGGAGGAGTGTGGCAGGGCAGAGGGCGGGGCCGAATCGTGATTCTACACACCCGGTCCCTTATCAGGCTAATCAAGCCCCGAGAGGGATGAAGGCCGACTGCGGAGGATTGTGCGGGAGAGAGAGATCGTTTACGGACATGTCTGGCATGTGTGTGTTTGTGTCTTTTGTTTAAGTTTGTCATTAAAATATAATTTATATTATCAAGCCTGTTCTCGCCTCCTCCTTGCCCATCTGAACTACGTTACAACATGGCAATGAGGAATTTAATAGGTTCATAAATAATTTATATAAATTACATATTATTCTTTGTGCATTTAAATATGAATAAACCGAACTAACAGTCAATATAATAAAAGTGTAAAATATCATACTTCACTATCGCCTTGTTTGTTGAAGTAATGAAACAATGTTTATTTCTAAAGGAATATGTTGATAAAAGTCAGTGAAAATGCCATAGAACAGCCGTGCTTCAATGGAAGTCTGTGGCAGATACCTGTACCATTCCTCAATTGCGCAAAAATCAATGTTCATTGGAAAAGAGGCTCTCGACACGTCATTTTGGGTCCCACTCAAATGTCATGCTTCTCTAGGAGTCAATGGGAGCTTCATGAGTGCTATTTGCATTGGATCTGAATCTGATCGCCTAGTAGACAGTGTGCTTTCAATAAATTAATATTTGTCCCATCTGGGAGCCCAGTTTCTCTGTATGATACTTGGCTGTTCTTTCAAATGCATGGCCAGTCATTTAAACTATGATGTACAGCTTATGAAACATAATACCATCGCTGTATAGTTCAGAGTGTTCAGCGGCTCTGAGATTCTCGCACAGATATTTGCAATCTGAACAATTGTAACATTTATTTCAGTTTTTATAATGTATTTTGCAAAAAAAATTATATTTAAGAGTTAATTATATATGTTAACCAATTTCACTGTTTGAGTGTTTCAGGAGCACAATTATTTTGAAGGTGTCTTAGCAGAGTGTAGACATGTGTAATTTATCACATTAACTATGGGGTGTTAGACAGTAGTATTAAACTTGTTAGTCACCGGCATTACTGTCATGTCCAATATAGGTTCTCTTACGAGAGGTTCTCTCGTATTGCGTAAGCTAGCTTACGCTACGGGAAAGATTCATCTTTTCTGAGATATTGAAGCCAAAAAATTATCCTTAATTTTGTATCATTTGTCAACGCAGTGCAGCAACTGCAGACCTTGAGCGGGCTAGCTAGCGAGCTCATTGGTTGCTCTGCGGCAACTGCTGCAGCCTATAGACGAACTTGCGTGAACTCGCGCCCAATGAGAGGCGCCAGCGCTCACTGTCCCAAAGCCCGCCAGAATGGGCGTGGCTAGGGTGCATATAAGCGCAGTTCGTAGGCTGGAACCCTGATTTTCATCTCTTCAGCGAAGCTCTTCGCATCTCTGAAACTGCAAGAAGCCGCGTCGCCGTTCGAGGGGCATCAAGCAAGCTTGGACAGCGCTCGAAGAAGCCGGCCGCCGCCACCTTCAGCCATCCTGCGAGCTACGCCATCCGGCGACGTATCCTTTTAAAGCAAACTAGTTCCTCAGTGAACTTCACAAAAGAGCACGAGCGTCTTTTTAAAGATGCCTCGCACCTGCGGTTCATGCCGCACCCCTCTCAGCGCCGGAGACCGGCACATCATCTGCGCTCTCTGCCTGGGACTGGGGCATGCAGAGCTCACCTTCGCTGACGGCAAAGCCTATTCCGGGAGCCTATTCCGCCGCCGGCCAAGCCGCATCTGCTCTGCATTCCATGGCCGTCTTGCAGATCCTCCAAGCGGACCTTCTTCGGGAATGGGATGAGAAAGGCAGGCACCCAGAGGCTGTTACAGATCTAGGAGCGTGACGGACCTCGCCCTTCGCGCCACCAAAGCTGCAGCTCAAGCCCTAGGGAAGTGCATGGCCTCGCTAACTGTAACCGAGAGACACCTGTGGCTAACGCTAGCCGAAATGGGAGAAGCTGAGCGCTCTACGTTCCTCAACGCGCTGCTCTCTCCGTCCGGTCTCTTCGGTTCCGCGGTAAGTGGCATTGTTGACCGTTTTTCGGAAGTCCAGAAAGCCACCCAAGCCATGAATCTCTTCCTGCCTCGCCGCGCTAGCTCCTCTGCAGGCCGCCCACGTATCCAGCCTCCTGCACGAGCATCTTCACAGCGCCCAGCTCAACAAAGCCAGACTTCCCAGCGTCGACAGGGCGGCTGCCCCAGATCGCGCTCAGACAGCCGCTGCAGACCGCCGCCCCCCCGCGGGCCTCGGCCAAACATGTCTTATGTGTAGAAAATGTGCCCACAATCCAGTGTTCACCCCTACACACAAGCATTACACTTCCCGTGTTTCTATCAGAGCACACTCACATAAAGCGGGCACAGCCCGCTCGAGTGTTAAGAGTCAATAAACGCGCCCACGAGCCCGTGCGCGCGTCCCCTCTCTGCCCGCTCTGTCACATGGCCAGCAAACACCTCTCTATGTGTAAGTCCCGTGCCCGTAACTATGCTCGCGCATCACTTAACAGATGTGACTCTTTCCCCATTCATCTCAATCGGGAAGTCACTCACAGAACAGCATGTCCCTGCTGTCTGCGAGCAGTCATGCATAAGCACAATAAGCGCGCTCACACATTCTGTTCAGCCCGCTGTGTACGGCAATCAGGGCGACTCGGCCATTCACCCTCTAGCGTTACGCTTCAAAGCGTGGGAAGCTATCCCAGGGATATGCAAATGGGTGTTAAGCACAATAAAACAGGGCTATTTGCTACAGTTCGATCGCCGCCCTCCCGCTTCAGGGCGTGCTCGAAACTACTGTGAACATGGAAGCAGCCTGCATGCTTCGTTCAGAAATAGCAAACCTTCTGTGCAAAAGGGCCATAGAGAGAGTGCCGCCTTCACTGAGCGAGTCGGGGTTTTACAGCCGTTATTTTCTTGTCCCCAAGAAAGACGGCGGCCTCAGACCAATATTAGATCTCAGGGTTTTGAACAAGGTGCTTGCAAAAGACCGTTCAAAATGCTTACAATCAGGAAACTCCTCGCGCATGTGCGCCAGGGGACTGGTTTATTTCTCTCGATCTGAAAGATGCCTATTTTCAGATTCAGATAAATCCCGTCACAGGCCATTCTTGAGATTCGCCTTCGACGGTCAGGTTTATCAATACACCGTCCTTCCGTTCGGCCTGTCCTTAGCACCCCGTACTTTCACGAAGTGCATGGATGCGGCGCTCGCACCCCTGCGGAGTCAGGGCTTGCGAATTCTGAACTATTTGGACGACTGGCTGATTTTAGCACAGTCACATACGGAGCTTCTGTCTCACAGGACAGTTCTCCTCAGTCATCTGAACAGTCTGGGTCTTGCAGTCAATTGGACCAAGAACTCACTACAGCCCAGTCAGGCAATTTCCTTCCTTGGAATAGAACTAGACTCTGTGGCAATGACGGCTCGCTTATCTACACGGCGCTACTAGCCGCGTCTTTTCAGATGAACAGCCTCACGCCTCTGAAAAAATTTCAGAGAGTGTTAGGTTACATGGCCTCAGCCGCAGCAGTACTTCAGCTGGGTTTACTGTGCATGCGCCCGCTTCAGCATTGGCTAAACACCCGGCGTCTCGCCGGCGTGGGCCACAGGCCGCCAGCCGATCAGAGTGACTCAGACCTGTATATCAGCTCTGCAGCCTTGGACGGTGGCCGAATGGTATCAGTGGGGAGTGACGATGGGAGCTGTATCTCGCCGAAAAGTCATCTCGACAGACGCGTCCAACACGGGTTGGGGCGCGGTCTGCGAGGGCTCGCCGATTTTCGGCCTATGGTCAGTTCAGGAAAAGCTCCTTCACATAAATTGTCTGGAAATGATAGCGGTCGAGTACACGCTCGTGCGCTTCCTCCCGGTCATTCAGGGTCACCACGTCCTGGTCCATTCGGACAACAGATCTGTGGTATCCTATCTAAACCGTCAGGGCGGTGTCAGATCCAGGAACCTCTTCCATCTGACAAAACGCATACTAAGTTGGTCCCAGGGCCATCTGCGCTCGCTGAGGGCGACGCATGTGCCAGGCTACCTGAACGACGGCCCAGACAGACTGTCCAGAGACAATGTTCCCCCAGGGGAATGGTCCCTGCACGCTCAAACAGTCCAGAAATTATGGCAAATATTCGGCAGAGCAGAGATAGACCTCTTCGCGTCAGAAGAGAACTCTCACTGCCCAGTATTTTTCTCGAAGCGAGAACGCTGGCCCAGGACTGGCCCAACCGCCCGCTTACGCCTTCCCTCCCGTCTCGCTATTGCCACAGGTAATGCAGAGGATCAGGGAAGCGCGCCACTCGGTGCTCCTCATAGCCCACGCTGGGAGAATCAGACATGGTTCCCGGAGCTTACGCAGCTGTCACTGACAGCCCCGTGGCCCATCCCAGTGAGAGCAGATCTCCTCTCTCAAGCTCGCGACACGATCTGGCATCCCCACCCAGAGCGCTGGGCGCTGCACGCGTGGGTGATCAATGACTACCCGTCGCTTTGCCAGAAGGAGTAATGAACACTATCATACACGCTAGAGCCCCTTCCACGAGAAGACTCTATGCGTCCAAATGGTCGGTGTTTTCAAAATGGTGCACCGACAGAGACCTGGACCCACGGACATGTGGGGTGTCGTCACTGCTCGTGTTTTTACAAGAGCTGTTGGATAAGGGCAGATCCCCATCCACGCTCAAAGTGTACGTGGCGGCCGTCGCGGCGTTCGCCGAACCCCTGCATGGCCAGTCACGGGGAAAAAACGAGCTGGTCATCCGCTTCCTCAGGGGACCTAGAAGGATGAACCCCCCGCGCCCCCCATCGGTTCCTATCTGGGATCTTTCTGTAGTTCTCGAAGCTATGAAAGCCCCCCCTTTCGAACCGCTTGAATCCGTGGATTTGAAATACCTTTCACTCAAAAACGTTTTTCTGACTGCCCTGTCATCAGTTAAACGTGTGGGAGACCTTCACGTGCTGTCTGTCAGCGCTGCCTGTATGGAGTTTGGACCAAGTGACTCCAAGGTCATTTTAAAGCTTAGACACGGCTATGTCCCCAAGGTGATCGGTACTCCTTTCAGAGCACAGATTATTTCCCTATCGGCTCTGCCAGCATCCGATAGCGAGCGCGACACAAATCTCCTTTGCCCAGTCAGAGCACTGAGATTGTAGACTGCGCGCTCCGCCTCTTTCAGACGCGCTGAGCAGCTTTTCGTTTCGTTCGGAGGCGCACCAAGGGTCTCGCCACCTCGAAACAGACACTGTCTAGATGGATAGTGGACGCTATTGCTGCCGCGTACGCGTCGAAAGACCTGCCATGCCCGTTAGGCATTAGGGCTCACTCCACCAGAGGCATGGCCTCCTTGTGGGCATGGTCCAGTGGGATTTCCATTCAGGACATATGTGTGGCAGTGGGCTGGGCTTCCCCCTCCACCTTTGTCAGATTTTACAATCTGGAAGTGCCCGCTCTGCAGGCAAAACTACTAGCGGTTTAATACGCTACAGCTCCCCTGGTGAGCTGCACTAATGGGACACATTCCACACAGACCGGCACCGCCGCTCTGTTTTTCCCTTCCCACTACGTGCTTATGTATCACACACACACTGACCCGCACTCTTGCCGGCCAAATATTATTTCCCTACTCACAAGGGCTCCCCCGGGTCCCCCCACCCCCCTGGGGCTCATGCAGTGGATGCTTGGTGCGCACAGCGTTGACAATGGGTTCCCGTAGCGTAAGCTAGCTTACGCAATACGAGAGAACCTCTCGTAAGAGAACGTCTCGGTTACCTATGTAACCTCGGTTCTCTCTAGATGAGGGAACGAGTATTGCGTAGCTGGCCGTGCTTCGCGCCACGCGGCGATTTTCGCTTCATTCAATGAAAACCAGGGTTCCAGCCTACGAACTGCGCTTATATGCACCCTAGCCACGCCCATTCTGGCGGGCTTTGGGACAGTGAGCGCGCGGGCGCCTCTCATTGGGCGCGAGTTCACGGAAGTTCGTCTATAGGCTGCAGCAGTTGCCGCAGAGCAAACAATGAGCTCGCTAGCTAGCCCGCTCAAGGTCTGCAGTTGCTGCACTGCGTTGACAAATGATACAAAATTAAGGATAATTTTTTGGCTTCAATATCTCAGAAAAGATGAATCTTTCCCGTAGCGTAAGCTAGCTTACGCAATACTCGTTCCCTCATCTAGAGAGAACCGAGGTTACATAGGTAACCGAGACATTTCTTTGCAAAGTCTGAATCATAATAGTTCTCAAAACAATCCTTAGAGATTTTTTTTGTATTTCTACTTTAGAGTGAGAAATGAACTTGAATTTTGAATGTGACAAATTGCATATGGCTAAATGAAAACACATTGAAACCTGAAGACTTTGATCTCTATAGGCAGGGCTGTAGCACAGACACACACCTTCATACATACACACATACATAGTGCAAATCCAATACTAATCCGTTATATAAAGTACAAAAATACAGTATGTTATGTACAGTGCAATGTATGTAATGGCAGAAGAGGATGAGTGATTACTAAACAGCAAAAGGCTACGTTTTTAAAGGTGCACTCAGAAACATGTGTCTTTGTGTCATCTTGGACTTACACTGACACCTAGTGGCTTGGATGCAGCATCATTAAATTTCACAAGTTTTAGTTTCCATTGTAGAAATTTAGTATTCACTTTCAGACATGATTCCTTTAATCCATGAGTTTAGTTTTGGCTGGTCATGTGATTCTAACATGTGCAGACCCTCTCCATGTAGAATAAAACAGCTTTTATTAGGTTACTGATATGACTGGAGTCTTTATTTTCAGTTTCAGTTTAGTTTTAATGTTAATACAGTTTTAAAAGTACAGAGTAGATTGGGTACAGTGAAATGGGTCTCCCAAAGCAAAAAAAGCTTATAAGTAGGGGCCCATAGTTCTTGAATGGCTAGATACTGACAAGGTACAGTGAGACACAATAAATACACACAAAAAATGTACCATGACATATGTTACAACAACATACTCACTCATACAAACATACACATACATTTCAGTAATCCATGAACATCAGTTTTTTAATAATTAAATATAGGTTAAGAAGAAATTATGTTTTAATTGTCTTTTGAAGTTGGAGATAGAGGGCAACACCTTAATACCATCATCAACCCTGTTCCAGATCTGCGGACCCCTACAAACAACACTCATACTGGTGCGCACATGTCTGCGATATTTTCCAAATATAAGTGGTTTGAATCTCGTTTGGTATGTATGCTGGGGGCTGGAGATAGGAACAAGATTACTCAATCTAGGGTTCAGGCTATTTACAATTTGAAACATTAAACAAGCATTATGATATTCATTTAGCTCAGCTAGTCTTAATAACTTAAAGCGATAGAATAGAGGGGCTGGTCGGGGAATTTATCTCTGACCAGGACAACGCCCGTATGGCTTTCTTTTGCAAGGATTCAAGTTTTTTAAGATGACTTGTAAAGGTGTTGCACCATATCACATTACAGTAATTGAGGTGTGGTTCAAAGAAAGTTTTATACAACATCATAAGGGCAGACAGAGGAAGAAAATGTCTGATCTTATAAAACAGGCCAACATACTTTGATAATTTATTTACAAGATGGTCAATATGACATTTAAAGCTAAGAGAGTCATCAATGAGGACCCCCAGAAATTTAGTTGAGTACACTCTTTTTAATTGCCCATTAATTTTAATCAGGCAGTGAGTAGTGTTTTTTAAAAAAGACGATTTTTTTGTTCGAATTAAATAAAATGAAATTTGTTTTGCTGATAATTAAAGAAAGTTTGTTGCATTTAAACCAGGAGTCAACTTTGATTAACTCTGAGTTTACTATGTCTTGTAGCATATGTGATGTAAATAAATTTGTGTCATCAGCAAAGATTATTTTATGAAATATTTTAGAGGAATTTATAAAATCATTTATGTATAGAATGAATAAAAGTGGCCCCAAGATTGAACCCTGGGGGACCCCATAGATTATAGGCTTACAAGTAGAGTTTTGATCATTGATATGGACATAATGTTCCCTCTCATTTAGATAACTTCTGAACCATTCAAGTGCGAGACCTCTGATACCATAGTGATGTAATTTGTACAATAAGATATCAAAGTAAATTGTGTCAAATGCTTTTGATAGGTCCAAGAAGATACCAACACCGTATTTTCCCTCTTCAATACAGTCATTAATTTGTTCTACTAAGTCAAGTATTGCCATACAGGTTGTGCTCTTTTTTCTAAAACCATATTGTGAAGGAACAAGAATATTCAATTTGTCAAGATAACCACTGAGTCTATTGTATACCACTTTCTCCAATACTTTAGAGAAAGTGGGTAGAATTGATATGGGCCGGTAATTGCTCATATCATTTCTGTCGCCCAATTTAAAAATTGGGATTATCTTAGCAATTTTTGTCATTTTAGGTACAATGCCAGTAAATAAAGAAAGATTAATACAATGAGCCAGTGGCTCTACAATGATGTTCGCTAAGGCCTTCATGATCCTACTACATATTCCATCCACACCAGAGGAGTCTAATATGATCTTGAGGAGTTCAGTACCGTCTGTTGGCATCATAAAAAATGAATGAGTGTAGCTACCAGAGAGAAAATGCTTGAAGGTGACACCCTGGGGTTGGCTTATCTTTTTAGACAGATTTGCACCTATTGAAGCGAAATGATTATTAAAAGTCTGTGCTAGATCAGCTTTGGCATCACCAATGTCAGGTAGAACAGTCAATTTATGTCTCCTATTGAGAACTTCATTTAAAACATTCCATGACCTCCTGCAGTCCCCTTGTGAAGCTTTTAACAGTTCCGTATCGTGAATTCGTTTTCTTTTTCTTATGATCTGTGTTAATTTATTTTTATAGGAAATATATTTTTCTTTTTTTAAGATAGAAGGATTTTTTATGTAGGATTTATAAAGCCTACCTTTATATTTAATCGACTTCAAAATCCCCTTTGTAATCCAGGGGATCTGGAGAGTAGTGCTGCATCTGACAGTCTTCTCAGGAATTGTGTCCTGGATGGAACCTTGAATGATCTTTATCAGACTGTCATATGCAGCATCAGGAGTCACACTGTCATAGACAGAGTCCCATGACTTGGCCTGTAAATTAACAGTTAAATGTTGTAAGTTTCTCTTGTTGATGATTTTAAATTTAATTTTAGAAAGTGAAGGAGAGAATAATTTACCAGAGCCAAAAAATATTACAATGGGAAAATGATCTGTGATGTCAGACTGCACGACTCCTGTCTCCAACTTAGTATTTTGAATATTAGTCACGATATTATCAATAATTGTTTTAGATGTCGGTGTAACTCTAGTAAATCTATTAATGGTGGGGAAAAAAAGAGGAGGAATGCAATGTGTTCATGAAGTCATGTTTTGCCCAGTCTTCCTTAGAGATATCAATATTATAGTCACCGAGAAGTATGCAGTCTTTTTTTTACTTATTCAATTTATGTAATAGATCTTCCAATTTACTGCAAAATATGTTGAGAGCAGAATCTGGTGGACGATAAATAACACCTACAATAAATGTTTTGTTAGAATTGTTAATCTCGATGAATAAAGACTCACAATGGTCATCCTCTAAATAATAATCACAGATATTGACTTGGAGACTGCTCTTAACATAAAGGCAGACCCCTCCACCTGTTCTATTTGGTTTGTTCTTAATGTGTAGATTGTACCCCTCGAGGTTAAGTAAATCGGCATTTGAAAAGTCATTGAGCCAGGTTTCACTACATCCAATAACATCGAAATGACAGCTTAAATTAGATAATAGGGAGGCTAAATCAGTGTGATGTTTGTTTAAATGTAACAGTGAATAATTATATATATAATTTAATGGTTTTAGATTATCAAGGTCAAAAGCATTACAATGCAGTGCTGAAAATCTCCAACGATATTAAGATCATCAAAACCCATATAAACAGTACAAATTGATCATGGAATTTTCTGGAATTACATTGAAACATTGACACGGCAGTAGCCGCAAACACAAACGTAGCAACCAAACGCACATGCATACACACAAAACACACATAAGAAAATATTGTAGTACCATTGTGTAGTAATTTGTACCACGCCGCAGTCATCAGCGCCAACTTGCAAAAGAAAAAAAAAAAGAAGAAGAGGATAGAACCTCAAAATAGAACGTAAAATGTCTCTCACCTTTCCGTCCTGGAAAACATAGTCCAAGCCTCCCGTGAAAGGGAGTAGTCTATTGGAAACAAAGTCATGATAGAGTCAGGATAGAGACACTGTCTCCCGTAATCAGCAAAAGTGGATGCCAATCACCGTTGTCAATGGAGGATGCAAAATAGGAACTCTACTTCAAACGACAGAAAAAATGCAAAAAATACGAACTCTATGTCTAAGTCGTGGCCTGCAGCATCCTCGTCGCATGAATATAGGCAACCATGATCTTATGCGTTCCGTGAAGGCAAGGAGACAATAAAGGCTTCAGCCTCAGCTACCGTTGGAAAGTGTTTCCTACCTCCTGACTCCATCTTGATGTAAAGCCTGGCCGGGTACAGCAGGGCCGGCTTGAACCCTCGCTCGTACAACTCCGACATGACCACCTTGAACTCGTTCCGCTGCTGCACAACCTCTGGAGGATAATCCTCAAACACAAGGATGGAATAGTCCCGGAATTTCAGCCTACCCCTCATGGTCCGGGCATGACGGATGATCTTGTCCTTTACCTGGAACCTGAGGAGACGGATGATGACCGGTCTTGGCCGCTGGTTGGGTGGAGGTTTAAGTGCCAGGGCTCTATGAGCCCGCTCACACTCCACAGGCGAATCGAGGACCGCTCCAAAGACCTCCTCGAGCATCTTGGTGAAGAACACTGTCGGTTGTATCCCCTCCACGGATTCAGGTACACCGATTACCCTGATGTTGTTACGACGGCTTCGTGATTCGAGGTCGACAACTTTAGTTGCTAGTTTAGCATGGTCCGTCTGGAGCTTGACAATAGCTTCATTGGCAGCTTTCAGGCATATCTCTCGTGCGTCACCTTCGCTCTCAAGAATTTCAAGTTTCTCAGCGTGTTCTGTCACTGTAGTTATGACACCGTTCAATTTGGTCTCGAGAGCTAAGAGAGTTCGTTTGAAGTCCTCGGAGATGACGGTTCGATGAGACTCAAGCAGATGGGTGAGTGACGCCATGGTGACCGCCTCGGCGTTTGAGTCGGTTTGCACCGCTTTAGCCTTCAGCATAGTTGCAGCAGATCAGCAAGATAGTGAATCCACCACTTTTGGATAGGTTTTAAGAGCGAGTTAGGTACAATCGGTGAGGTTTAATGAGCAAACATTTGCAAGAGCAAGAGCGCGAGACGCAGCGTGCCTCACTTATTACCTCATCACACAACATTTTAATGTGAGTGCTCATGATTTCCTACATATATTGTACATTTTCAATTAATGTCTTTTGGAGTTAAACATTTTTTATGAGGAAAAAATTACTGAGTGAACCTTTAAGATATATTCTTAACCGCTTCAGTCACCACTGCATGATGTAGCAGCGCCCTCTAGCAGCTGTGTGCAGCACACACTAAGCAGCACAGCAATATTAAATGATATGTTTGTCATATTACAATTCAAATCGCAAAGTTTGTAAAATGATGGCTTCCCAAATGGCTATAGATGCAGTAAGATTGAAACACGTCATAGATCAAAGCAATAATTATCAATCTATCTGAATCATCATGGTAAAAGGTCAAGTGGTTGAGTTTTGGGATGTCCATATCCATATGATTTGATTTAAAGTGTCTGTAACAGTAATGTACGTAACAGTACTGTCCGTAACACATTATTATGGGTACTTAAAGATAGGAAGGGAGACCATTTGTTCATCGTACTTACTGTAACATACCTAATTGATAAAATCTGAATATTTGCCCAACCCTACTTTGACGTCGCTAGTGAAGGGTTTGGGACTCTTCTTCTTACAAACTCTTGAGGTGCCATCAGCCAATCATATTTGTCAGAGTTGTCATGCTATTGAGATGATTGGGATAACAGATAGCTCTCTCCAGGTATTATAGAACTCCTTGGGCAAGACGGCTCTAAAGTAATCAAGCCAATGACTGAATTTACATTTACTGAATGAGCTAGATGAATGTGTTCATCAATTGTTGACAAGATGTATTCCATTTGGTTCATTCAGGTCACCTATATTCCTGGGCCCGTATTCATAAAGAATCTTAATGCAAAAAGTAGCTCCTAGTGACAAAATTCTAAGAAAATTCTCCTAAAAAAAAGGGAAAAAAAAGTTTACTCCTAAAATTAAAGAAAAAATCCTAGTAAAGAAAAAAGTAATTCAGAGAGTATCTTAACCCTTAAAAGAGGTCTTAAGGTCAAAATTGTTAGGAGCACGGACGAGGACTTTTAAGAGGCTTAAGAGTTTCTTTAGCACAGGAGAAAATGGCAGAAAGACGAAGAGCGAGAAGAAATGTGTTGCAGACAATGGATGACAGTGAGTTGTTAAGACGCTATAGATTAGATCGTGCAGGGATCATGTTTGTGACTGATCTTATTAGAGATGCGCTAACATCACCGACACAGCGCAGGAATGCCATAACGCCTGAAATGAAAGTAATCACTACATTACGATATTTGGCAACTGGGAAAATGCTACAATGCAGCAGTGATGATTTGGGTCTGTCACAACCTTCTGTAAGCAGAGTGATCACACAAACAATTACAGCACTTTCAGAACCTCTTATTGTGTCGCAGTTAATTTCGTTTCCACTGGACATTCCCACCTTGGAGGCTCAAAAAACTGCATTTGTCAATATAGCAGGCTTCCCTGGTGTTGTTGGAGTAATAGATGGAACCCACATCCGAATTGTCGCACCGTCGAAAGAAGAGGACGTTTATGTTAATAGAAAGAGGTACCACAGCATAAACGTTCAAGTTGTTTTCAGTGCAGATTATAAGATTTTAGACGTTGTTGCAAAATGGCCCGGCGCAACACATGATGCCAGGATACTGGCGGAGAGTGGCCTGAGACATCTGTTTGAAGGACGTCGTATTCCAGCAAATTGCCACTTGTTAGGGGACAGTGGTTATCCTTGTAAACCATGGCTCCTCACACCTTACCTCCGTCCTGAGCAGGGGTCACAGCTAAATTACAACAGGTAACAGTGACAACATACAATTAATGTGTGTGGACTTCAAATTTAAACAACAACAAATGTGTTGCAGTAGCTTAGTATTTGTTGGCTACACTACTTCCCATAAATAACCTACCATTATATTTTGAAAATATCAACTGAATTCTGTTCATTTTCATTAACTCACAGAGCTCACAAGAAAACACGAGCCATAGTTGAGCGGGGTATTGGTCAACTAAAGAGGCGCTTTCACATTTTACATGGAGAGGTGCGACTGGCACCAGGAAAGGTCTGCAAAGTGATAACAGCCTGTGCAGTGCTTCATAACATCTGTAAAGCTAGACAAATTTCAGACCCTCCCACGGACAACTGGGCTGACACACAAGGGAGAGATCTGTCCCAAAGTGGGAATCCTTACAGAGCCCAGTTTACTAATTTGCATTTCATGTAAGTAACAGTGAATGTAATATAAAAATCGTGAATAAACAGCACCTTAGCCAACATTTTCATTAGAAAGATATTATGAAGACACACAAAAAATATTATTTGTTATACGTTTTATTCTTGAGTAGCTCAATTTTTAGTTTGTAGTACTCCTCCTGTAGATGGAGTACTATTTTCTGCTGCTTTAGGACATCCATCTCCATCTCCACTTTTTTCTCTATTAGGGATGGTGTTGGAGCAGCTGCAGCAGAAGGCAGGGAATGAGGCGCTTAGGGCTGAGGGTCGTACATCTGCGATGTCGACGGTCCCCATTCCTCTGCTGAAGGCTCAGTGCTACTGAGAGCAGAAAACATATAATCTCTGTTATTTTAAATAAATTTAGGCCCATTTTTTTTTTTTTTTTCAGTTCAAAGAATGCCAGATATAAATATGTGAAATGGCCTTGGCTATGTTAAATAAAAATGTGTCTTTATATTGTGTTACTTGGCTGTTGGTTTATTAAAATTACAATTTTTGTAGTTCTACCAGCTGAATCATTGAGCTGTCTATGCCCTCCTTCAAACCGGTAATACTGATTTCAGAGTGATCAAAGATGTTGAACACGGTTTGGGCTACTTGGGACAGCTGTTTAGCAGGTGGTCCCCCTAGAAAACAATACAATGGACCACATGTACAGTATACATATAATTGTTTGAGATAAGTTTGCCAGCTTTAAAAAAAAAGTGTTATATCACTCACCTGTGCGTGATGACTCCGCTTGTGTGCTGCAATTTCCTCTCTGGCTTTTGATTGCAACACGTACCAACGTTCTCGCAGTCTTCACTGGTGCGCACAAGCAGGGGAATGAACCGTTAATAGTTTGTGCTATACGCTCCCACGTCTGCTTCTTGCCCCGTGCTGTGACACCCGGCCCGAATTTTCCTTTAAGGATGGCCTTGTGTTCTTCCACTAACTGGGCTAACAGTATACACTGTTCCTCTGTCCAGTTGGGCTTTCTCGTCCTTCTTGGTTTTGATTCCATGTTTGTTACATTAAAACCAACAGTCAAACCACCACTTAAATAGACATGCCAGCAATCAGTGTAATTGGAAAGAGTGGAACAATTTTTATCATTCTAAGCCAATCAAATAACTTAGGAAATTAACAGCATGGTAAATAATAAAAAAAAAGGATTTATCTACACATATATAGTGTGTGTGTGAGAGAATGGTCAAATAGGAAAAAATACGCATTTAATTTCAAAGTGAAGGCTTAGAATAGACCCTATACTTAAAATAACTCTTTTTTTCCCTTCTTGGACAACCAACCAATCAGAGTCTTCAAAAGATTGTGTCACACATAGCAACGGGGTCAGCCCCGCCTCCTCACTAAGATTAAATTTTTTGTCTTTTCCTTACTAAGAGTTGCTCTCAGATCAGTCCCGAATCACTCTTAAGCTAAGACTCCTACGTAAAAGTTTTTAAGCTAAATTAAGAGTTTTCTAAAAGGATTCTTAGATTCTTTAGGAATACGGGCCCAGGATAATAAAGGGGGAGAATTTAAGAGAAGAGGCTTTTGGAAAGCGAAATTTTAATGTAGTTGCTGTAATTACCTCAAGAGATCCCCAGATGAGGCAAAACACAACACAGCAGAGAGAGAGAGAGAGAGAGAGAGAGAGAGAGAGAGAGAGAGAGGGAGGGAGAGGATAATAAGATTCTAGAACATTATCTCCGCAGCATTGCTGAGGTTTATGCTTTACCACAACCCTTCAGAAATTGCTGCAATGCGCTTGCATTGCATTTCTGCATTTCTCTGAGTTGCCACTAAACTGGCTTTGATTCCAAACCTCAAGGCTTTTTAAATGACACAGCACTGATACATCACAATGAAGCTAATTTGAAAATTCGTTTTTTTTTTTTGGTTTAGTTTTTTTGCAAATTTAAAAACAGTATGCCCAAATGCTCCTTTCGGAATGGAGAGGAATTTTGGAATTCTGAATCTTACAGTATGTTTTTAGTTTTTAGTACAATGACCTCTTATATGATATAACAGGCCACAGCGATCACGATACATGATTTTCATAGTTTTAACTACTTTTAACTTGACACAGCATCCAAAAACACAACCTTTAACACAGAAAACCAATGCAAAAACATGCAAATAGACCAACAATTAAAAATAGTGCAGAAGCTGTGAGAATAGGACAGATTGAAAAAACTCACTAAAATAAACAGCTGTGAATAGGCTTATGTTCAATTATATGACCTTTTTTTTGTAAATTAGTGTTTGACTCAGCAGGCCCAGTTCAGAAAGCAGACAGATTGGCAACAATCCTCTGCTAGCTGCCTTGAGATGTCACACAGGTCATATAAACACATATATCTCCTTGATATCATATAAAGACTGTGTCTGTTCGCCGAACTACCAAACACAAAACCTTTAAGTCATTTAGAAAAAAAAGTATTGATATAAAATAAGAAAATGTACTGTATGAAAATAATAAAAAGTAACAAAATGAATGCTAGGTCATATACCCACTAAGCTACTGAAAGAGATGTTTCTTGTAATCTCAGAAACTCTTCTCAATATTATTACCTCCTCGCTCTATTTACTAGGAAAATAACATAAAATACTAGAAAACGTAGTGTCCTCCCAACTATGTTCGTTTTTACAGAGGAATGGTATCTGTGAAGAATTTCAGCCAGGATTAAGGCCCCATCATAGTACAGAAGCTGCACTTATCAGAGTTACAAACTACTTGCTCTTATCATATGTCTGTGGCTGCACTCTCTCTTCTAGTGCTTTTAGATCTTAGTGCTGGCTTTGACACCATAGATCACGACATTGTCTTGGATAGGCTTGAGAATTATGTTGGCATTTGTGGACAGGCATTAGCGTGGTTTTGGTCCTTTTTATTCCAACCGCTACCACTTTGTTTGTGTCAACAAGGCATTTTCAGATCAAACTGAAGTAAAGTATGGAGTATCACAGGGCTCAGAATTAAGTCCTCTGCTTTTCACCTTGGAGATGCTAGCCTGGGAGACAATATCTGGAACCATGGAATTCGTTTTTTCTGTTATGCCAATGATACTCAGCAATATATTTCTTTAAGACCTGGTGAAATGTCCCAATTATCCAAGATAGAAGGGTGTTTCTGACAAAATATACAAATTAATTTTTGGACCAAAAACCTCAAAATAAAGATGCTAGAATATAATCTGCCTCTGGTGGATGCACTGTTACATCGTCTTCTACAGTTCAGAACTGGGGTGTTATATTTAATACCAATCTGTCCTTTAAAATCACATTTCCAATGTTTGTAGAACAGCATCCTTTCACCTCAGAAATATTGCTAAGTTAAAAAACATGCTTTTTGTTTCTGATGTCGAAAAGCTACTCACGCGTTCATGACCTCAAGAATACATTATTGAAATGCTCTTCTGGGTGGATTCCCTGCTGGTTCAATAAATAAGCTTTAGTTAGTTCTAAATTGGCTATAATCAATCATGTTAACTACGATCGATAGTATGATGATAGTACCTAGAATATCAAAATTTTGTGACTCAACAATGTAATGACAACTGTCGTTTCCACCATACATTTCATTAAAAGCGGAGGGCTAAACAGCCACCAGTTCAAAGAGTTACTGAGTGAGCTTGAGTCTGAGTACGGAGATCTGGTTTACCACTGTGAGGTGCGATGGCTGAGTCACGCAGGTATGCGCACACGATTTTACAAAATGAGGGAAGAAGTAAAACAATTCATGGAGATCAAGGGAAAACCTGTCGTGGAGCTAAGTGATGGCAAGTGGCTGCGTGATTAGGCCTTTATGGTGGACATAACCAAGTACCTGTCAGAGCTGAACGTCAAGTTCCAAGGTCCAAACCAGCTTCTCAGCTCTCTGCTTTCAAACGTGAAATCATTTGAAGTGAAATTAAAGCTGTGGCAATTGAAACTGAAAAAGGGTAACACTGTGCATTTTCCTACTCTGCAAGAACAACAGCCTGCTATGACGTCCGAATATGCTGGTGAGTGTGCAAAACTGCTTCAGGCATTTGGAGAGAGGTTTCAGGACATGAAAAGTAAACAAAATGAACTGAAGATATTTGCTACACCATTTAACGTGGAGCCAGCTGATGTACTTGACAACCTACAACACGAAATAATTGAGCTACAAAGCAACGACTTGCTCAAAGCTAGGTACAACAACCTCCCTCTGCTCGAGTTCTATAAACTGTATGTACATTCTGAGGATTTTCCCATTCTGAGGAGACATGCACTGAAGTTTACATCTCTGTTTGGGACAACTTACTGCTGTGAGCAGTTATTTTCAAAACTGACTCTTGCAAAGACTAGATTCCGCTCAAGACTGACTGACCCAAACTTGGAAAATCAGCTGAGAGTAGCATCATCATCACTACTATCTGACATCAGACGCCTTGCCAAAGAGAAGCAATTCCAACCATCGCATTAGAGAGGTTAGTGATAACTGTGTTCAATAATTTTGTATGGCCCTCAAAGGATATTGTAAAAATGTAAATGGCCCTTGATAGAAAAAGGTTCCCCACTCCTGTTTTAGGGTAAGCTCCGCTTCCCTGCCATCATCACTTCTGGCTGGATCTGACTGTTCAAGCAAGTATCCGACAGCTGAACCATAGTACGGGCCTTACACCAAATTATTTAAGTATTTTTACAATCCTTTTAATCCTAATAATCCAGAGTCTTTTCTGATAGAAATAATCTTCTCTTCGGCCATAACTATCAAATCTAATTTGTGATAAAGTACAGTATATATTCAAAATTAAAAAGTAATGCAAATGTAATTTGAGAATTATGGTGGAGTAGAAGATTTTCAGTGAATAACAAATCAAATTTCAGTCTGTTAAGTCTGTTCCACACACACAAAGCTATCAAATGGCTTCAGAAGACTTTAAATATAATACAGACTACTTTATGATACCTTTTAAGATGTTTTTTTTTTTCTTTAAGTGTGGCAGACTGGTCAATGTATGTTTTTGTTGTTCATCTGGTTTGGAATGGCATGAAGGTTTATTAAGGATAGATTTTCAAGTTTTGTTGCGAATATAAGACAAGGTCAGAAACAGGTCAGGCATCTGAAACCGAAAACACTGAAGAAATGTCTTTCAGTGAGCTGTTGCTCTCCTCAGAGATGTGCAATTAAAAAAAAAGTTTGTTCATAGAAGACACTGAGTGAAGAAACAGACAGACTGACGGAAGATGTTTTTGTATCTCTGGTGGGACGCAGCAGTCTTAACGTGCCGGAAACATGAAATCGCACAAAGGTGTTGGTGGTGTATTAGTAAACTAGAGGATTCCATGTAGATTTCTGCAATGCTAATGAGATCTGCATTTAAAGCTAAAATGCCCTTCAAATAACATCTGTTAACGTAATCATAAGGCACAAGGCAGCACATCTGAATATCTACATATCACACTTTGAAGATCTCCACCATCGTGCCTTAGAGTCCTCCGTCTTAGACTTGAAACGTTGTTATAAGCATTTAACAGAAAGCTTTGTAAGGGCTTCCTGCAAAAATCCCCATAAGTCATTAACATATTTCCTCATTTGCACGTGTTTGGATGAGTCTGTGTTTTGCGGTATCAATCGATATGTCCATATATAGAGAATATTCATGATTCATTTTTTAATGATTTGCTGCTGATATAAAATTATTTTGGATGCTCAACAATATCTGGATAACTATCAAAAATCTGTACATTCTAAAACTTGACATCACGATAAAATCATTTAAAGGGACATTTCGCCCAAAAATTACAATTCTCAATCATTTCCTCACCCTCATGCTATCCTAGATGTGTATGACTTTCTCTATACTGCTGAACACAAACAAAGATTTTCAAAGAATATCTCATCTCTGTGGGTCCATATAATGCAAATTAACTAACTCTTTAACCAAACATACACTACCTGTCAAAAGTTTTGAAACTTTTCTTTCACATTTTAGAATAATATTCAAGTTATTAAAACTGAAGAATAACATAAATGGAATTATGGGAATTATGTTGTGACTAAACAAAATCCCAATAAATCAAAACTGTTTTATATTTTAGCATCTTCAAAGTAGTCACCCTTTGCCTAGAATGTGCAGACATGTACTGTTGACATTTTCTCAACAAACTTTTTGAGGTATCACCCTGGGATGCTTTTTAAACAGTATTGAAGAAGTTCCCATCTGTGTTGGACACTTATTGGCTGCTTTTCTTTAATATTTGGTCCAAAAACTAAATGTTTTATTAAATTGTAGTTTTATAATGAAATAAATTAATATGGTGGCACAATTATATTTTTTCAAGTGTTTCAAAACTTGACACAACAAAGTGTAAACAGACATGTACAGTAATCAAGGTTACTGTACTTGTTGCTAAATACATGAACTGATGCATTTCATTGATGCAAATAATATTCTTGGCTTGCATTATGAATTAATATTTTATAGTTCCTCAAGCTAATGTATTCCTTTCAGGCATAATACTTAGCAAACTTTGCATATCCAGTGATTCTATTCATTCTCATGAATAGTCATACATCATTGCTAACCCCATAGCAGAAGTAAAACCTATGATGTGTTTTTATCAAAAGTAACAAGCCTCCCACAAAGTCATAAAAATAATGCCCTTCAGCTTCTCTCTGAAAAACTGACAGATATTTTTTTTTTTAGGATTTCAAGGTTTAATGAGGCAGATTAAACTCGCTGATGCAATTTTTACATAAGGTTCATGGTTAGAAATCAGTATGCCGATTAAGTTCATTCCTCCAATGAACAAGACATCTTTCATTCATTATTGATGTGGTGAGCGAGCGTTCTACCCCTGAAGCACACACTCCATTCCCAGAGCCCGGTCTGCTGTCAAAGACCCTTCTCTAATCTCTTACTTTTTTTTTTCTCTCACTCTGTCTTTTACCCTACTCACATGTTATGACTCATCTGATCCATTTACTGGATTTCTATGAACCAGTAATGTTTAATTATACAATTATTTACATCTTTATATGGGTGTTAAGATAATAACCGAAGGCTTAAGCAGGATGTTCAGAAGTCAGATATTGTGTTTGGCTGTCCATAATTTGTAACTTAATGATGTAAACAGATGCTGTCATTTAACTGTTGTCTTATCTGAGGACATGTATATCATTTTGGACCAAAAATACTGTGCATACAAATTTGTAAGAACGTGTAAACAAAGAGTATTAGGAGACTGAAATGAGTTGATCACAAACAATCACAAAAGATTAAATGGGTCATATCCTAAGGAATCAAATCTCCCTTGATTTTCATTTTACAACCCCAATTCTGAAAAAGTTGGGACAACATGAAAAATGCTAATAAAAACAAAAAGGAGTGATTTGTAAATTATATTCACCCTTTGCTATATTGAAAGCTCTACAGCTACACATTATATGTTTTTCCTTGTGAATGTCCTTTCAGATGTTTCCCTTCAGTAATTTAAATCAGATTATTGCAACACGCTTTAAAAAAGTTGAGACAGGGGCAATTTAAGACTAATAACAATTTGACGAGTTGAAATAACAAGGCGATGTGAAACAGGAGATGTTAAACAGGTGAGGCAATCAGGTCAAAGTATATAAAGAGCCTCCAAAAACAGCCTAGTCCTTCAAGAGCAAGGATTGTTCAAGACTTGTCAATTTGCCAACAGATGCTTCAGCAAGTAATCCAGCACTTTCAGAACAATGTTCCCCAAAGACAAATTGGAAGAATTTGGCATTTCACCTTCTACAGTGCACAATATAGTTAAAAGATTTAAGGAATATGTCAAATCTTGGTGTGTAAAGGGCAAGACGAAAACCATTTCTGAATGCAAGTAATCTCCGATTCTTCAGACGTCACTGCCTTAAAAAACGTCATTCATCTGTAATGCATATCCTGAACATGGGATTGGTATAACTTTACTAAACCTTTGTTAGTCAACACCACTCGCCGCTGCATCCACAGATGTAAGTTAAGACTTTACTATGTAAAGCAGAAGTCATACTTCAACACTGTCCAGAATCGCTGCTGACTTCTCTGGGCTCTGTCTCATCTTGGACCAAAAAATACAGTTCCACTGTTCCACTGTTGCATCTAAGGAGTCCAGATTTCAAAACGTTTTTGAAAAACAAAGCCATTGTGTTATCCAGGCCAAAGAAGAAAAAGGCCATCTAAGTTGTTATTAGCATCAGGTCCAAAAGCCAGTGTCTGTATGGGCCAGGGGGTGAGTAAGTGCCCATTTCATGGGTAACTCCCACATCTGTGAGAGCAAGATGAATGAAGACATATATGTACATATTTTGGCGCAACATATACTGCCATCCAGCACCGTCTTTTCCAGGGACATCCCTGCATTTTCCAGCAGGACGTCTTCAAACCACATACTGCCCGGATTTCAAGTGCACGGCTGTGTAAACAGAGATTGCGGGTGCTAGATTGGCCTGCCTGTAGTCATGACCTCTCTACAATTGAGAATGTGTGGCACATTATTAAGCACACCATATGGCAAAAAAGACCCTGTACAATTGTGCAGCTGAAGACCTGCATAATGGATGATTGGGGGAAAACGAATCGGTTACCTAACGTAACCTCGGTTCTCTCTAGAAGAGGGAACGAGTATTGCGTAAGCTAGCTTACGCTACGGGAAAGATTAATCTTTTCTGAGATATTGAAGCCAAAAAATTATCCTTAATTTTGTATCCATTGTCAACGCAGTGCAGCAGCTGCATATCTTGAGCGGGCTAGCTAGCGAGTCCAGTCAGTGCAGCTCACCAGGGGAGCTGTAGCGTATTAAACTGCTAGTAGCTTTGCCTGCAGGGCGGGCACTTCCAGATTGTAAAATCTGACAAAGGTGGAGGGGGCAGCCCAGCCAGCTGCCACACATATGTCGTGAATGGAAATCCCGCTGGACCATGCCCACGAGGAGGCCATGCCTCTAGTGGAGTGAGCCCTAATGCCTAACGGGCATGGCAGGTCTTTTGACGCGTACGCGGCAGCAATAGCGTCCACTATCCATCTAGACAGTGTCTGTCTCGAGGCGGCGAATCCTTTGGTGCGCCCTCCGAACGAAACGAAAAGCTGCCCAGAGCGTCTGAAAGAGGCGGAGCGCGCAGTATACAATCTCAGTGCTCTGACTGGGCAAAGGAGATTGGCGTCGCGTTCGCTATCGGATGCTGGCAGCACCGATAGGGAAATGATTTGTGCTCTGAAAGGAGTACCGATCACCTTGGGGACATAGCCGTGTCTAGGCTTTAAAATGACCTTGGAGTCACTTGGTCCAAACTCAAGACACGCAGCGCTGACAGACAGCGCGTGACGGTCTTTCACACGTTTAACTGATGACAGAGCAGTTAGAAAAACGGTTTTAAGTGAAAGGTATTTCAAATCCACGGATTCAAGCGGTTCGAAAGGGGGGGCTTTCATAGCTTCGAGAACTACGGAAAGATCCCAGATAGGAACCGATGGGGGGCGCGGAGGGTTCATCCTTCTAGCTCCCCTGAGGAAGCGGATGACCAGCTCGTTTTTTCCCAGTGACTGGCCATGCAGGGGTTCAGCGAACGTCGCGAAGGCCGCCACGTACACTTTGAGCGTGGATGGGGATCTGCCCTTATCCAGCAGCTCTTGTAAAAACACGAGCAGCGACGACACCCCACATGTCTGTGGGTGCAGGTCTCTGTCGGTGCACCATTTTGAAAACACAGACCATTTGGACGCATAGAGTCTTCTCGTGGAAGGGGCGCTAGCGTGTATGATAGTGTTTATTACTCCTTCTGGCAAAGCGACGGGTAGTCGTTGATCACCCACGCGTGCAGCGTCCAGCGCTCTGGGTGGGGATGCCAGATCGTGCCGCGAGCTTGAGAGAGGAGATCTGCTCTCACTGGAATGGGCCACGGGGCTGTCAGTGACAGCTGCGTAAGCTCCGGGAACCATGTCTGATTCTCCCAGCGCGGGGCTATGAGGAGCACCGAGTGACGCGTTTCCCTGATCCTCTGCATTACCTGTGGCAATAGCGAGACGGGAGGGAAGGCGTAAGCGGGCGGTTGGGCCAGTCCTGGGCCAGCGCGTCCTCGCTTTTCGAGAAAAATACTGGGCAGTGAGAGTTCTCTTCTGATGCAAAGAGGTCTATCTCTGCTCTGCCGAATATGCTCCATAACTTCTGGACTGTTTGAGCATGCAGGGACCATTCCCCTGGGGAAATATTGTCTCTGGATAGTCTGTCTGGGCCGTCGTTCAGGTGGCCAGGCACGTGCGTCGCCCTAAGCGAGCGCAGGTGGCACTGGGACCAACTCAGTATGCGTTTTGTCAGATGGCAGAGGTTCCTGGATCTGACACCGCCCTGACGGTTTAGATAGGATACCACAGATCTGTTGTCCGAACGGACCAGGACGTGGTGACCCTGAATGACTGGGAGGAAGCGCACGAGCGCGTACTCGACCGCTATCATTTCCAGACAATATATGTGAAGGAGCTTTTCCTGAACTGACCATAGCCCAAAAACCGGAGAGCCCTCGCAGACCGCGCCCCAACCCGTGTTGGACGCGTCTGTCGAGATGACTTTTCGGCGAGATACAGCTCCCATCGTCACTCCTCGCTGATACCATTCGGCCACTGCCCAGGGCTGCAGAGCTGAGATACAGGTCTGAGTCACTCTGATCGGCTGGCGGCCCGTGGCCCAAGCCCGGCGAGACGCGTGGGTGTTTAGCCAATGCTGAAGCGGGCGCATGCACAGTAAACCCAGCTGAAGCACTGCTGCGGCTGAGGCCATGTAACCTAGCATTCTCTGAAATTTTTTCAGAGGCGTGAGGCTGTTCATCTGAAAGGACGCGGCTAGTCGCTGAACACGGCGCCGCTGTGTAGATAAGCGAGCCGTCATCGCCATGGAGTCTAGTTCTATTCCAAGGAAGGAAATTGCCTGACTGGGCTGTAGTGAGCTCTTGGTCCAATTGACTGCAAGACCCAAACTGTTCAGATGACTGAGGAGAACTGTCCTGTGAGACAGAAGCTCCGTATGTGACTGTGCTAAAATCAGCCAATCGTCCAAATAGTTCAGAATTCGCAAGCCCTGACTCCGCAGGGGTGCGAGCGCCACATCCATGCACTTCGTGAAAGTACGGGTGCTAAAGACAGGCCGAACGGAAGGACGGTGTATTGATAAACCTGGCCGTCGAGGCGAATCTCAAGAATGGCCTGTGACGGGATTTATCTGAATCTGAAAGTAGGCATCTTTCAGATCGAGAGAAATAAACCAGTCCCCCTGGCGCACATGCGCGAGGAGTTTCCTGATTGTAAGCATTTTGAACAGTCTTTTTGCGAGCACCTTGTTCAAAACCCTGAGATCTAATATTGGTCTGAGGCCGCCGTCTTTCTTGGGGACAAGAAAATAACGGCTGTAAAACCCCGACTCGCTCAGAGAAGGTGGCACTCTCTCTATGGCCCTTTTGCACAGAAGGTTTGCTATTTCTGACAGTAGTTTCGATCCGCGCTCTGAAGCGGGGAGGGCGGCGATCGAACTGTAGCAAATAGCCCTGTTTTATTGTGCTTAACACCCATTTGGATATTCCTGGGATAGCTTTCCACGCTTTGAAGCGTAACGCTAGAGGGTGAATGGCCAAGTCGCCCTGATTGCCACACAGCGAGCTGAACAGAATGTGTGAGCGCGCTTACTGTGCTTATGCATGACTGCTCGCAGACAGCAGGGACAGGCTGTTCTGTGAGTGACTTCCCGATTGAGGTGAATGGGGAAAGAGTCACATCTGTGAAGTGATGCTGCGAGCATAGTCACGGGCATGGGACTTACATACAGAGAGGTGTTTGCTGGCTGTGTGACAGAGCGGGAAGAGAAGGGCGCAGCACAGATTCGTGGGCGCGTTTATTGACTCTAACACTCGAGCTGGCTGTGCCTGCTTTATGTGAGTGGGCTCTGATAGGGACACGGGAAGTGTAATGCTTGTGTGTAGGGGTGAACACTGGATTGTGGGCACATTTTCTACACATAAGGCATGTTTGCTTTTTACAAGATTTCTTTGGGTCGCCGTGAAAACGGCATTTGAGTGCAGGCAAGCGGGCAGTATCACCGGCTTGTTGGCTGCTGAATCCACCACTGCAGTAGCCTGAGAGAAGGGGACTGACAGGGGGCGAAGCTTTGACGGTGGTCCGGCCGCGGCGGGACTGAGCCGTCGTTTTCTCAACAAAGCTAGGAGGACTTCGGTTGCTCAGGTTTCAGCACAATCTTAGGCCGAGGCCCGCGGGGGGGCAGCGGTCTGAGCGCGTTCTAGGGCGGCCGCCCTGTCGACGCTGAGAAGTCTGGTTTTGCTGAGCTGGGCGCTGTGAAGAGGCTCGTGCAGGAGGCTGGTCACATGGGCAGCCTGCAGAGGAGATAGCGCGACGAGGCAGGAAGAGATTCATGGCTTGGGTGGCTTTCTGGACTTCCGAGAAACGGTCAACAATGCCACTCACCGCGGAACCGAAGAGACCGGACGGAGAGAGTGGCGCGTTGAGGAACGTGGAGCGTTCAGCTTCTCCCATGTCACTTCCCTAGGGCTTGAGCTGCAGCTTTGGGAGCGGCACTTCTTTCTGCGTGGCGAAACGAAAGGCGGCGCGGAGGCTTCGGTTTTGAGTGCTTCGAGTCGAGCCCGCAGGGTCGACATCAGAAGCTCCTCGCAGAGGTCGCATCCGCCGTCAGCGAGGGCGAGCTCTGCATGTTCCAGTCCCAGGCAGAGAGCGCAGATGAGGTGGCGGTCTCCGGCGCTGAGAGGGGCGCGGCATGAGGCGCAGGTGGTGCGAGGCATCTTAAAAAAGACGCTCGTTGCTCTTTTTGTGAAGTTCGCTGAGGAACTAGCTTGCTCTAAAAAGGATACGTCGCCGGATGGCGTAGCTCGCAGGATGGCTGAAGGTGGCGAAGACAGCCGGCTTCTTCGAGCGCTGTCCAAGCTTGCTAGATGCCCCTCGAACGGCGACGCGGCTTCTGCAGTTCAGAGATGCGAAGAGCTTCGCTGAATAGATGAAAATCAGGGTTCCGGCCTACGAACTTACGCTTATATGCACTCTAGCCACGCCCATTCTGGCGGGCTTTGATACAGTGACGGACGCAAGTTCACTCAAGTTCGTCTATAGGCTGCAGCAGTTGCTGCAGAGCAACCAATGAGCTCGCTAGCTAGCCCGCTCAAGGTATGCAGCTGCTGCACTGCGTTGACAATGGATACAAAATTAAGGATAATTTTTTGGCTTCAATATCTCAGAAAAGATGAATCTTTCCCGTAGCGTAAGCTAGCTTACGCAATACGAGAGAACCTCTCGTAAGAGAACTACACTTTCTAAATTTAAAAACTTGTCTTCATTGCCCAAATGCTTAATGCGTATTAGAAGAAATGGTGACGTTTCACAGTGGTAAACAATCGACTGTCCCAACCTTTTGGAGTGTGAAGCAATCATCTGATTTGAAATTACTGTACATTTAAAAAAAAAAAAAACATTTAATTCACAAGGAAAAACGTCTCTGGTTACATGTGTAACCCTTGTTCCCTGAAAAAAGCGGAACGAGATGCTGCACTGCTAAGCGCTACGGGGGAACAACCCTAGCCGTGACCCAGCTGAATAATGTGTGCAACCGGAGTAGCAAAGCATCTAGCCCATAAAGTTAGATGAATGTGTGCGAAGAGAACCCTATCACAACACAAACTTGACATAAAAACTGATGAATGTGAGCGGAGAGGACCAGCCTGCCGCATCACAAACTTGTCCAGAGATTCATGGCTTGGGTGGCTTTCTGGACTTCCGAAAAACGGTCAACAATGCCACTCACCGCGGAACCGAAGAGACCGGACGGAGAGAGTGGCGCGTTGAGGAACGTGGAGCATTCAGCTTCTCCCATGTCGGCTAGCGTTAGCCATAGGTGTCTCTCGGTCACAGTCAGCGCGGCCATGCACTTCCCTAGGGCTTGAGCTGCAGCTTTGGTGGCGCGAAGGGCGAGATACGTCGCGCTCCTTAGATCTGAAACAGCCTCTGGGTGCCTGCCTTTCTCATCCCACTCTCGAAGAAGGTCCGCTTGGAGGATCTGTAAAATGGCCATGGAATGCAGAGCAGATGCGGCTTGGCCGGCAGCGGCACAGGCGCGGCCAACACAGGCGGAAGTAGTTCTGCAGGCCTTAGACGGGAGCACTGGCTTAGACCGCCATCTCGCGGAGGGCGGGCAAAGGTGTGCTGCTACCGAATCCTCGACCGGGGGATGGAAGAGCTCGGCGTGGAGTTCCGGCAGGAAGGGAGCGGCCCGGGCCGCGGGCGCCGCGCGGCGACGGCTCTGAAGAAAGCAGCCATCGAGTCTGTTGGGAGCCTGCTCAGAGGGTGGTGACCACTCGAGCCCGAGGCGGTCGACGGCCTGTGTGAGGAGGCGCGTTAGTTCTTCCTCGACTCTGGCACGGGTCCTGCTGGATTCCTGGGCCGAGGAGGAGGCTTGGGAGCCTGACCACTCCTCGCTGTCCGAAGCCATGATGGAACAGCAGCCCTTATCCTCCGCCTCGTCATCCGAGATGGCAACAGTGCGCCGCCGGGCGGCAACTGCGGCGTCCGGGGGCGGGAGGGTGAAAGCGAGGCTCGAGGGAGAGGCTCCGGCGAGGTAGTCGCTTCTAACACCGGTTCCGGCAGCCTTTGGGAGCTTCTTTCTGCGCGGCGAAACGAAAGGCGGCGCGGCGGCTTCGGTTTTGAGTGCTTCGAGTCGAGCCCGCAGGGTCATGAGGCGCATGAGGCGCAGGTGGTGCGAGGCATCTTAAAAAAGACGCTCGTTGCTCTTTTTGTGAAGTTAGCTTCAGGAACTAGCTTAGGAACTAGCTTGCTCTAAAAAGGATACGTTGCCGGATGGCGTAGCTCGCAGGATGGCTGAAGGTGGCGAAAACAGCCGGCTTCTTCGAGCGCTGTCCAAGCTTGCTAGATGCCCCTCGAACGGCGACGCGGCTTCTGCAGTTCAGAGATGCGAAGAGCTTCGCTGAATAGATGAAAATCAGGGTTCCAGCCTATAAACTTACGCTTATATGCACTCTAGCCACGCCCATTCTGGCGGGCTTTGATACAGTGACGGCGCGGGCGCCTGTCATTGGACACAAGTTCACTCAAGTTCGTCTATAGGCTGCAGCAGTTGCCGCAGAGCAACCAATGAGCTCGCTAGCTAGCCCGCTCAAAGTATGCAGCTGCTGCACTGTGTTGACAATGGATACAAAATTAAGGATAATTTTTTGGCTTCAATATCTCAGAAAAGATGAATCTTTCCCGTAGCGTAAGCTAGCTTACGCAATACGAGAGAACCTCTCGTAAGAGAACTACACTTTCTAAATTTAAAAACTTGTTTTCATTGCCCAAATGCTTAATGCGTATTAGAAGAAATGGTGACGTTTCACAGTGGTAAACAATCGACTCAGACATGAGCTTGAGATGTCGACTCAAGGGCATAAGAGCCCGGAGTAGCAAAGCATCTAACCCATAAAGTTTGATGAATGTGTGTGAAGAGAACCCGATCGCAACACAAACTTGTCATAAAAACTGATGAATGTGAGCGGAGAGGACCAGCCTGCCGCATCACAAACTTGTTCAGGCATGAGCTGAGATGTCGACTCAAGGAAATAAGAGTCCGGAGTAGCAAAGCATCTAACCCATAAAGTTTGATGAATGTGTGGGAAGAGAACCCTATCGCAACACAAACTTGTCATAAAAACTGATGAATGTGAGCGGAGAGGACCAGCCTGCCGCATCACAAACTTGTTCAGGCATGAGCTGAGATGTCGACTCAAGGGCATAAGAGCCCGGAGTGCAGAACATCCAAACTAGAAAAGTTCAATGAATGTGTGCGGAGAGGACAACCTGCCGCATCACAAACTTGTTTAGGCATGGGCTGAGATGTCGACTCAAGGACATAAGAGTCTGGAGTAGCAAAGAATCTAGCCCATAAAGTTCGATGAATGTGTGCGAAGAGAACCCTATCACAACACAAACTTGACATAAAAACTGATGAATGTGAGCGAAGAGGACCAGCCTGCCGCATCACAAACTTGTACAGACATGAGTTTGAGAAGACGACTCAAGGACATAAGAGCCCGGAGTGGCAGAACTTCCAAACTATAAAAATCTAATGAATGTGTGCGGAGAGGACAACCTGCCGCATCACAAACTTGCTGCAGAGGGAGATCTCTAGCCAAGGTTTTAGAGGAGGAGAGCCCTCTGGTAGAGTGTGCCCTAAAACCTACTGGCGAAGCTTGACCGGAAGAGGAATTAACTCTGAGAAACATTTCCTGTTCGGCCAGCGCAGCGCCATTAATAGGAGGCAAGACCCTTGCTGGTGAACATTGCCAAGACTCCCGGGAGCAGAGAAACCGGAGAAAGAAACGCATACAGACACATTCTGGGTCATGTATGTGTCTTAACGTCCAGACCCAAGGGGGCTGGGTGATTTCAGGGAGAAGTAGAGGAGACATTGCGCTATGGGGTCCTCTAGAAGAGGTCCTCTTCTGCCCTAAGATCTCACCCAAACTTGTTCCAAGTGGAAAAAGCCCGGCATTTAAAAAGGTCTCGATAACCTCAGGAGAGAGCCCTGTGTCCCTCAGTTGGTACCCTTAGGGGCCAAACATGAAAGATTCCACAATTTGGGGCAGGGATGAAATATTGCAATGTGCCTGAGATAGAAGATCCTTCCTGTTCGGATTCGCCCAAGGCGAGCCATCGAGGGAAGAGATTAGCTCCGAGAACCAAGCCCTGTTCGGCCAGCGCGGTGCTATCAGTAAGAGGCAAAAACCCAAAGAACTCTGGGCAACTACTACCTTAGGGTGGAGTTCTTAACTCCCCCGTTGGTATTTTCTGTCTGGACCGTAAATCTGCTCCCATATATGGGCATCCAGGGATATAACTGACCTGAGTGACAGGAGCTTGCCCTGGGCCCTAAGGAGAACCCGACGTGTCAGAAATACAGCTGACAAGAACGTGGGTCTCCTTGATGATTTATGTAAGAGGCTACCGCTGTATTGTCCACCCGCACCAAGACATGGCAGCCTCAGGAGGAGGTATTTCAGGGCCAGAAACACAGCCATCAACCCGAGACAGTGACTGTGACAACCGAGCTGACGACCCTCCTATCCCCTTAAGCTGGACGACCACTTAAGGCCGCTACCCCGCCCGTCAGGGAGGCGTCTGTTGTTAGCAGCCTGCGACAACAAGATGCACCTAGAGTGGGACCCAAGGCAGAAAACCGGGGTCTGAACCACATAGAAAAGGAACGAAGCCTGAGGCGCGTAACCCTTTTTAGCCTAGGGGTTTTAGCCCTTGGAAGAAATCCCCTGGCTTTTGGCCACAACAAAAACGGTCTCATGAGCAGAAGGTCCAGAGGGATCACCGTGGACTCGATCGCCCTGAGACCTGGAAATCGTTGATACTGATAACAGTGCAACCTTGACCTAGCCTGACTTTGCTCAGGGTGATCTGAATGGACTCAATCCTAGCGGGAGACAGTTGTGCCCGCATTGTGATTGAACTCCATATGATGCCCCGATAGACAGTGTTCTGAGTGGGAGAGAGGACGCTTTTCTTGGCATTGAGCCTCAACCCCAGAGAAAAAGATGAGCTAAGATGATGTCCCTGTGCTGAACTGCCAGTTCCTGGAACTGCGCTAGGATCAGCCAGTCGTCTACATAATTCAGAATGCAGATGCCCCGGAGTCGCAAGGAGCCAGCGCTACATCATGCATTGTGAATGTGCGGGTAAAAAGGGCTAGGCTGAGTGAAAGAACCTGACCCTGGAAGACTTCGCTCCCGGAAGCGAACCTCAGGAACTTTCCATGTTGTGGCAGAACTTCTAAATGAAGTATAGAAGTGCGTCATAAGATCGATGGTGACCAGCCAAACGAGTTGTAGGGCTTGAGACACGACCGTCTTGACAGGCATCATCTTGGACTTGAACACCCACGGGTTGTTCAAGCTTTAAGATCTAAGCCAGACGCCACCCCTCACCCTCCATGGGAAATGGGAAGTATTTAGTGTAATAACCTAACTCTCTCTCTGGAAGGGGAACACATACCATGGCCCCTTTAACCAGGAGATTGAGTTTTTTGTTTTTACATAAAAAGAAATCCGGTTTACGGTAGTGAGAACACGCCATTGAAACACGGAAAAGCGGCGAGTGAATTAAATCCTGACACCCTTATAAGACCCACAGAAAAGAATATATCTGGCAGAAGTTTCCACGCTGCCAGGATCTCTGAGATGGGTATTATATTTTAACACTTCCTGTTGAGGGGTTGTTGAGTGTTTCGCGTCCTGAATAAAATGCAGGAACAGCGAAAACACCCAATTTTGATGGAAGCCTCTGCAACCCGAAACACCAAGAGGTGGCGGGAATGGAGGGGCTTCGAGGGGGTACCGGGAGGGGTGAAGTGAATCACGCGCCCCGTCCCGAGGGGAGCTACCCCCTAATCTAGGCGCAAGACCGTCAGGGTTTTCTCTTACTAGAATTTAAAGTCCTGAGGTCTTGCTTCGGGGGCTGGCGAGGGCGGCGAGACTGTCCCCAATCCCTGGAAGGAGGAGCACGACTCGCCACGCTTTGCATTTGAGCCTCCCTTCAGTCAGGACCGAGGCGGGTCTGCTTGCTTTTTTTAGGGGTTCTCCATGAGCGAAAAAGCTCTTCATGGAGGTTATCAAAGAAGGGAAGGGACCCATGAGGCGTTCCCTTTCTTAGACTGGAATATAAAATCTCTTTTTTATATGGGGGTCTCTTTTTCGCGTGGCCAGTCCAATCTGGCAACCGCACGAGTAACGACATCGAGCAATTCCTCCGTAGATTTGTTTATCGCGGACGGAAAGCTCGGAGACGGGAAGAGAATCGTGATCGTCCTCATGATCCAAAGAAGCATCGGAACGCGCTTCGAGATCTTGTGAATGACCAGCTGGGTTTGGGGAGAGAGTGAGAGAAAGTGATCAACCCGTCTCTTGCTCCTCAGCCAAATCCATGCAAGAGCCCCACGAACGATCTTTTTTTTTTTTTTTTTTTTTGTGAGTGCTGACTCCGGAAGCAAGCGTAGGCGAGCGCAAGCACTTTGCCTGTTAAAGCAAATCGCAGTGCTCGCGACCCGCCCTGCTGCAACGCTGAGAGCAGCGTGCACTTACCCCCAAACAAACAGCAAAAACGTATGCAGTGTTTGCGGCTTTCAGTCATTCCCTCTTTTTTCTTTTCTTTATATATATATATATATATATATATATATATATATATATATATATATATATATATATATATATATATATAATATTTTCTAAACAGAAGAGAAAAGAGGAAAATATTCACTGCACACTGTCAAGTCAAGTCAAGTGGTTTTTATTGTCGTTTCAACCATATACAGTTAGTACAGTACACAGCAAAACGAGACAACGTTTCTCCAGGACCATGGTGCTACATAAAAACAACAAAGGACCAACATAGGACCACATGAGACTACACAACGAAATAAAATACCTATATAAACTACCTATATATACCTATATAAAGTGCACGTGCAAACATGTGCAAAAAGTACAGGACAGTACAACAAATTACTGACAATGAACAGGACAATAGACAGTGCAGCGCCGACCAGTACTCAGTAGTGCAAAAAGATGACAGTTTCTAAAAATGTAAACATAACATACTATGAGATAATGTTCTATGCACATAGCAGTTATTGAGGTAGCAGACAGTTATAAAGTGACAGTTATTAAAGTGCAACTCAGGACACGTGTGTGTGTCAAACCAGTCTCTGAGTATTGAGAAGTCTGATGGCTTGGGGAAGAAGCTGTTACACAGTCTGGCCGTGAGGGCCCGAATGCTTCGGTACCTCTTGCCAGACGGGAGGAGGGTAAAGAGTTTGTGTGAGGGGTGTGTGGGGTCGTCCACAATGCTGGTTGCTTTGTGGATACAGTGTTTTTTGAAAATGTCTTTGATGGAGGGAAGAGAGACCCCAATGATCTTCTCAGCTGTCCTCACTATCCTCTGCAGGGCTTTGCGGTCCGAAACGGTGCAAGTCCCAAACCAGGCAGTGATGCAGCTGCTCAGGATGCTCTCAATAGTCCCTCTATAGAATGTAGTGAGGATAGGGGTTGGGAGATGTGCTTTTCTCAGCCTTCGAAGAAAGTAGAGACGTTGCTGGGCTTTCTTGGTGATAGAGCTGGTGTTGAGGGACCAGGTGAGGTTCTCCGCCAGGTGAACACCAAGAAATTTGGTGCTCTTGACGATCTCCACAGAGGAGCCGTCGATGTTCAGCGGAGTGTGTTCACCTTGTGCTCTCCTAAAGTCAACAACCATCTCTTTTGTTTTGTCGACATTCAGGGACAGGTTGTTGGCTCTACACCAGTTCGTCAGCCGCTGCACCTCCTCTCTGTATGCTGACTCGTTGTTCTTGCTGATGAGACCCACCACGGTCGTGTCATCGGCGAACTTGATGATGTGATTCGAGCTGTGCATTGCTGCACAGTCGTGAGTCAGCAGAGTGAACAGCAGTGGACTGAGCACACAGCCCTGGGGGCCCCAGTGCTCAGTGTGGTGGTGGTGGAGATGCTGTTCCCGATCCGGACTGACTGAGGTCTCCCAGTCAGGAAGTCCAGGATCCAGTTGCAGAGGGAGGTGTCCAGGCCCAGCAGGTTCAGCTTTCCAATCAGGTGCTGGGGAATGATTGTGTTGAATGCTGAGCTGAAATCTATGAACAGCATTCGAACGTATGAGTCCTTATTGTCTAGGTGGGTGAGGGCCAGATGGAGGGTTGTGGTGATGGCATCGTCCGTTGAACGGTTTGAACGATATGCAAACTGCAGTGGGTCTAGTGAGGGGGCAGCTGGGTCTTAATCTGCCTCATGACGAGCCTCTCGAAGCACTTCATGATGATGGGTGTAAGTGCGACGGGACGGTAGTCGCTGAGGCAGGACACTGAAGACTTCTTTGGCATGGGGATGATGGTGGTGGCCTTGAAGCACGTTGGAACAACGGCGCTGCTCAGAGAGATGTTGAAGATGTCGGTAAGAACATCTGCTAGCTGGTCTGCACATCCTCTGAGCACTCTGCCAGGAATGTTGTCTGGTCCAGCAGCCTTCCGTGGGTTGACTCTACGTAGAGTTTTCCTCACATCTGCCGTGGTAAGACAGAGCACCTGGTCGTTGGGAGGAGGGGTGGACTTCCTCGCCATCACGCCGTTCTGCACTTCAAACCGAGCGTAGAAGTCGTTCAGCGCATCTGGAAGGGAGGCATCTTTGTCACAGGCAACTGATGTTGTCCTGTAGTTGGTGATGGCCTGGATGCCCTGCCACATGCGCCGCGTGTCACCGCTGTCCTGGAAGTGACTGTGGATTCTCTGGGCGCATGCGCGCTTTGCCTCTCTGATTGCCCGTGACAGTTTGGCCCTAGCTGTTCTTAGGGCTGCCTTATCGCCTGCTCTGAAGGCGGAGTCTCGGACCTCAGCAGCGTGCGCACCTCCGCAGTCATCCACGGCTTCTGGTTGGAGCGTGTGGTGATGGTCTTGAGAAAGTGACATCATCAATGCACTTGCTGATGTAGCTGGTCACTGATGCTGTGTATTCCTCCAAGTTGGTAGAATCGCCATATGTTGCAGCCTCCTGAACATGTGCCAGTCAGTACACTCAAAACAGTCCTGAAGAGCAGAGATGGCTCCTGCTGGCCAGGTTTTCACCTGCTTCTGAAGCGGTTTTGTGCGCCTGACGAGCGGTCTGTATGCTGGAATTAACATAACAGAGATGTGGTCTGAGTAGCCGAGGTGGGGCGGGGCTCCACCCGGCAGCGCCTGGGATGTTTGTGTAAACAAGATCAAGCGTGTTCAGCCCCTCTCGTTGCAAAGTCCACATACTGATGGAATTTAGGGAGCACTGTCTTGAGATTTGCATGGTTGAAATCTCCGGCGACAATAAACAGTCCGTCGGGGTGAGCGTTCTGCAGTTCGCTCATAGCCCCATACAGTTCACAGAGCGCTTCCTTAGCGTTAGCGCTGGGGAATGTAAACTCGGTTATGCAAACAGTGGTGAATTCCCGTGGTAGATAAAAAGGTCTGCATCTAACAGTCACAAGCTCCAACAGCGATGAACAGTAACTAGAGACTAGCATAGAGTTCTTGCACCATTCCGTGTTGATGTAAACACACAAGCCACCACCGCGAGTCTTACCGCAGAGAGCTGTATTTCTGTCGGCACGAAACGCAGGCGAGCCCGCTCTAGCTGAATGGCGGCATCCGGAACTCTGTCGCTGAGCCACGTCTCCGTGAAAACAAAGACGCAGCAGTCTCTAAACTCATGCTGCGTAGCCCGCTGGAGTCGGATATAGTCCAGTTTATTGTCCAGGAGCAAACATTTGAGAGCAGGATAGACGGGAAAGCCGGCCGGCTAGGGTTTGTTTTTAGCCTAGCATGGACCCCCGCCCTCTTTCCGCTTCGCTCTCGCACACCGCTCACGACGCCCTCTCCCCGGCCACCGGCATCAGGCGACGCCGAGGGCTGGAGGCCTGGTCTCCGCAGCAAGCCGAGTACGCGTAGCGCCTCCTGCAGGTCATCATGCAGCTTGGTTTTTGCATGAGTCTTATATTTGAGTAGTGTCTGGCGATGGTAGACACGAACACTGGTTGCTCCGATGTCCATGTGTTGCAAAAGTCGGGCTTTTTTAACAAAAATAGCACCATTGTGGATCCGGAGTGGCCGCTGCGTGCTACCGCGCCGCCATCTTGGATCAAAGATGATCCAAGATGTCTAACCAATTCTAACTCCTAACAGAGGAAAGAAAGTTTTGACAGGGTTTGTAAAGCACACAGAAACAGAATCACTCTGAAAAAAGAGTTTCTGACGACACCTGGTGACGTATCCATTTATTTCCTGGCCGCAGGTGCATCTAATGATTACATCAGCCGAGGCTATAAATTCCGGTCAATGTTCATTGACGTGCACACATTATTCAGCTCGGTCACGGCTAGGGTTGTTCCCCCATAGCGCTTAGCAGCGCAGCATCATAGTGAAGCTTTTTGTAAAGGGAACATTATATAATGTTTAGTTGTAGTGCTATACAATATAGCAAAGGGTGAATACAATTTACAAATCACTCATTTTTGTTTTTATTAGCATTTTTTATACTGT